>NC_045958.1:5937346-6537346 GCF_010909765.2 Amblyraja radiata | reverse complement strand
TGATGGAGATAAATATTTAATACGCATTTTTAAAGCCTTGCTAATTCTGCTGTCTGGGATTGAGCTTTGGTTTTGTTGTTCTGCCAGGGAGAATTCAGTCAGAGTGGAAGTACAACTTAATACACAGACTAACACGACAGAGTGAAGCTCTCTGCTCGGTTCATGCAGCTTGTCAATTTTTGGTGCAACGGAATAGCAGAAAAAGATTTTAGTTAAGGTGCTCACACAGACTTGAACAGTGCTATGGTTCAATTCAAACTAATGACAATTACATTTAAACCCATTGTCTGTACAAATCTTTAAAAAATCATCTTTCCTTACTTTGCAACAATGCTCAGATTACTCCCAGTACTTCAAGCATTATGTTCATACTCTCACACGCTCTCTGGACTCTCAAGGGATCGATCGAGACCTGCTTCTAATAAGGATACTTTCAGGAAATTACATCATGAAGTGTAGGTTTCAACAACATTGTTTCTGCACGCTTTTACAAAACAGCTGGATTCGGCAGAATGCAGGCAATTGTTTTTATTAGCTATTCTTGTTCTGCAATTGTGTAATATTCTGCCACCATAGAAATGAGATTTCCACGTCATTTCGTTTAGATCAAACTTATTGTTCCACATTAAAACATTCAGCAAATCTGTGACTGAAATTCTTACAAATAGCCTTGGTATCTCATGATTGAACTACTTCCTATTCTACCAGATGACCTTCTATATTTCCTATATTGGATTCACATCAGCTCTGTTGTCCTCACCCTGCCTGCTCACATGCTTTGAGTTTGAAAATGTCTCAATTTGAAATTCGGTATTCTTATTTTTGAATCTATACAATGTCACATCCCTCTCTAAACTCCTCCAGACTCATAATCCTCCAAATCTCTGTCCTCGAATCCAGGCCAACTGTATATTGATTGGAATTGTCATATCAATGACAACCAGCCTTGGCTCTAAATATTGAACGTCAGGGAGGATTACAGGAAGGATGTCGAGGCTTTGGAGAGGACGCTGAGGAGGTTTACCAGAAGGCTACCTGGATTAGGGGACATTAGCTACAAGTAGAGACTGGACAAATTTAGATTGTTTTCTCTGGAACACTGGAGGTTGAGAGGAAACCTGATAGAATTATATAAGAAATATGAGAGGCAGAGATAGGGTGAACCTTTTACCTGTGGACATATTTTACCTGTGACTGACAAAACAAAATAATTAATTTCCCACTTACTATATTGCGAGGCTCTCATGATATGATGTGATATGAGATGGTGATATGATATGTTTAAGAAAGAACTGCAGATGCTGGAAAAATCGATGGTAGACAAAAACGCTGGAGAAACTCAATAGGTGAGGCAGCATCTATGGAGCGAAGGAATAGGTGACGTTTTGGGTCGAGATCCCACCACTGACCACATCTTCCCATCTCCTCCCCTTTCGGCTTTCCGCAGAGACCGCTCCCTCCGTAACTCCCTGGTCAATTCGTTCCTTCCCACCCAAACCACCCCCTCCCCTGGTACTTTCCCTTGCAATAGCAGGAAATGCTACACTTGCCGCTTTACCACCACCTCGACTCCATCCAAGGACCCAAGGAGTCTTTCCAAATGAGGCAGAGGCTCACCTGCTCCTCCTCCAACCTCATCTACTGCATCCGGTGTTCTAGTTGTCAACAGCTCTACATCGATGAGACCAAGCGCAGGCTTGGCGATCGCTTCGCCCAACACCTCTGCTCAGTTCGCAATAACCAACCTGATCTCCCGGTGGCTCAGAACTTTAACTCCCCCTCCCATTCCAAATCTGACCTTTCTGTCCTGGGCCTCCTCCATGGCCAGAGTGAGTCCCACCGCAAATTGGAGCAGCATCTCATATTTTGCTTGGGTATTTTACACCCCAGCGGTATGAACATGGATTTCTCCAATTTCAGGTAGTCCTTGCTTTCTCCCTCCTTCCCCTCCCCTTCCCAGCTCTCCCACAGCCCACTGTCTCTGCCTCTTCATTTCATCTTCCCACCCCCACATCAGTCTGAAGAAGGGTCTCAACCCGAAACGTCACCTATTCCTTCGCTCCATAGATGCTGCCTCACCCATTGAGTTTCTCCAGCATTTTTGTCTACCTGTAATATGATATGATGTGATATGAAAAATAAAAAATTATAATGGGTGACTTCTATCTACATATAGATTGGGTGAATCAAGTTGGCAAGGGCGCTGAGGAAGAGGATTTCTAGGAATGTATGCGGGATAGTTTTCTAAACCAACATGTAGAGGAACCAACGAGAGAGCAGGCTATTCTAGATTGGGTATTGAGTAATGAGGAAGGGTTAGTTAGCAGTCTTGTTGTGCGTGGCCCCTTGGGCAAGAGTGACCATAATATGGTTGAGTTCTTCATTAGGATGGAGAGTGACATTGTTAATTCAGAAACAAGGGTCCTGAACTTAAAGCAAGGTGACTTTGAGGGTATGAGACGTGAATTGGCCAAGATAGACTGGCGATTGATTCTTAATGGGTTGATGGTGGATATGCAATGGAAGGCATTTAAAGACTGCATGGATGAACTACAACAATTGTTCATCCCAGTTTGGCAAAAAAATAAATCAGGGAAGGTAGTGCATCCGTGGATAACAAGGGAAATCAGGGATAGTATCAAAACAAAAGATGAAGCATACAAATTAGTCAGAAAAAGCAGCCTACCAGAGGACTGGGAGAAATTCAGAGTCCAGCAGAGGAGGACAAAGGGCTTAATTAGGAAAGGGAAAACAGATTATGAAAGAAAACTGGCAGGGAACATAAAAACTGACTGCAAAAGCTTTTATAGATATGTGAAGAGAAAAAGATTAGTTAAAACAAATGTAGGTCCCTTGCAGTCAGAAACAGGTGAGTTGATCATGGGGAACAAGGACATGGCAGACCAATTGAATAACTACTTTGGTTCTGTCTTCACTAAGGAAGACATAAATAATCTACTGGAAATAGCAGGGGACCGGGGGTCAAATGAGATGGAGGAACTGAGTGAAATCCAGGTTAGCCGGGAAGTGGTGTTGGGTAAATTGAATCGATTAAAGGCCGATAAATCCCCAGGGCCAAATAGGCTGCATCCCAGAGTACTTAAGGAAGTAGCCCCAGAAATAGTGGATGCATTAGTGATAATCTTTCAAAACTCTTTAGATTCTGGAGTAGTTCCTGAGGATTGGAGGGTAGCTAATGTAACCCCACTTTTTAAAAAGGGAGGGAGAGAGAAAACAGGGAATTACAGACCAGTTAGTCTAACGTCGGTAGTGGGGAAACTGCTAGAATCAGTTATTAAAGATGGGATAGCAGCACATTTGGAAAGTGGTGAAATCATTGGACAAAGTCAGCATGGATTTATGAAAGGTAAATCATGTCTGACGAATCTTATAGAATTTTTCGAGGATGTAACTAGTAGAGTGGATAAGGGAGAACCAGTGAATGTGTTATATTTGGACTTTCAGAAGGCTTTCGACAAGGTCCCACATAAGAGATTAGTATACAAACTTAAAGCACACAGTATTTGGGGTTCAGTATTGATGTGGATAGAGAACTGGCTGGCAGACAGGAAGCAAAGAGTAGGAGTAAACAGGTCCTTTTCACAATGGCAGGCAGTGACTAGTGGGATACCGCAAGGCTCAGTGCTGGGACCCCAGCTATTTACGATATATATTAATGATTTGGACGAGGGAATTTAATGCAACATCTCCAAGTTTGCAGATGACACAAAGCTGGGGGGCAGTGTTAGCTGTGTGGAGGATGCAAGGAGGCTGCAAGGTGACTTGGATAGGCTGGGTGAGTGGGCAAATGCATGGCAGATGCAGTATAATGTGGATAAATGTGAGGTTATCCACTTTGGTGGCAAAAACAGGAAAGTAGACTATTATCTGAATGGTGGCCAATTAGGAAAGGGGGAGATGCAACGAGACCTGGGTGTCATGGTACATCAGTCATTAAAAGTAGGCATGCAGGTGCAGCAGGCAGTGAAGAAGGCGAATGGTATGTTAGCATTCATAGCAAAAGGATTTGAGTATAGGAGCAGGGAGGTTCTACTGCAGTTGTACAGGGTCTTGGTGAGACCACACCTGGAGTATTGCGTACAGTTTTGGTCTCTTAATCTGAGGAAAGACATTCTTGCCATAGAGGGAGTACAGATAAGGTTCACCAGACTGAATCCTGCGATGTCAGGACTTTCATATGAAGAAAGACTGGATAGACTCGGTTTGTACTCGCTAGAATTTAGAAGATTGAGGGGGGATCTTATAGAAACTTACAAAATTCTTAAGGGGTTGGACAGGCTAGATGCAGGAAGATTGTTCCCGATGTTGGGGAAGTCCAGAACAAGGGGTCACAGTTTAAGGATAAGGGGGAAATCTTTTAGGACCGAGATGAGGAAAACATTTTTCACACAGAGAGTGGTGAATCTGTGGAATTCTCTGCCACAGATGGTAGTTGAGGCCAGTTCATTGGCTATATTTAAGAGGGAGTTAGATGTGGCCATTGTGGCTAAAGGGATCAGGGGGTATGGAGAGAAGGCAGGTATGGGATAGATGAGTTGGATGATCAGCCGTGATCATATTGAATGGCGGTGCAGGCTCAAAGGGCCGAATGGCCTACTCCTGCTCCTATTTTCTATGTTTTTATGTTTCTATGATATGATATGATATGATATGCAATGTTGGTGTACTGTGATAAAGGTAAGAAATCGTGATTCTGAAAAGGAAAGAGGACACAAAGTGCTGGAGTAACACAGCTGAGTGAGGCAAACTGATGACATTTTGGTTCGGGACCCTTCTTTACGCTAATCAGACTAATCAGTGGGGTGGGAGATTGCAACCTTCACGTGGTCCGTCCTGTTTTGACGAATGCAATCAACCCGACGTGCACAATCAAATAAGATCAAATAGTACAAGTTGTTCGATAACTTTAGGCTGTGCACGCCATACGCAAGAAGAAGAGGAGAAGAAGACTAATCAGTCTGAAGAAGGGCCCTGGCCTGAAACGTCACCCATCCATATTCTCTAGAGATGCTGCCTGACCCATTGAGTTTCTCCAGCACTTTATGATGTTTTTTCAATTCAGATTCAGATTCAGATTCAGATTCAGATTCAGATTCAGATTCAGATTCAGATTCAAATTCAAGCTTTATTGTCATTGTGCAGTGTACAGTACAGAGACAACAAAAAGCAGTTAGCATCTCCCTGGAAGAGCGACATAGAATATGAGCAATAAATAAATATATTTACGTGCATACAATCACAGTCGTGCAATTATTTTTTTTTCCTGGTGGAATGAGTGTCCGGGGGGGGGGGGGGTGATTGGCAATCACCGAGGTACAGTGTTGAGTAGTGTGACAGCCGCAGGGAAGAAGTTGTTCCTGGACCTGCTGGTCCGGCAACGGAGAGACCTGTAGCGCCTCCCGGATGGTAGGAGGGTAAACAGTCCATGGTTGGGGTGAGAGCAGTCCTTGGCGATGCTGAGCGCCCTTCGCAGCCAACGCTTGCTTTGGACAGACTCAATGGAGGGGAGTGAGGAGCCGGTGATGCGTTGGCCAATTTTCACCACCCTCTACAGTGCTTTCCGGTCGGAGACAGAGCAGTTGCCATACCATACTGTGATACAGTTGGTAAGGATGCTCTCGATGGTGCAGCGGTAGAAGTTCACCAGGATCTGAGGAGACAGATGGACCTTCTTCAGTCTCCTCAGGAAGAAGTGACGCTGGTGAGCCTTCTTGACCAGAGTTGAGGTATTGTGGGTCCAGGAGAGGTCATCGGAGATGTTGACCCCCAGGAACCTGAAGCTGGAAACACGTTCCACCTCCATCCCGTTAATGTGGATGGGGGTGTGCGTGCCGCCCCTAGACTTCCTGAAGTCTACAATGAGCTCCTTGGTCTTCTTGGAGTTAAGGGCCAGGTTGTTGTCAGTGCACCATGCTGCTAGGAGATGGACCTCCTCCCTATAGGCCGACTCATCGTTGTTGCTGATGAGGCCAATCACCGTTGTATCATCTGCATACTTGATTATGGTGTTAGTACCATGTACAGGTGTGCAGTCGTAGGTGAAGAGGGAGTAGAGGAGGGGGCTCAGCACACATACAATTGGGATTGTACTCCTGGTATGATTTGTCTGGATGGCACACAAAACAAATGACAACAATATCAGTCACATGGCATAGATAGGGAAGACAGTCAGAACCTTTTTTCCCCAGAATGGAAAATCCAAATACTAGAGGGCGCGGGACTTAAGGTGAGAGGGGCAAAGTTTAAAAGAGATGTGCGGGGCAACTTTTATAAACAGAGGGCCGTGAGTGCCTTGAACATGCGGCCAGAATTTGTGGTTGAGGCAGATACGATAGTGCCATTTAAGAGGCTTTTGGACAGGCAAATGATATGCAGGGAATGGAGGGATAAATGGCCTTGGCATCATACTCAGCACAGACATTGGGGGCCGAAGGTCCCGTTGTTGTGCTGTGTTGTTCTATGTTCTGTGCAATAATAAACTAAACTAAATTAAACTACTAGACAGACACAACTGCTGGAGTAACTCAGCGTGACAGGCAGCATCTCTGAAGAGAAGGAATGGGTGACGTTTCAGGTCGAGACCCTTCTTCAAAGTGCTGCTTGCCAGCTCTTGCCACTCCCTTCTCCCCCACCTCTTCACACTGGTCGCTTCCCCTCTACTCTTTTGGCTTCGATCCTTAAACATCGATTGTTCATTTCCTTCCAAGGTTGCTGCCTGACTCACCGTGTTCCTCCAGCAGTTTCTCCTTTCTTGGTGCATCTTTAAGTCTGTTGTCAGTAGCCGCACCTGGCATCAATATTCTTTATCCGTTTGATACATGTTTCAGATAATATGCAACAGCATCTGCTTTGGTGATCGTCCAATGTCCCCGGGAGAAATTGCCTATGGAGCTTGGCAGGGCAGAGCTCAATCCTTTCTGCCAGAGTGGGTAAAGTTACTTTTCCCCAGAACACTCTTGCATTTTTCATATCTTGTCAACTTCAAGGTCTTCTGATTCCATGGTGGCAATGCCAGGTTTCTTATTAAGCAAATGCTTGTGATCAATAGCTTTGCTTTCTTTCCATCCATCAAGGGATGTCTTCTTGCAGCCTCAAGGGACACTGCATTATGAATCTGCCTTAATAACTCCTATAACTCTGAGGAATCCATTTGATTTGTTGTCAAATGAATCTTGAAATGTTTCCCAATGTGAATTTTTGAAATCCCTTTGTCATGATAGCAAAAATAGGAATTTAATTGCCAACAATTAGATTAGATTAGATTAGATTCGGTCTGAACGAAATTTTGTTTGAAATTTGTTGACTGAGTCATCAGGAATGATTCTGGAGTTAGTGGTCAGATTTTCTTTGTTATCTTTGGAGAAACATGGTGTGAGTCCATTTTGCTGCCTCGATGGAGGGAAAGTAGCTTGATATTTTCGACTAAAAAAAGAGGAATTTTGTCAACCCAGAATTATGAATATGAATTTCTCTAACTTCAAGTAATCCATGAATCCCCTCTCTCTCCGTCCATCCCCCACCCAGGTTGTTTTACTGGCTTCAAAGTCTTCTTGTAGAGTCTCATTATCTGTAACTCGTTTTCACCTTTGCATATCTTTCATTAATTTGTTCTATATCTCTTGTTCCCCTTGAGTCTGAAGAAGGGTCTTAACCTGAAACATCACCTATTCCTTTACTGCAGAGATGTCGTATGACCCGCTGAGTTGCTCCAGCGTTTTGTGTCTCACTTCAGGAGGAATTTTTTTTTGTGTATAGCCTCACCACTGTTGATTCTTTGTCAACCTATCAAGTTACATTGTGGCTGTCAAAGTCTCTGAGGTGGTGAATGAATGTTGACCAGAGGAGAAGGAACACAGTATTCCTTGCCTAAAGGATATGATGAGAAGAAACACTGTGACAGAAGAATTTGGAGGCTTTGGAGTGGGTGCAGAAGAGATTTACCAGGATGCTATCTGCATTAGAAGATATTAGCTAAAAGGAGTGGTTGAACGAACCTGGATTGTTTTCTCTGGAGCGCCAGAGGCTGAGGGGAGATATGATAAAAGTTCATCAAATTATGAGAGGCACAGATAGTCGGAATCTTTTTTACCTGGGTGGAAATGCCAAAGTTAGAGGCCATAGGTTTAAGGTAAGAAAGGCAATGTTTAGAGGAGATGTGCGGGAAAATTGTTCATCCAGAGAGTGATGTTTTTTTTTGATTATGCTGCCAGGGATGGCTGGTGAGGTATATGCAGGGAATGGAGGAATATTGTTTTCACTAGGGGCGCTGCATTGAAGGCGCCTCTGCCTACAGCCTGTCCGTTTTTTCTATCTTTTTTTTATTTTAGTTTGTCTAAACAGTTTTGTTTTGGGGCTGCTTTAGTTTTTCTATGTGGGGGAGGGGGGAGGGGGGAGGGGGGAGGGGGGAGGGGTAAGGGGGAAGCCACTTCCCAGTCGCTTCCTGGTGGGGATGCGACTATTTCCCCCCTCCTCGCGCTGAGGTTGGCCTCCCGTTCCGACGTCGGAGTGCCAACATCCTGGCGAGCTGGCCTGAGCAGCAGGCCACCCGTGGGGGCGACTGTGGAGGGCTCCGGAGGCCCCGGCCATGGGTGAACATCAAGAACATCAGAGGAAGATGACTGACTTTGGTGTCTTCCCTCACAGTGGGAAACTTTTGATTCTGCTGTGTGGGGATGTTTTATGTTGAACTCTCTCATGTGTTGCATTCTTTATTTTATTGTATGGTGAACACATTTCACTCTGCCAACTGGCACATGTGACAAATAAATGTATCTTGTATCTGTATCTTGTATTGATCACGTTCAGGCAGTGTAGGAATGTTGTTTAACTTGGCTTTATGTTCGGCACGGACATTGTGAGCCAAAGAGCTTGTTCCTGTGCAATACTGTTCTATGTTCCATATTCTATGTTAAACCTAGCAAAGGGTCATCGGATTACATTCTGCGTTAAATCATGTTATTTTTATAAAAGCTAAATAACTGAAGATGGAAAAATGTAAGGAGTGTTGTAGAAAGTGCATGTGAGATAGGTGAGAACTGTACTTGGTAGATAGACACAAAATACTGGAGTAACTCAGCGGGTCAGGTGGCATCTCTGGAGAAAAGGAATAGGTGACGTTCCGGGTTGAGACCCTTCTTCAGACCCAACCCAAAATGTCACCTATTCCTTTTCTCCAGGGATGTTGCCTGACCCGTTCAGTTACTCCAGCATTTTGTGTCTATCTGCAGTGCAAACCAGCATCTGCAGTTCTTTCTTACACAAAGTACACTTGGCAAATTATCCACCAATATTTCAGTGAATAATGCATTGTCATTTGCATTCACCAGGGTCTTCCCTGTAGAGCTGCAGCATGGAGACAACCTCAGGAAGACCTTTATGCCTCAACAAGAGAGGCCTAATCTCATACTCCAACACAAGGACAGCTCAGGTGAATACTTTGATGGTTGTGGGAACATTCAACAGAAAGTGGCAAACCCCTGAATGATAATAACCAAAATGATTGGAAATTTGTTCTGGGAACACCGTTAACTTTTCATGTTCTCAAACAACAGATGAGTGTTTTAGTCTTTTGTGGTCAAAGGTCAAAGTGGAAGTCAGTAGCCCGAATCTCTGAAAAGGGTGTCTGGTCAAATAAAATGGCCCAGGTTTTATGGTGAAACTATTAAGGTGGGTCATAAGGTCATAAATGATGAGAGTGAAATTAGGCCATTCAGCCCATCAAGGCTACTCTGCCATTCAATCATGGCTGATCTATTATCATTTGCATATTACCATTCATTTGTTCTTTGCACCTTAGCATACTTCTCTCCTCCCTCTCCCCTGTCTCTCAGTCTGAAGAAGGGTCTCAGCCCGAAACGTCACCTATTCCTTTTCTTCAGAGATGCTGCCTGCCCCGCAAAGTTATTTCAGCATTTTCTTTATCTTCGGTGTAAACCAGCATCTGCAGTTCCTTCCTACACATTCTTTGAAAGAAACTGACAGCTGGGTTAGCTGCTCTGCTAATTGTTCACCTCTATGGATGTTAAAAGGAATGTTGGTTATACAACATGCTGCCAATTCACGACCACTAGAATTCTCCCCTAGTCTGCAATTATCAAGGAAATGGCTAACCAATTTCATTCAGGACAATTTCAATCTATGACAACGTATAGGGCTCTGGTGAGACCACATCTGGAGTATAGTGTACAGTTTTGGTCTCCTAATTTGAGGAAAGGCATCCTTGTGATTGAGGCAGTGCACCGTAGGTTCACGAGATTGATCCCTGGGATGGCGAGACTGTCATATGAGGAAAGATTGAAAAGACTAGGCTTGTATTCACTGGAGTTTGGAAGGATGAGGGGTTATCTTATAGAAACATATACAATTATAAAAGGACTGGACAAGCTAGATGCAGGAAAAATGTTCCCAATGTTGGGCGAGTCCAGAACCAGGGGCCACAGTCTTAGAATAAAGCGGAGGTCATTTGAGACTGAGGTGGGAAAAAACTTTTTCACCCAGAGAGTTGTGAATTTATGGAATTCCCTGCCACTGAGGGCAGTGGAGGCCAAATCACTGGATGGATTTAAGAGAGAGTTAGATAGAGCTCTAGGGGCTGGTGGGGTCAAGGGAGAAGGCAGGCACGGGTTATTGATAGGGGACGATCAGCCATGATCACAATGAATGGCGGTGCTTGCTCGAAGGGCCGAATGGCCTCCTCCTGCACCTATTTTCGATGTTTCAATGTTTCTATGTAATCACCAGTAGATAGGAAAGTCAACTAAACCATATATGCTTCACTATAATTGAATAGAAAGTAAACCCCAGAATAATCTTTTACTTTTGACATGAGTTTCTCCTTCTCCAAACTTTTTTGTTCATTAAATTTGCCAGACATTTGCTGGAGTACTACAATAGAAGATACTATATTCTACACCACAATTCTCTGAAGTTCATAGCTTCTGTGTTAAGCAGCCTGGTTGTATATTATTCAACACAGTGAATCATGTGATATACCTCGCATTAAAAAATTATTAAACAAGAAAGTAAAATGAATTATACCTGTAGACTCTTGGGGCCTGCGATTTTTCCAGTCCAAATTAGAATATAATAAACAGGTTTTACCTTGTGAATAAAAATAATATCATTATTTGAGCTCAGTTGTGTTTTCTATTATTCATGCAGCTAGAAGTACAACTGGATTTCTGGATTTTGAAACATTCATTTGCCCAATTTGTAACCTTTTCTTGCGAGCTGGGATGCGAGGCAAGTTTTTATAGTGACTCAGCTCGTATCCCAGCTCAGGGATTTTACACGCTGGAAACTGGCAGTAAGGAAGAGGTAGAGAACAGGACAGTTCTACTGGGTGTACATTATGCTGGCAGCATTGCCATGGGAACGGTCCAAAAGGTGACGGCTGAGGTGCAAAGAAGGTGTGCGAGTATCATGGGGCCTATTAATCTATATGAAGTAACCGTTAAAAAATGACAACACATCCAGATCCTAGCATTTGCACTATTCTCGCCACAAAGGGAAATTTAATAAACAAAAATATATATTTTAAACAATTTGTAAAATGTCTATTATTACATTCCAGGTGTTTACACAGAATGGAAATTCAGATTGAAATTGAAATCACAAATATTTTGTTGTAATTGAAACATTCTGTTTCAATGTTTTAATGAATAAACTGTGCATGTCATAGGATAATGTTTTACAGGGCCTTTGTGATAACGGAAATGTACATTGCTTTTTAATATAATGAATATGCCAAGAATTTCACAGGAGTGTTTCCAAACAAAATTTGACACTCGCTCGTATAAGGAGATATAATAACAAAAGAAGCTGGGATTCAGATATTTAATTCCTTGCGCCTTCTCCACCATTCAATGAGATTACGGTGGATCTATCTTTAATGCCACTTTCCTTCACAAGTCCCTTATCCCTTTATCCCCATAATAGCCAAAAGTCTGTCAGTCTTTCTTGAATATAATGAGTGATTGAGCTGCCCACAGCTCTCTTGGCCAGTCAATACCAAAAAAAATCGCCACACTTTTGAAATGTATTTTAACCTCAATCCTGAATAGCAGCCCTCTTATTTTGTGAGTGTAACTCGTGGGTTTGTGCCAAGATTATAAGAATAAGCTTAGTCAAAGAGAAGCATTAGGAACAGCGGCTTTAAAGAGGAAATAGAGTTTATCGTTAAGGACCTGTAATGCATTGAGTTTAGGGAGGGAATGGCAAAGGTTAAAACCTTGGCAGCTGCAAATGAAGTGTCAGTGGTGGAATGATTAAAACCAATGCTGTATAACAGGCCCACATCAGAGGAGCACCCGCTATCTTCAACAGATGTTTAAGAGAAGATGGAGGAGATTCGAGGACTCACAGACAAGAGAGATGACAGGACTCAGGACTTGAAGGCCTGAGCTATAGGGAGAGGTTGAGGCTAGGACTTTATTACTAATGCCCCTGTCCCACTTAGGAAATCTGAAGGGAAACCTCTGGAGACTTTGCACCCCACCCAAGGTTTCCATACGGTTCCCGGAGGGTCCCAGAGGTTTTTGTCAGTCTCCCTACCTGCTTCCACTACCTGCAACCTCCGGCAACCACCTGCAACCTCCGGGAACCGCACGGAAACCGTGGATGGGGCGCAAAGTCTCCTGAGGTTTCCGTTCTGGTTTCCTAAGTGGGACAGGGGCATAAGAGTGCAGGAGAATGAGGGGTGATCTTATAGAGGAGTATAAGATCGTGAGGGGAATAGATAGGGTAAATTCACAGTTACCTTCCTGAATAGAGGAATCAACCAGAGATCATAGGTTTCAGGTGAGGGAGGATTGATTTCATGGGAACTTGAGAGGCAACCTTTTTACACTGTGTGGTCAGCATATGGAACGAGCTGCCAGAGAAGGTAGTTGAGACAGGTACTATCACAATGTTTAAAACCATTTGGATAGGTACATGTATAGGTAAGGTTTAGATGGATACCCTCCAAATGCAGGCAGGTGGGATCAGTATAGATGGGGCATGTTGGTCGGCATGGGCAAGTTGGGCCGAAGGGCCTGTTTCCACACTGTATGACTGAGATGGAGAGGTGCGATCCATTATTGGATTTCAAAAACAATAATGAGAGTTTTTAAAGGAGCTAATACAGGTTTGGAAGTTGGCTTGTTCTTACAACACAGAACATTAATATTTACATTTTAATATTTAGAACCAATATGCTATAGGTACATGACAGACCAAAAGAATATATCATGAAAGAGCATACTAGCACATTTCATTCTGTGATGTTTCCTCCCACGAATTGGAGATTTGGAATTTGTATCAGTTAATCTTTATTCTACGAGTCTGGTGAGTTTCATTGTCACCGTTTTTATCTTCTCTCAGTTTCTCCCCTCCTCTTCTGAAGACTCTGACCAATAAAGTGGGATTACTTCTCTACAGCAACCACCTGATGATGCCAAATTGGATTCTTGATGCTTGTGTGAAGTGCTTGTCAAAAGCTTGGCTCAGCAGGAATCTATTCACATTCCACATGCAATTATTACTGAGAACCACGGGCGACAGTGTGGTGGACTTCCCTTTACCAGCCAAGATTTCTTCTTCTTCCTGAGCAGTCCTTCGGGTCAAGGATAATAGAAACATAGAAAATAGGTGCAGGAGTAGGCCATTCGGCCCTTCGAGCCTGCACCGCCATTCAATATGATCACGGCTGATCATCCAACTCAGTATCCCATACCTGCCTTCTCTCCATACCCCCTGATCCCTTTAGCCACAAGGGCCACATCTAACTCCCTCTTAAATATAGCCAATGAACTGGCCTCAACTACCTTCTGTGGCAGAGAATTCCACAGATTCACCACTCTCTGTGTGAAAAATGTTTTTCTCATCTCGGGCCTAAAAGATTTCCCTCTTATCCTTAAACTGTGACCCCTTGTTCTGGACTTCCCCAACATCGGGAACAATCTTCCTGCATTTAGCCTGTCCAACCCCTTAAGATTTTTGTAAGTTTCTATAAGATCCCCCCTCAAACTTCTAAATTCACGCGAGTACAAGCCGAGTCTATCCAGTCTTTCTTCATATGAAAGTCCTGACATCCCAGGAATCAATCTGGTGAACATTCTCTGTACTCCCTCTATGGCAAGAATGTCTTTCCTCAGATTAGGAGACCAAAACTGTACGCAATACTCCAGGTGTGGTGTCTCACCAAGACCCTGTACAACTGCAGTAGAACCTCCCTGCTCCTATACTCAAATCCTCTTGCTATGAATGCTAACATACCATTCGCTTTCTTCACTGCCTGCTGCACCTGCATGCCCACTTTCAATGACTGGTGTACCATGACACGCAGGTCTCGTTGCATCTCCCCTTTTCCTAATCGGCCACCGTTCAGGTAATGTTATCTCTAAACTATCTGTAAACTCTATTTCTTGAACAATTAGACTGTGCAGGGCAGGCAGTGTCTAATAGGACAAAAGGGTGGGTAGTGTGAGATGATGCAGTGTAACTGGGGATTATAGCCTGGGAGAGGACAGCAATGTTGGCCAGTTTATCCTGCTAATAGATTTGAAGGATTTGCTGCAAAAACATTCTGGTTCCTGATGCAGCTCGTCTATATCTCAGCATTAAACAGAAGTTTGATGCTGCTGCTCGCTGGACCTTGAAATTTGTGACTATTGTTCTTCAAACCCTTTTCCTCAGATCATCAATAGCAGGTTGAAGGTTATAATAAACTTCATCACTGCCTGCTTACGCTGGAAGCGACCTGACAAGATAAGGAAAGCAGTCCACATGGAACGTTATGGTCGCAGGGCATTGTTTCCCAGCAGGACAAGTTAGTTAAGAACACTTCTTTTGCAGTTCAAAATAGACACAAAGTGCACGAGTAACACAGCGGGTCAGGCAGCATCTCTGGCACACATGGATAGGCAACGTATTGGGTCAGGCCCCTCTCTAGAGATACTGCCTGGCCAGCCGAGTTACTCTAATTTAATTCCCCTTCCCATTCACACACTGACCTTTCTGTCCTGGGCATCCTCCATTGCCAGAGTGTGGCCAAATGGAAATTGGAGGTAAAGCACCTCATATTTTGCTTGGGCAGAGATATGAATATTGATTTCTCTAACTTCAAGTAACCCTTGCATCCACTCACTCTCTCTCCATCCCTCCCCACCCAAGTCGTACTAGCTTCAAAGTCATCTTGTTGCGTTTCAATGTCTGTAAGTATTGTGTCTCTTTTACCTCGGAGTCACGTGAGTGACTACGTGAAGACCCCGCCAGCACGCATGCGCGACATATCGTCTCTCGCATTGCGCAAACGACAGGCTGTTGGAGCTCTGCTTTTCAGGTCTCTTTTTTACTGCAGGAAGCGTTCAGAGCTCCTGCTGGAGGTCCGAGGTCGGAACCCCAGCTCCACCCGGCTCTCTTCTACAGGGACCGCCCGGGGGGGGAGGGAATCCCGGCTGAGAATCGCGGGGATATCCGAAGCCGACCACAGAATCGCGGGGAAGCCCTTTATCAGGGACAGCGAGGGAAACCCCGTTTCCTAAGCCACGCCGGCTCGGGGGAAGCCCAAAACCAAGGGAGCATTCAAAGGGGAAATTCCGGCTCCCGACACCGCAAGGATCCCTGCTACAAGGTTCCATAGATGCTGCTGCACCCGCTGAGTTTCGCCAGCATTTTAGGTCCCAACTACAAGGGCCGTGGGGAATGCCGACCGCAGGAAGAAGCCTGGCTGCGGGGACCACGGTACCTCAGAAGACTGCAGGTAACCTGCCTTCCGGGACCGGGGGAAGACCGCGGGTAACCCGTTCTCCGAAACCGCGGGAAGACCGCGGGTAACCAGTTCTCTGAAACCGCGGGAAGACCACAGGTAACCCGACTTTAGAGGCCACGGGAAGACCGCCGGAAACCCGACTTTGGAGACCACGGGAAACCACGGATAACCCGACTTCAGAGACCACGGGAAAACCATGGATAACCCGACTTCAGAGACCACGGGAAAACCACGGGTAACCCAGTTTCAGGGACCGTGGGAAGACTGCAGATAACCAAGTTGTAGGGACCGTGGGAAGAATACGGGTAGAACCGTGCTTGGGGGAAACCTCAGCTATGGGGACCGTGCAAAAGCTGCGGGTAGATCCGTGCATGGGGGAAACCTCAGCCACGGGGACCATGTGGAAGACCGCGGGTAGAACCGTGCTTGGGGGACACCCCAGCTACGGGGACCGTGTGGAAGACACGGCTAGGACCGCAGAAGAGCGGGTAGCCGGCGGCGAATTCAGACTCCGGCTGCCCGAGGAGGGTAAGAGCTAAAACAGGAGTCTGAAAGGCCCAGACTGCAGTCAGGTCAGAAGGGTTCCCTCCGACATGGGTTCATCCAAGTTTTACCCATCCTGATTGGCCAAGGAGGGCCATATCAGCGCAGGTCTCCTCGAGAGCCCGTGGCAGCACCCTTTTCAGGGCTGCCTACAAAACTCCCTTCTGCGAAGGTGAGTGCGAGGAGTCAGTTGGCAACTGACTCTGAACTTGGAAGCATGTCCGAGGAACAGGTTGCGGCTGGGATTTACCATGCACCTGGAAAGACATGGGTCCACATACACCAGCAGCCCTACGCTCCAATCAGGGATGGAAATCGAACCCGCATCGGGGGCCTTTTTGGGCCTACCATAAAACCACCGGTGGCCATGACGGTAGGTGGGTCTGGTTCTTTGCGAAACGTGGGGTTGTGGACCATTTACAAGAAGGTTGGATGAGATAGTTTATACTGCACAGTACAAGCGAGACAGTCTAGGAATATGGCTAGAGTTGCCTCTTTAGGCAGGCTCGATATTATGACAAATGAGGCCTGTTTATTATCAACAAGCCCAACTAGCATATGCAGTATAGACATTGAAACTTCGTGACCATTAATTCCCATGGGGTCAGCTTCATTCACAGGGCACCGGAAATATCTGAAATTTAACTGGATAGGGCAATGATACAGTTAAAACATTGCAAAATAGGCTAACCAGTTCCCAGATTATTTACTAAATGAGTGCTTCGGCTGCTCAGAGTTTAAAAATATTGTTAAGAACTATCTGGATGAGATTAAATGCTGTATTTTGCTAAATTAGCTGTATCAGCCACAAAACCCATTTGAGAAATTGGGTTCTCATCTGTTCAGATAAATTTAAGTTGATACCAACTGAACTTATTGATGATTGGGATTACCTTTAACTCTATTTAATCATCTGGGACTCCGCCCTGAGGTAAGGGATTGGAATTAATTGAAGCCCGTAACAAAACTGATCAAGCAACCTTCTGTTCATCAAGTATAATTGGCTTACAGCTGTGCTATTTGGGCCTTTGCACAATCAGAACTATACACCATGCAAAAGAAGTAAGCACTCAAGTACCATGTGGTCATTGTTACCAGCTCTATGCTATTCCACTAAATCAGTAAATCTACAGTTAAATTACAAACTGATGCTATTGTTCAGGATGAGAAATTGCTCATGCCATCTAGTTACAGATGTGGATGGGAGAGTTACCAATTCCTCAGCTACATGGTATCAACTACCTATAGACACTGGGTGCATGCTCTAGTCCAAGTTGATACGCTTCGGTGGTGGTAAAAGTTATTTACATGGGTGCAAACAAGTAAAAATATCCGGTGATAGTTTACCCAAAACTCATTACGGTACACAATATGGGTGTTGGATCACAAAGTATTAAAATACATTGTGAACATTAAAGACCAAGAAGCTTGCATCCAGGCTCAATCACCAGTGGAAAATATGTGGCATATCGGTAGCGTTGGTTACATTCTAGCTACACCAAGGAGGAATGTTCTTTTATGTCTTCCTCAATTTCTGCCTCATCAGACGGGTTTGCAAAATTCAGCAAGTTCCCGCCTCAGGCATTTTTATAGTGCCTGCCGGGCTTAGCCAGCCATGGTTCCCACTAATGTGGGGAATGATAGAACCTTATATGGTTATTCTAGACATAAGTATTGGTCTAGCCGTGATGCGGGAAACCGTCCTCAGCATGATATAATCAATTCTTTGACTTACAAAGACTAAGAAGACCGTTCCTGCGGCTGGGGTTGTTAAACCAACCATGAACGTGCTCGCTGCAGCTCGCAGGGATAGCACCAAAAAAAAATATCAATATTTCCTCATAAGGAGATGAGAGGTATTTGTTTTATAATTATATTGCATATTCGGCACGGATGACTGACGTCTTGTAGTCAGGCTCATATGAGGGCTTGACAAATCATGATGTCTAAAGTGCCATCTACCATACCTAAGTGCTTCATCATACTGGCTGGGAGGAGTAGAATCCACTCTGGGGGGTCACCCTCTGAGCTCTAGATTATGAAGGAAATCTGCAACTCGAAAACTCCCAGGCCTAGGGACGCAGAGATATGGGGTGTTAACGTTGTGCTACGTCGCTTCGCTGAGGGACTCCAGCTACATCCCTGTCCTTGGGCTAACTCACTTATAAGTGGTTATGCTCATAGCCCTGCATGCAGCACTACGGGTCTAGTCATTACATAAACGGGAGGAAGATAGGATGATTATATCTGCAGGCTAAATAACACTTATGTTATGACTTAGTCAAGCAGTATAGACCAGGGGCACCAGATCTCAAACTAGATGTTCACATATCCTTTGAACCTTCGGTTGTGTATGGTCACACATCTACACCAGAATGTTAGATCACTAGAGCCTAGAGACTCTGAACTAACAATATTGTTAGTTACATCTAGTGTCAAAAGAACGTATCACTTCAGACCATCTTCAGGTGATTATGGGTCTGGCTTATACAGGAGTAAATACTGACATTTCAAATCACTCCACCAAGGCTGCAACAACCTCAGCAGCAGGGTTATGGAAGTTAGCGGGACCACATCCTAGCGGTTGCAGGATGGTCAATCTAGCAATTTTCCACACATTTAGTACTAACCCATTGCCAGATGGGGGGGGGGGGGTATTTGCGAACTCTATGTTAAGTTCTGTTCATAGTTCCTCCCGGGTGAGGGAGGTTACTATTGTCATTATCCATGTCTGAATACGATAACATACTTCCTCCCCTGGTCAACTAAAGCAGTGAGTGAAGCATGGACTCGTTCCACGGCATGAAATCACAGATCTTTAAAATCTTCACGTAGTCACTCACGTGACTCCGAAGTAAAATAGTAAGATTAAACGAGAACTTACCAGTTTGAAGTTTTATCTTTATTTTATGAGGAGTTACGATGAGGGATTACGTGCCCTCCGCTCCCGCCCTCTATCATAAAGGTCAACTGGTATTTTAGTTCTTCTTATCTTACTATGTTTATTTCATCTGTCTTCGTGACATGAAGACCCCTGCGTCCTGGCGGGGTCTTCACGTAATCCCTCATCGTAACTCCTCATAAAATAAATATCAAACTTCAAACTGGTAAGTTCTCGTTTAATCTTACTATTCTCGTTCCCTTATTGATTACTTTTACTGCATTTTAGGTAACATTGTAGTATCTATGACATACAGACTCTTGAATGCTTCAATGCAGGCGGCCCTGACCCTCCCCCGGGTGAAGCGCGGGGACGGATGCGGTGCCCGCAGACGGGATGCGGCGCCCGCGGACCGGATGCAGCCCGCGAAAGGGTCCAATTGATGATTTTTCTGCAGCTTTCCCGGTGCCGGATCGGGCCGTGGATTTTGAAATTCGGGAAAGAAAAATCTTCGCTATAAAATTGCTCCACTATCATTTTTAGCGGAGAAATTTTACAGCGGAGATTTTTGTTTCCGAATTCCAAAATCCGCGGAAATCCTTTTGTGTGCACGTAAGTTTTCTTTGTGCGCTGGTTGTAAAACGTGTGTGTGCGCGCGCACACATGCGCACAGCTTAGAGGGAACATTGTCTGTAACTGGTTTTCACCCAGCCCACGGCTAACAATGGCCCATTTCCTTTATCATCATAACTTTTTTGTCTATCTTTCATTCATTTGTTCTATATCTCTTTATATCAGTTTATATCTCCCGTTCCCTTACTGAAGAAGGGTCTCAACCCAAACCGTCACCCATTCCTCTCCAGAGATGCTGCCTGCCCCGCTGAGTTACTCCAGCATTTTATGTCTATTCTTGTTCCCTTTCTCCTGACTCAGTCTGAAGAAGGATCTCGACTCAAAATGTCACCTATTCCTTTTCTCCAGAGAAGCTGTCTGACCCATTCAGTTCCTCCAGTTATTTGTGTCTGATCTTCATTGCAAAGAGAATGATTGAGAAGAGTCTTTTTGTGTTGACAATTGCACTGAAAACCACAGACAAAGCCAGAAACCTTGGTGTAATTATGGACTCGGATTTGAATGTTAACAGCCATATAAAGACCATTACCAGATCTGCCTATTACCATCTAAAAAATATTGCACGAATCAAGGGATTTCTGTCCAAAGAAGACACTGAAAAACTTGTTCATGCATATATTTTTAGTAGGTTAGATTATTGTAATGGCATCTTTACAGGTCTCAATAAAAAAATCAATTAAACAACTGCAGCTTATCCAAAATGCCGCTGCCAGAGTCTTGACCAACACCAAGAAAATGGACCACACTACACCTGTCCTTAAATCTTTGCACTGGCTCCCTGTGTGTAAGAGGATAGATTTTAAAATTCTGTTACTGACCTACAAGGCACTGAATGGTCTAGGTCCAAAATACATCTCTGACCTACTTGTTGTGTATGAGGCGCCTAGACTCCTCAGGTCTTCAGGGACAGGTTTACTCTGTGTTCCCAGGGTCAGAACTAAAAAGGCTGAAGCAGCATTGGGTTTTTATGCTCCACTCCTGTGGAACAAGCTCCCTGAACACCTGAGGTGTGCACAAACTGTAAGCGCATTCAAATCAGGCCTAAAAACACTGTTGTTTACTATAGCTTGTCCATAACCCGACATGCAGGTAATCTTAACCGTCTAATTTTAACCCTTTTATGTGCTTTTTAAAATCGTTTTATTGTTTCATTGACGTTGTTTTATTATTCATACATTTGTCGTATTGCTTATTTTGCAATTTTTAATTATTGACTATTTTATTTTTTCTTTCCTGTAAAGCACCTTGAATTGGTGTTTGTACAAATGGTGCTATACAAATAAACTTGCCTTGCCTTGCCTTGCCTTGCCTTGCCTTGCCTTGCCTTGCCTTGCCTTGCCTTGCCTTGCCTTGCCTTGCCTTGCCTTGACAGCCTTGTTTGATGTTGGTCTGCACTGGAATTGTGTCTGTGACTGAATTATTGTTAGAATCACGGCTTGACTGCCACCTTGAAGCAGGTGCAGAATGGAATTGAATTTCTGAGAAGAATGCTCCACATTCCCTCTTTGCTGACGTCAATAGCTTTTCGTAGACTGATAAAGACTATATTTCGGTAGTACTGCTCACTGCACTTGTCTTGCAGTTATTGTACATCACCATACCATTAACAACTCTTTGCACAAACCAAGAAGCTTAATGTGCAGGTAACCACTGGCATTATGCCATTTTGACTGGAGGGAATACCAGGAGAAGAAGGAACCGCTGAAAGAGCTGCAGTTAGAGTAATCCCGAGGTGCGTACGTGAGGTCACAGATCAAAATGTTCCACGATTTGGACCGTGGTTCACCCTTCTTCTACTCGCTGGAGAAGTGGCGGGGAGACCGTCAGCAGATATCGCTGATGATGACTCCTCCGTCACCGAACCAGAAGACACCAACGCAGCGCATCGTTCCTTTTACGGGACCTTGTGCACACCAGATAGCTCCAGCGGGGACAAGTGCAGTGATCTGTAGGAGCCACGGTCGGCCCGGAAAGTGCCGAGCTTCTGGACACCCCCCCTGACAAGTGGCGGTTGGTGTTGCCTACCAGGTCACGAGGGGGTCCCCCAGTGGGGTCCCTCTACGCAGGGATTCTCCCCCTCTACATCGGGGACCTGGGGAGGAGGGTATTGCACCGAGGAATCCCTTGCAACCTGTTTCTCTGGCGGTTCACAGACTCGCCAGCCCAGCCGCCTGCCACCTTTGCGGGCTGGAAGAGTCTGTGTACCACGTGAATTTGGAATGCGTGTGGGTGCTGTACTTGTTCCATTATTTAAAGGGGCTTCTCCTTGCCTTCTGACTGCATTTCTCACCCACCATCCTCATCTTCGGACACCGTGTGCGTAGGGGAGAGGGTAGGGGTGAGGATGTCCTGGTTGTGTTGCTCCTGGGCCTGGCCAAGCTGGCCATCCGCGAGTCACGGCACCAGGCGGAAGAGGGCTCTGCCCGAGCCGGCTGCCTGCCCCTTTTCTGGGGTTACGTCCGTGCCCGGGTGGGGTTAGAGAGGGACTAAGCGCTGTCCACAGGCCCCCTGGGGGATTCCGGGACCGCTGAACACCGCGGGGGGTTGAATGCCTCCTTGACAAGGAGTGTAAGAGAGTTGTATAATAGCTTATCTTTGTTGTGTATTAAGGCGGTGGGTTCTGCTTTGTTTTTTACTGTGCTGTATACATTATTTTAATATTTGAATAAATATTATTGATTTATTTTTAAATTCTGCCATTTTGACATTCCTCAGTCTGAAGAAGGTTCGCCAAAACATCGCCTGCCCGTTACCCTCCGCAGATGCTGCCTGACCCGTCAAATTCCTCCAGCACTTTGTTTTTTGACCATGATGGCAGCATCCGCAGCTTCTCATGTCTCCATCTTGATTCATCCTTCAACAGATACTCCCTTGGTTTGAAACACCCATCCCTGACTACTTTTTGACTGAAAACTAACTTTCTCTCTTTCTCAGTTCTGACAGAGTATCACAGAACTGAAATGTTGGCTGATTCTCTTTCCACAGATGTTACCTGAGTTTTTCTAGTATTTATTGTTTTGGCTTCATTTTTCCAGCAGCTGCAGTTAAAAAAAAAACATTTAGGGTTTTACTATAACTTGTTCAATGATTATTCATCTCTAATTCTTAAGGTGTTGGTTATCAAATTGGTGCAGTCCTTCTAGTGACAGTCCTCCTGCTGTGTAATCTGCACAGAAATCCTTTTTTATGAACATTGGAAGGAAATAGCAACATTAAAGTAGCAATTTAATTCTGCTAAATTGACGGAATATAATTCATTCATTTATGAATGTGCGTACCCATGAAAATATCCATTTACATGTTTTTAATATCTGGACAGAGAAACGTTTCATGCTACTGAATCTAAAGATTGAAAATATTGATCCGTTCAAAATAATGTCCTCTTTTTCCATAGGTGTCCGGGGCGCTCACAAGTTTTACCCCAGAGCAGGAGAACAGCAGGATTTTTTAGAAAAAAGAAGAATCGAAGAAATGTACAAAAACTTGAAGTTGCTGTAAATTCTTCAACAAAATCTTAACAAAAAAATGTTTAATGCATTTTTGATTAAACAACGAATCGCAAATGGCGGAGGGTGTACTTGCACCAATTTAGGATGATCTCATTAACCAGGAGATGACAAGAAATTTGTGGCATGGGATACAGAAATTTGAACTTTTGATTGCCCTTGTGATGGATTCTGGAGTTCGGCCATTCTGTTGCGGAATAAGGACTCACAGAACAGTATGGTCTTTCTGTACTTCATAATGGTATTGATAATGGAAGCTTACAGCAAAGATAAGTTATGTAAGAGGAATTATAAATGGAGGAAATAAATTGAAATCAAATACTTTCTTAGAATCGAGTAAAGCACAAATGGCTGGGGCAATTACTCAAGATTCCATCATCTGAAGACCTTTGAGTCTACATTTAAAAAATTGAAATGTTTTATGTCCTTAAAGATGAGATGGATATCTTGAAATCATTGGCTTTTTAATTACTAATCCTTGTGGAAAAGAGGTCTAAAAAAAACTTTATAGCTAAAAATGTCATTTGTTATTTGCCTGCTTGCTATTCCACATTTCTCATTATGCAAGCATATTTAAACATTAATTATATTGATAATTTACAAAATCGATAAAATAACACCAGAAGTCTAACATTGTAATGAATGGTATCAGTTTATACTGTTGACAATAAAGCTCCAGTTTGCATTTGATGCAACTTATTTTTCACTGACACTCATTGCTCCTTACCTGATTTGAACTTACTGTAATTCCTGCTAACTGTTGCAGCTGCAACAAGTTCCAGCCTGAAGGGTCTCGACCCGAAACGTCACCCATTCCTTCAGTCCAGGCGTGCTGCCTGTCCCAATGAGTTACTCCAGCATTCTGTGTCTATCTTCGGTGTAAACCAGCATCTGCAGTTCCTTCCTACACACAAGTTCCAGCCTGTTTATAGCCATCAATCACAGATAGAACGCGGACCAATATCCAGTGGAGTGGTGGTGTGCACTGAGATGATGTGTATCTTCCAATGCTAACTGTAGAAATCTTTAGTCAGCCGTCTCCTGCTGAAGGCCGTCAAGGTAATGATAGCTCTCGGAACCCATGTCACTGAAAAATTCCAAATCACAGTGAAGGACATCGCAGGGTTCAGCTGCTAAGCTATCTACAAAAACATATAGCAGGTGATTTCTCAACAGTGTGTGTCTATCACCAGGGTATCAATTTTGTGCAATCACAGTGTCTGTTTCTACTAATTGTCAAAGTTTCCAGGGGTGAAAGGAATTTTGCACATGAGCCTCTGCCCTCAATGTTGTGTGCACACCCACTTGCTTTACTCCCTATACACAGTGAAGTGTGTAATCCCTGACCCATTTGTCCCGAGTTACTCACTCGACCTAATCCGCGAGTTCTGGCGAGTTTGCCCTCGACTCATACTCGCAGCATGGTCGACACAAGGTCGTAGGAGCTCTTCGTAACTCTCCTTCATGCTTGAGAGGGGTCTCCGCGTATTCGAGGCTTCAGCTAGGTCGAGGCATTTTTTCAATATATTAAAAAATGCCCGCGAGTAAAAAAAGTCGCCATGGAAAAAAATCGATACTTTTTTACTTGTAGGTTTAGTCATAGTAGGTCGCAGTAGGTCGGCATGTTAAGACCCAGTACCACTTTCCTGCGTTGCTCACAAATTCTCCCGAGTTTTCCCCTTGGATCAATCTCGGAGAATGTCCATAGCGAGTCCGTAGCAAGTCCGTAGGAGTCAATAGAGTGTCCGTGGATATTTCGTAGCAGCTCGTAATGCCAGCCGTGGGTACTCGGGGCATCAGGTAAGTCGGGACGTTTTTTCGGCATGTTGAAAAATGTCCACGTGTAAAAAAAATAGCCCCGAATACCTACGGCTGGCTATTACCGTAATTCTCGTAATTACCTTAAGGGGAAAAACCCGGGAGAATTTGTGAGTAACTCGGGAAAGTAGGACAGGCCCTTTAGTGGTGGGTAATCGAGGATAGTCGAAGGTAGTCATAGATAGTCTTCATCATAGTCCAGGGGAGGTCGAAGGAGATCGAAGGAGGTCGTCTTCACTCTCCACTATTCAGTGTCCAATTTTCCCGAAGTTAGTCGTAGCTAGTTGTAGCTAGTCGAAGCTAGTCTTCAACATAGTCGAAGGAGGTCGAAAGAGGTCTTCTACATAGTCGAAGGAGGTCCTCAACATGTCATTTTTTCAAACTCTTCTAAATTCGCCAAGTGGGACAGCCCCTTGACTGTGTGGTCAAGTACATCATCTCAAACTGAAAGATAGACAAAAAATGCTGGAATAACTCAGGAGGTCAGGCAGCGTCTCTGGATAAAAAGAATAGGTGACGTTTCAGGTCGGGACCCTTCTTCAGACTTCAAACTTTAAGTTTGCCGCTGATGTCGGCCAGATCAACAACAGCGATGAGATGGAGTGCTGGAAAGAGATCAAGAACCTTGTGTCATGGTATTAGGACAACCTATCCCTTAACATCAGCAAGACCAAAGAGTTAGTTGTTGACCTTGGGAAGTGAGGGGTGAACGCATCAATGGACCTTTGGTCAAGATGGGCAGCTGCTTCAAGGACCTCGGCATTTCTATCACTGGCAACATAACCTGCTCCCATCACATTATTGTGGTGATTAAGAAAGCACACCAACATATTTATCGGGGTCTGAGAAGATTCAGCATGTCCACAAAAATTCACTCGAACTTCTACAGATGCATTATAGAACATATTCTGATAGGAGGCACCTGGTGTGGCAACTGCTCTGCTCTTGAATTGAATGCTTTATTGTCACATGTGGCAAGTCCCAGTGAAATTCTTTGCTTACATACCAAAGTTATGCAAATAGTCCCCACGTAAAGAGCACTGACAAATTATAAAGTATCCCACTCCGGGTCTCCTATGTTCTCCCCCTAAGTAATGCCCCTGTCCCACTTAGGAAACCTGAGCGGAAACCTCTGGAGACTTTGCGCCCCACCCAAGGTTTCCGTGCGGTTCCCAGAGGTTGCAGGTGGTTGCCGGAGGTTGCAGGTAGTGGAAGCAGGTCGGAAGACTGACAAAAACCTCCGGGAACCTCCAGGAACCGCACGGAAACCTTGGGTGGGGCGCAAAGTCTCCAGAGGTTTCCGTTCAGGTTTCCTAAGTGGGACAGGGGCATTACTCCCCCCCTCCCCCCACTATGGTGACCCCCTCATGCCGGGTCCTGAACTGCCTGAACCTGCAGTTTGTTTAACATGGCTCAGTCTGCCATAGACTGAACACTCGCCCTTATTCTGGGACTATAACATTGATTGTAAATTCTTCCATGAGAAGAAATACCCTCCCAACATTTACCCTGCCTAGCCCACAAAGAATTTTATGTATTTCAAGAAGATTGGATCTAACTTTTCAAAACTCCAGTGAGCAACCTGTTTAGCTGTTCCTCTTAGGCCAACTCTCTCCTGGGGCAGCACGGTGGTGCAGCGGTGGAGTTGTTCCCTTACAGTATCACAGACCCGGGTTTGATCTGACTGTCAGTGCTGTCTGAATGGATCTTACACATTCTCCCCATATCCATGTGGGTTTTCTCCGGGTGATTCAGTTTCCTCCCACACTCCAAAGGTAATAGACAATAGACAATAGACAATAGGTGCAGGATTTGGCCATTTGGCCAGCACCGTCATTCAATGTGATCATGGCTGATCATCCCCAATCAGTCCCCCGTTCCTGCCTTCTCCCCATATCCCCTGACTCCGCTATTTTTAAGAGCCCTATCAAGCTCTCTCTTGAAAGCATCCAGAGAACCTGCCTCCACCGCCCTCTGAGGCAGAGAATTCCACAGACTCACCACTCTCTGTTTCCTCGTTTCCGTTCTAAATGGCTTACCCCTTATTCTTAAACTGTGGCCCCTGGTTCTGGACTCCCCCAACATCGGGAACATGTTCCCTACCTCTAGCGTGTCCATACCCTTAACAATCGTATATGTTTCAATGAGATGTACAGGTTTGTAGCTTAATAGGCTTCAGTAAATTGTAAATTGTCCCTAGTGTTAATGTATGGGGATCGCTAGGCGGTGCGGACTCAGTGGGTCGAACGGCCTGTTTCCACGCTGTACCTCTAAACTAAACTAAAATTAACTCAACTCCCCAAACCTAAGATCATCCCAGTAAACCTTTTCCAAAATACCTGCGATTAAATGAAATCATTCCGTATATAGGCAGATGAAAATTGTTTGCGGTAGATATGTGATTAACAGCAAAACAGCACAAAATGAGGAAATAAATCTTTGTGCAGAGAGATTTTGACTAGGAATGTAATGCTTGACATGCAGTAGATATGACACATGTGGCAAGTGCAACATTCGTTGTTACCACTTTAAAAAAAAACATATCTACTCTGTGTTGTTCCAAGATAATATGAACTTTGTGAGAGAGTCTGTCCCTCTCCATGGAAAAAACCACGGTCAAAAGAATGTTGTTCAGTACAATACAGTAAGTGTATTGCAAGCTTTTTCTTTTCTTTTGGTGAATAAAGCACCCTTGTTGTTCATTTCAACTACTGACTATTTTCCATTATCTCAGGGACAGAGGGAGAGAGAGGAAGAGAAAAAGACAGAGGCATCGCGGCAGTGGATATAATCCTAGTATATCCCTCAAAAATTAATTGGGTTACTATTTAAAGGTGTAAAGACGTTGCCAAAAAACGGGAAAGTGGGGAGGAGTGGGATTATCTAGAATACACTTTGAAGGCACCACCTTGGATTTGAATGGCTGCGATTTTGTTGTTCGTTGCCACTAAAATGTGCGAAGAGAGCGCGCTATTTTTGCTGCGGTTCCAAGTACTTCGCAGAGTTGAAAAAGAGTGGGCACTCAGGCACTGCATTTGAGGAAAGGGAATATGGACTAATGAAGGTTGTGGAGAATTATTACTGAAAGAACAATCGGAGAATCTTGGAGAGTTTTTATAGACATAAAGTCATTAGAGCATGAAATGATTTGACACCAGTGACCATTGAAGCAAGCCCTGAAACGTAATTAAAGGGGAATTGAATGTATTTGAAATAGGGAAAGGGAGATGGCAAATTAATTAAATAACTAGGTTTGCAATCTAAAGTGCAGAAATGGGCAGAATAGCCTGAAAAAAAATCAAGTGGTTCTATGATTCATGTTACCATGAGCTCCTGGCAACATGTGCTGCATGCATTCTGTTGCAGCCTGGATACAGTGTTAGTACCACAGTTATATTATAGTCAGCATGGTATACAAATGTAGACACGCTATTCTCACTGGCATCACCAGGTTAGGAGGGCCTACTTCCATTCAACCAATATATGCTCGGCGAGGGTACGTAAAATTAAAAAGCTGAATGCGTGGCTCAAAGACTGGTGTGGGAAAAATGGGTTTGGTTTCTTGGGCCACTGGCACCAGTACTGGGACAGGGGGGATCTGTTCTGTAAGGACGGACTTCACCTGAACGGTGCTGGGACTGGGGTCCTGGCAAATCATATAACTAGGGCAGTAGAGAGGTCTTTAAACTAAGTAGCGGGGGGGAGGTATCAAGGGGGGTAATAACGGCAGGGGTAGAGGAAATAGAGCAGGGTATCAGTGGGGAAGCGGAAAATCAAAATGTGACAGGAGGATCCAGAATGTGTGAAGATAAAGCTCTAGATGTAAAAGGGGCAAAAACGGAAAGGAAGGGTAGTAAAAATCATCTGAAAGTGCTTTATCTAAATGCACGGAGTATTCGAAATAAGATAAATGAATTAACGGTGCAATTAAGTATATAGTTATGATATCGTGGCCATTACGGAGACATGGCTGCAAGGGGATCAGGACTGGGAGTTAAATATAGAGGGGTACTCGACAATTAGAAAAGATAGACAGGAAAGAAAGGGAGGAGGGGTGGCCCTTTTAATAAGGGAGGGAATAACGGCAATAGAGAGGAAGGATATTGCGTTGAAGGATCAGGATAGTGAAACAGCTTGGGTACAGATAGAGAATAATAAGGGGAAAAAAACACTAGTGGGTGTAATTTATAGACCTCCAAATAGCTGTGACGCTGTTAGTCAGAACATAAATCTGCAAATAGTTGACGCATGTAAAAAGGGAACTGCTGTAATCATGGGGGACTTCAATTTTCATATTAATTGGGCAAACCAAACTGGGCAGGGTAGACTAGAGGAAGAGTTTATAGAATGTATTAGAGACGGGTTCCTAGAACAGTATGTCACAGAACCGACAAGGGGGGAGGCAATCTTGGATCTGGTCCTGTGTAATGAAGCAGGATTAATTAAAAATGTCATAGTTAAGGACTCGTTGGGAACAAGTGACCACAATATGGTCGAATTCCATATTCAAATAGAAGGGGAGCAGGTTGAAACTCAGGCTAGGGTGCTTAGTCTAAATAAGGGGGATTATGAAGGTATGAGGACTGAGCTGATCAAAGTTGACTGGGATAGCAGACTCAAGAATAAGACGGTACATGAGCAGTGGTGTACGTTTAAGGATCTACTGTATAACCTTCAAGAAAAATTTATTCCTATGAAGAAAAAAAGGGGTAAGGGTAAGAACAGTCAGCCATGGCTCAGTAAAACTATAAAGGATAGTATTCGGCTGAAGGCAAGGGCATATAAGGTAGCCAGAGATAGTGGGAGGGCAGAGGATTGGGAAGCATTTAAAGGTCAGCAAAAAATAACTAAGAGATTAATTAAGACGGGGAAAATAGACTATGAAAGGAATTTAGCGAACAACATAAAAACTAATAGTAAGAGTTTTTATAGCTATATAAAAAGAAAAAGGGTGGCTAAGGTGAACGTTGGTCCATTGGAGGGTGAGACTGGAGAGTTGTTGGTGGGGAACATGGAAATGGCAAAGGCATTAAACGAGTATTTTGTATCAGTCTTCACCATAGAAGACACAAAAAATATTCCAACGCTGGATAAACAGGGGGCGGTAGGAATGGAGGAGCTAAATACTATTAAAATCACCAAGGAGGTGGTATTAGGGAAATTAATGAGACTGAAGGAGGATAAATCCCCTGGGCCTGATGGATTACATCCAAGGGTCTTGAGGGAGATAGCGGTGGGGATTGTGGATGCATTGGTGATAATTTTCCAAAACTCCCTGGAGGCAGGAACGGTCCCAGTGGATTGGAAAATGGCCAATGTAACACCTATATTTAAAAAAGGAAGTAAACAGAAGGCGGGTAACTATAGACCGGTTAGTTTAACATCGGTGGTGGGTAAAATGTTAGAGACAATTATTAAAGAAACACTAACGGGGCACTTGGATAAACATGACTTCATCGGACAGAACCAGCATGGTTTTGTGAAGGGGAAGTCCTGTTTAACGAATCTGCTTGAATTCTTTGAGGAAGTAACAACCCGGGTGGATAAAGGGGAACCGGTGGATGTGGTATACTTGGACTTCCAAAAGGCTTTTGACAAGGTGCCACATAAGAGACTATTGCTAAAAATAAAAAATTATGGGATTGGGGGTAATATATTAGCATGGGTAGAGGATTGGCTAACAAATAGGAAGCAGAGAGTGGGGATAAATGGTTCATACTCGGGATGGCAACCGGTAACTAGTGGGGTTCCGCAAGGGTCGGTGCTGGGACCCCAGTTGTTCACAATTTATATAAATGATTTGGAGGAGGGAACCAAGTGTAATATATCAAAATTTGCGGACGATACAAAAATGGGAGGAAAAGTAGGGGATGAGGAGGATAGGAAGAGTCTGCAAAAGGATATAGATAAGCTAGGTGAGTGGGCAACAACTTGGCAGATGAAATTTAATACTAATAAATGTGAAGTAATTCACTTTGGGAAAAAAAATGATAGGGCAAGTTATTTTCTAAATGAGGAGGAGCTGCGTTGTAATGCAACGCAAAGGGATCTAGGGGTATTAGTACATGAATCACTAAAAGTTAGCATGCAGGTGCAGCAAGCAATCAGGAAGGCCAATGGAGTTTTGGCCTTTATTGCTAGGGGGATTGAGTATAAAAACACGGAGGTCTTGCTGCAGCTGTACACAGTATTAGTGAGACCACATTTGGAATACTGTGTACAGTTCTGGGGTCCATACTTAAGAAAGGATGTACTAGCCCTGGAGGCAGTGCAGCGAAGGTTTACAAGATTAATTCCTGCAATGAGGGGATTGACATATGAGGAAAGGTTAAGTAGGCTGGAACTCTACTCTTTGGAGTTTAGAAGAATGAGAGGCGATCTCATTGAAACATATAAGATCGTGAGGGGCCTTGATCGGGTGGATGCACCGAGGATGTTCCCAATGATCGGGGAAACTAGAACTAGGGGACATAGTTGCAGAATAAGGGGGGGCTCTTTTAAAACTGAGATGAGGAAGAACTTCTTCACCCAGAGGGTGGTTAATTTATGGAATTCACTGCCCCAGGGAGCAGTGGAAGCAGAAACGTTAAATATATTTAAGTCTAAAATAGATGGTTTTTTAGCTGCCAAGGGGATAAGGGGCTACGGGGAGAGGGCAGGGATATGGACCTAGGTATGGTTAGTATAGTAGACCTGAGTGATCTCCTGGACAAGTGTCGATCGCCTGGATTGGGGTCGGAGAGGAATTTCCCGGATTTTTTTCCCGAATTGGACCTGGGTTTTTATCCGGTTTTTTGCCTCCCCCAGGAGATCACGCGGTTCTTGGGGTGGAGAGGGGTGATAGCGGTATAAAGGGGAGGGTAGTGTTTTGTGTTCTGTGTCTTGTGTCTACTGTTTGTGGGTAAGTGTGTCTGTTTAGTGTTCAGCCATGAGCGAATGGCGGTGCGGGCTCGACGGACCTGGTGGTCTACTCTCGCACCTACTTTCTATGTTTCTATGTTTCTATGTAATCAGATAAACATTGTTTGGTGTTTTTTCTGTGTGTATATATATATACACACACACACACACACACACACACACACACACACACACACACACACACACACACACACACACACACACACACACACACACACACACACACATACTGTACTAAGTGGGATCCGTTGTGTCCCATGTTCACACGTGAGGGCTGGTCCCCCAACGCAATATTCTAACTCTCCACCAATTCCAATATTGGTGGCCAGTGGGGGGAGGGGGGGGGCTTTCTGGTGTGCTCGTATGGGTGTTCAGGGCCGAAGGGACTGGTTTCCAGAGGGCTAGTATGGACATTGTGGGCCAAATGGATTCTTGGGCTGGCAGCTCAGTCACTCGGCCTGGTGCGCTGGCAGCTCAGTCACTCAGGCCTGGTGGGCTGGCAGCTCAGTCAATCAGGCCTGGTGGCCTGGCAGCTCAGTCACTCAGGCCTGGCAGCTCAGTCACTCAGGCTTGGTGGGCTGACAGCTCAGAAACTGCCAGAAACACTGCCCAAAACAGGTGAGAGACTCTGTGAGAGGGAAGGGGGAGAGGGTAGAGAATCAATTTTAGACATTTTTCATATTTTCTGCAAATCACACCAATGAAGGAGGAAAGTCTACCCTGGCCTGGATCTCACAGGGAGTCAATGAAGGGAGGGAGAAAAATACTGGGGTGAGGTTATATATTTGTAGGGGGAATACTTACTGATGGGCCATAGGGACTTCTCCTGGGCTAGTACAGGATGATGGGCAGAAGGGGCTCTTAAAAGAAAATCTGAGTGAAATCTCAGTGAAAGGCACTTTTTCTGGACTTTTCCTGGCTTGGCACGGGCCTTTTGGGCCAAAATGCTTCTCCTGGGCTAATACGGGCATTTTTGGGCAAAAGGGACTGGTTTCTCGGTTAATATGGGCCTTGTGGGCCAAAATTAGTGGTTTCAGGCAGGCGTTTCATTTCATTTCCATTTCATTTCAAGCACAGGGCAGGCCAAACAGCTCATTGCATTTTCATTTCATTTCCATTGCCATTGCAGTTTCAGGCACAGGGCAGGCCAAGTCAAACAGCTCATTGTATTTTCATTTCATTTCCATTGCCATTGCGGTTTCAAGCACAGGGCAGGCGAAGCCAAACAGCTCATTGCATTTTCATTTCATTTCCATTGCCATTGCAGTTTCAAGCACAGGGCAGGCCAAGCCAATCAGCTCATTGCATTTTCATTTGATTTCCATTGTAGTTGCAAGCACAGGGCAGGCCAAACAACTCATTTCATTTTCATTGAGGGCTAACGAATCATTTATTGCAAGTACATTGCAGGCTCACAGTTCAGTTGATTCACAGCCTAGAATGAGAGTCATGGCCTCTCACTCGCAATCTTGCAGAGTGACTGAGTCATGTTCAGGCATCCAGGGCTTTATAGTCCTGCCCCCCCCCCCCTCCCCCCCATTCCCAGAAGGGGCGTTACCTTCATCGCGGTGATTGACAGGCGAGAGGATCTCAAGGTTTTTTAAACAGTCATAACTTTTTTATTTTTCATCGATGGGAAAAATCCTCGGGGCCTGCTCAGCGGAGGAGGGCTGTGAGTAAGATGGCCAAAAATCGTAGCGAATTAAGGTAGCGTTTTATCTAAAATCAATATGCAGCGCAGACAGGAAGTGGTCAAGATGAGACTTCTAATTATATAGATGTATGTATTTGTGTGTGTGTGTGTGTGTGTGTGTGTGTGCGTGTGTGTGTGTGTGTGTGTGTGTGTGTGTGTGTGTGTGTGTGTGTGTGTGTGTGTGTGTGTGTGTGTGTGTGTGTGTATTTGTGTGTATGTGTATATATACATACACTGAACATTTTTATCTCTCGTTTATCATGTTGTTTATGGTGTACTATGTTTACATATTCTGTTGTTCTGCTGCAAGTAAGAATTTGATTGTTCTATCTTGGACATATGACAATAAAACACCCTTGACAACTCTTGACTCTTGACCTAATTACAGCAACATTTTTAGTTCTTTCAGTTCCTCTGCATTGCTACTTTTATCATTTGTATATTACCCCCTCCATGACTGGTAGATGCAAACTGCTCACATTTAACAAGTAGTAGCTCTTTCAGTTCAGTTCATTTATTTTGTCACGTGTACCGAGGTACAGTGAAAAGTTTTATTTTGCATGCTAACCATTCAGCAGAAAGACAATACACGATTACAATTGATCCATTTACAGTGGGTGGATACATGATAAGGGAATAACGTTTAGTGCAAAGTAAAGCCAGCAAAGTTGGATCAAGGATTTATTCCGTTCTGATTTAACTTTTACGTTATACCCCTGACTCCATACCATTTGGCATTTCTGGCTCTGGTTCTGGTTGATTGCTGCTCAAACACCTCATCAGTGGTTATCTCGCACAGGTCAGAGTGAGTAGAGTAGTGATTAAATTTTGAAGAGGGCCTTTTTGACCAAGTTGAGGAGATCTAGTTGCTCAATCCCCTTTATAAATGATTTAACATCGGGAGCAGCACGTGTGTTGGGTGGTAACCTATTCCATTCCCTTATCGTCCTTGGGTAAAGGGGATATTGGTAGCAAAATGTATTGACATTTAGCCAGTTGATGATGTAGGAACCATTATTTTGTCTTATTTCATGGCAGTTGGTGCTCTGGGATGACGGGAGATTTGATGGTGTGATTTTGTGAATCTCCTTGTAAATTGCAATAAATCTTAGCCTGATTCTGCGGAGCACTATGGTATCCATCCGAGGGAAGTCAGCGTATTATTCACGCTTGACTTGCGCTTGTAGTCATTACATACAAAGCGGGCTGCTTGGCGTTGTACTTTCTCCAGGGTGATCTTGTTCTTGTTGTTGGTGAAAGGATCCCATACGGCTCCAATTTGAGCCTGACCAAGGACTTGTGAGCATTCTCATGGACGAATGTACAACATGTGTGAAAATTTTTTTTGAGTAGGCCGAGAGTTCTATTTGCTTTGTTGGACACGTGACTAATATGCTTCGCCCAACTTAAATCTTTGCTTAATTCGACTCCTAGATGGTCGACAGCAAGCAATGTATGGCTACCCATGTTGTATTCCGATAAAAGTGGTTTAATCTCGTGTGAGACATGCAAGGAATGACATTTGGTTGCGTTGAATGACATCTGCCAGTTTTTTCCCCACTCACAGAGAGAATACAGATCCTTCTGTAAGGACCAGCTGTCTCCTGGTGTTTTAATCTCTCTATAAATTATGGCATAATCTGCGAGGAGTCGAACTCTGGATGAAACTGCATTTGGAATGTCATTGATATACAGTAGGAAGAGCCAATGGACCCATGACATTCCCCTGTGGTACACCTGATTTCACAGAAGTTTCAATAGACATCTCCCTTCATTGCCTCAGTACAAACTCAGTACAAACTTCTAACCATTGCCTCAGTAAAAACTTTTAACTGAAAACCTGGCAACAAATTATTGTCTGTGAAATTAAGTTGCAGTGTAGTATATGTTAAAGCTCCAAGCTCCTATCTAGAACGAATCAATAATTAGACTGCAGAGGATGAGTAGACTCTAATAGATTTTCTCACCAGGCATTTCTTGCCAATTGTAAGCTCTGTGGGGGCCACTGATCCTTGCATTTGGATTGCAACGGAATATTTTTGGTGGATAAATCTGAGTGCCAAATGTGCAAATCCGTAAACGTCATCCATAGAAGTCAGCCAGCGGACAGTCTTAAAACCCTTTTTTGCCTTTCTCTCATTCGCTTGATGCTTTTGTTCCACTGAATTTATGGACATGATTCTACATTGCAGAGAAAGTTCTGTACCTTAGGCTTTCACCTTTCAGACCTTCCATTACACCAACATTCAATTATGCAGGCTGCCACATAAAAATAATTCTATTTATCCTGGCATCGGGAACAGCGTAAAACATCCCAAGGCAGGTTTCATGAGAATTATTTGACTTTATTACAATCTCATGGAAGAATTAAGTCCTACCATTCCATCCAAATGTTCCTTTGTGTTGATCACACATACTGCCCATAGCAGTTTTTCTGAGTCCTACCTCACATCCTGGCAGTGTCTTTACTCCTTAATATTATGGAGATTTTTGGCAAAGTAGGGTGTTCAACCTATCAAAGCGACACAAAGTAGTCTTCTCTGACTTGAATTCGAGCACTTGAACAGAACGATTGGCACAAAATTCTCAAAAAAATAGAAAGATGGCAGTGGAGATGTCCGATTGGTGGCGAGCACCATATCCTTCTCCATTTGGATAGTCCTTGCACAGCAAGTTAAGCTTGCTTAGATTAGTTTCAATTATTTCAGAGATGCAGCGCAGAAACAGGCCCTTCGGCCCACCAAGTCCGGGCCGACCAGTGATCCCCATACTGTGATCCCAGCACCCCACACACACGCTCAGGACAATTTACAAATTTACCAAGCCAATTAGCCTCCAAACCTGTATGCCTTTGTAATGGGGGAGGAAAGCAGAGCTCCCAGAGAAAACCCACGCAGGTCATGGGGTGAACATACAAACTCCGTACAGACAGCACCCGTAGTCAGGATCGAACCCGGGTCTCTGGCACTGTAGGGCAGCTACACTACCGCTGTGCTACCATGCCACCCTTTGTGCGGGAGATGTGAACAGTCTTTGTTTCAGTCCTACCCAGGCCCACTTCTTCAACTCTTTTACCAGTACATTGATAAATACATTCCCACTGCTTAATGCACTCATGCAGAACTTGACAAAGGTTGTTACATTTGCAACGAATTGCTACACTACCCTCACTTTCTCATAGTAGATGTGGAGAGGATATTTCCACTAGTAGGAGAGTCTAGAACCAAAAGACATAGTCTCAGAATAAAAAGTCGTACCTTTATAAAGGAGAGGAGGAGGAATTTCTTTAGTCAGATGGTGGAGAATCTGGGGAAATTATTGTCACAGACGGCTGTGAAGTCCAAGTCATCGGATATTTTTAAGGTGGAGATTGACAGACACTTGATTGGCAACGATGTCAGGGGTTATGGGGAGAATAGGGTTGAGAGAGAAAGATAGATTGGCCAGATTGAATGGAGGAGTAGACGTGATGGGTCGAATGGCCTACTTCTGCTCCTATGACACATAAGGACCACACCTGGAGTATTGCGTACAGTTTTGGTCTCCAAATCTGAGGAAGGACATTATAGCCATAGAGGGAGTGCAGAGAAGGTTCACCAGACTGATTCCTGGGATGTCAGGACTTTCATATGAAGAAAGACTGGATAGACTTGGCTTATACTCGCTAGAATTTAGGAGATTGAGAGGGGATCTTATAGAAACGTACAAAATTCTTATGGGGTTGGACAGGCTAGATGCAGGAAGATTGTTCCCGATGTTGGGGAAGTCCAGGACAAGGGGTCACACCTTAAGGATAAGGGGGAAATCCTTTAGGCCCGAGATGAGAAGAAACTTTTTCACACAGAGAGTGGTGAATCTCTGGAACTCTCTGCCACAGAGGGTAGTTGAGGCCAGTTCATTGGCTATATTTAAGAGGGAGTTAGATGTGGCCCTTGTGGCTAAAGGGATCAGGGGGTATGGAGAGAAGGCAGGTACGGGATACTGAGTTGGATGATCAGCCATGATCATATTGAATGGCGGTGCAGGCTCGAAGGGCCGAATGGCCTACTCCTGCACCTATTTTCTATGTATCTATGTATCTATAAGCTTATGAACTTAGATCTTGGAGTCACCCTTTAATTGCTGGCTCTTTCTGTCTCCATCTTGTGAGATAGGCTAGATACCAGCATCCATTACAACTCTACTGATTTCAACAAATATCTTGATTAGTCTTTGACCCAGCTTTAAGTTTCTGGGCACTCACATTTCAGAAGACCTCACATGGTCCACAAACACCGCCGCGCTGGTCAAGAAGGCACAGCAACGACTGTTCTTCCTGAGGACATTAAAAAAGACTGGTCTGCCCCAACAGCTGCTGACAACGTTCTACCGCTGCACCACAGAGAGCATACTAACGTATGGCATCTCTGTGTGGTATCTCAGCTGCACGGAGGCGGAGAGGAGAGCTCTTCAGCGCGTCGTCAACAGAGCGCAGCGGATCATCGGGACAGAGCTACCAGCCTTGGAGGGCATCTACCACACGCGGTGCCTCAGGAAGGCCCTCAGCATCCATAAGGACTCATCACAGCCCTGTCACGGTCTGTTTCAACTACTTCCCTCCGGCAGACGTTACAAGGCCTTCTACGCCTGAACCTCCAGACTCAGGAACAGTTTTATCCCAAGAGCTATAGCGGCTCTGAACCAGCCCTAATGAGTGCCCCCCCCCCCACCCACCCCCTTTGGACAGTCTCCCTCAGATGGTCACGTCAATCAATTCAGCTTCCTTATTTATGCATTGTATTTATTTACCTTTCTAGTACATCAGTGGAGCTGCACACTAAATCTCGTTGCACTGACGTCCAATGACAATAAAAGATATTATTATTATTATTATTATTATTATTATTATTATTATCATCTTGCCTCCTACAATGGCCCCTTTCTGTTCTCCTAGTTCCTCATTCTCCATCACATTTACTCCAATGATAAGACTTTCCATACAAGTGGCGTTAAAATGTCTTCCTTCTGAGGCTACATCTTGAAAATATGAGACTTAGCAGAAAAACCAGTGCAATTTTCGAAAACATGGACACCATTCATTGATTCATTACAAGCATAGTATGGTGCAACACAACTTTGGAATTAAATGGAATTATGGATTGGGTGATGGGTGGGGAGGGATACGAAGCAAGTATATCATCACCTTTTGTTTTTCTTTCTGCTTTTATCTTTTTATTTCCCTACGTTTTTCTTATTTATTTTACTTACCCACTCTTCGGCTATAACAATTTGGTGATCTAAGGGTTCTTTTCTTGCACATTTCACTTTCTCTCTCTCTTGCTTTTTCTCGCTTCTTCTTTCTCATCTTTAGCTAAAAATTAAAATTGAAGTTGTACAATAACTGTATTGTGTCATATGCCGCTATATTTTCGTACACTACTTCTAATAAACAAAAAAATAAATTTAAAAAAATGTCTTCCTTCCTCCTGAAACATGGCGTCCATATCATAAACCTTTTGGCCGCATCTCATCCATTTCCCGCACCTTACCTCTCATCTCTCCTTCTGGCCAGATACACTTCCTCGAATCCTCGAAGATAGACACAAAATGCTGGAGTAATTCAGTGGGACAATAAAACAAGACTCTTGACATTTTTCATTTTACTTCTTCCATTTCCAGTGTCCAGGAACCCAAACTGTCCTTCCAGTTGTAGCAGTAATTTATTTGAACATCTTCCAATCTAATGTACTGCAGTGTGGTCGTCTCTATATTGGAGAAACCAAACACAGATGGCAACCACTTTGTGGACCACCAGCGTTCAGTCCGCAGTCAACCCTGAGTTCCTGTTGCCTGCCACTTTAATTCTCCATCCCACTCACACTTTGACCTATCAGTCTGTGGCATCCTGATGATTGAGGACCTAATGAGGCCCAACACACGCTTGAGGAACAACACCTCATCTTCTTCTTCTTCTTCTTCTGTCGTGTGTCTTTTAGACCTGCAGCTCCGTTGAGGCGAGCCATGCCAACGTGTCATCGTCCAGGTCAATCACCATTCGGTGGCCGGTGTTTGGGGCAACTGGTGACTATGTGCTTCACTGGCTGTGTTTGGTCCCCACACTCGCAGGAGGTGCTGTCCACGAGGCTCCACCTCTCCCTAGCATCCGATGCCTGTCCTCAAGCAATTGAGGGTTGCCCACTGTTTTCGGGGGCAGGTCCTGGCCAGGGACGTCCATGGGGTCATTGATGTACTGGTGTAGCCTAGATGGTTCCGCTGACTTCCACTGGTCTCTCCATCTCGTCTTGACCCAGGCAGCCTTGGAAGTGTCAGCCGGTGTTGTGCAGAGCAGCTCTTGGGCTTGCGTGGCAAAGGGGCTCTGTGACTTGAGGTGCACTCGTCGTGGTGTCTCTGTGACGATCTGATGGAGGAGGTGGGATTCACTGGTCTGTGCCTTTCGAGAGAGAGAAAAAAACCCACCTCATCTTCCATCTGGCCTTCTTTTTAATATAAAATTCAATTACTACAGGTAACTTGATTTATTTCTGTATTTGTCACTTATCTGCAGTAGTAGTTAAGTTTGTTTATTTTTATTTCCCCATTTTTTTCCTGTCCTAGTGCAAAGGACATGCCCAGCCTGACCTGCTGGGTTTTCTTCTTGCTCTGTTTTTTGCACACCCACATTATCTGTTCTCACTTGCTAACTGCTCCCATTCACTCACTTTCCAGACAATGTTATTTACAGCTTATCCCCATGGTCACCCCATCTTCACCCTATCCGATTCATCACTCCTCCCCTACTCTCCCCCTTAGTTCTACCAAAAAGTCTTCACCTGCAAATGTTAACTCTTTTCCCTTCTGCTGATGCATCCTGATCCACTCTATATTTTGAACATTTTACCAGATATTGGGGTTTTTTAATTGTCATGATGAATGAGAGTTAGACTAGTGATTCTCACTGAAGCAAAATGCTAATTTACATGCACAAGGAGTATTAGCTGGTCATACGATGGAGAGGTTATGCCAATGATTTGAGATGCAAATCTCTTCAAGATTGCTTTCAATTTAATTAGATGCTTCTTTTTGAGCTTAATGGTTATTTAAATTTGTGCAGCTCTGTTAAGTTTTGGCATACATTTCTCAGCCTGCGTTGCACAAATTGCAGTCTGTGTGAAGGTGAAAGGAAGTCAGCTAGCTTGAAGAAATAAGAAGAAGCTATGAGAAAAGAATATTGATTATCTCATAATTTAATACAGTAGTCACCAACTAATTCTGTGTTTCATTCAAGGATCTTTGCAACTGCTATAAAAGTATATATCAATTAATGCTCCTATCGACTTGATATCTTATTCTATAATAAATTTGCTTGCAAAGCAAAGTCTAGCTTATTTCCATTCTGTAGCCTTTTTGAATGAGGATCAGAAGACATTGCACATTGAAAGCACCAAATGCAATGCCTTGAAGATGGTATTCTAGGTTCAACTCTGGAAATGGAGCAATTGGAACTGCTGGCCTAGAAATGAAATCACACAGAAACGTGTAATCTACAAACTGTGAAGATCTAGAAACCCACAACAAAATGACTTGGGCAGGTTACATCTGAAATTCATGCAGACACTTAATTAACAAGACTGCAGTATCAAACAAGTGCCTTACAACAATAGACACAAAATGCTAGAGTAACTCTGCGGGACAGACAGCATCTCTGGAGTGAAGGAATGGGTGACATTTTGGGTTGAGACCTTTTTTCAGACTGACCTTACAACAATGATGTCTGTTTGATACATGTTTGATGAATATAGCTTGTTACAATTCTCATTTACTGTGAAAGATTTGAAATTGTGTTGTGGATAATTGGGTTCTTCTTATATATTGTATTGTTTAATTTTATCGGGGAGAAGAGGATCACTCCTATATTAAAAGGAGAGCAATCCTCTATCTCCATTCTTATCCATTCTACCTGTTGGGCAGAGCTGTCCAATCAATAAATTATGTTTTTACTATGTTCTGCCCAATAGTAGTATAAAATGTTCGGGAGTGTCAGTCCCCCTGATTCTTTAGGTTTACACAGGTGTTTTATTTGGATTCTGTGTGATCTGTAGTCCCATATGAAGTTTGTAATATTGGAGTATAATGTTTTAAATACATTTTTTGGTAAGTATATTGTTATTGATTGAAATAGATGTAATATTTGTGGTAGAAAAATCATTTTTATAGCATTTATTCTGCCTATTAAAGACACCGGCAGGGTTTTCCAACGCATTCAATTTAGTTAATAAAGGCATAACATTTGCATTAAATAGTGATTTATATTTTCTAGTATTTTCTAGTAATTCTAGAAATAATTGTTACCTGGCAAACCTCAGGCTAGGTCATCTGATATACTCTGAATGCCCAAATCAGTTAAGATGTTTTAAGATGATATTAAGATGACTGTTAAGATGATATTTATGTGGCTGGTCCATTTGAGATTCTGGTTGAACTTTCAGAAACTGGTACTTGGGCCTCAGTGATAGTAAGGACATGGAATGTGAAGAGTAGGTGAATAGTGAGAGATGGTTACATCGCCTTTTCTGTTGCAAGGTTTATTTCCCGCATGTCAGTGTTGAATGTTGTATGGCCCTTGTGGCTTATAGGCCAGGATTGCTTCATTTGTTAAGGAGATGTGACTGAACTGTACATATAAATTAGGAGCAGGAGTCTGGATGCAGAATCCTGGCCTGGATTCATTTCATTGGCTTAGTGAAGGTGGGAATTAATGAAGTTGTTCACCTGGAGTTGGTCAATATTCTTGTTTTAATTGTATTGCACATAATTTCTGGATGTAGCAGAAACACAGCTCTTATCAGTAAACAAATGGATGCAAAGAAGCTAAACAAGCCCTGTGTCAACTTAAGTGTGGCTATATTTTGTGTCGACTTAAGTGTGGCTTATATAGCCTATAAGGCTCTTTACTGCCTTAATTCTCATTACATATATCCATTTCCCCAATTGTTTCATTTCCTGTTTAATATCCTCTTCAGTCAAGTCTAAACTGGAGTATTAATGCAGTATTGCTGCCATTTTTGGTATTATGCCTTTTGCGGCTTTCCTAAATCCCCTTGTTATTAATCAAATATCAATCAAATAATTCAATGGAGTACATTTCAATTCAGATAAATGTGAGATGTTTCACTTTGGTAGACAAATCAGGACAGGACTCTCACAGTAAATAGTTGGGCCTTTGAGAGTGTTGTAGAACAGAGAAACATAGTTCCTTGAAAGTGGCAACATGGGTGGAAGGGTGTTGAAGAGCATGCTTGCCTTCATCAGTCAGGGGTTGCAACATCATGTTACAGCTGTACAAGATGGTGATGAAGCCACATTTGCAGTACTGTGTACAATTCTGGCCACCTTGCTATTGGAAGGATGACACTAGAAAGGCTGCAAAAATATTTACAAGGTTGTTTCCGTGTCGAGAGGGCTTGAGTTCTAAGAACAGGATTCACAGGCTAGCAGTTATTTTCTTGCAGCATAGGAAGAGGGATGATCTTATTCAGATTTATTAAATCACTATAGGGGTATGGATGAGGTAACTTTCTCCAAGGTAGGGGAGTCTAAAGGTAGAACACATATGATTAAGGTGAGAGGAGAAAGATTTTAAAAAGGAATCTGAGGGGCAACTCCTTCATACCGAGGACAGTACGTTACTTGAACAAGCTGGCAGAGGAAGTGTTGGAGGCAGGTAAAATGGCAACATGTAAAAGACACTTCAATGATGCATTGGTTCTTTATCGTCATGTGTGCACAGCACAGTGAAATTCAGTTGTACAACCCATAAAGGCACAGGCACCATATGTTGCCACATTTTACAAAGACAAACCCAAAAGTCCACATGCTGAAAGTATTGGAGCGCCCCCGAATCCAGGTAAGCACTTGGTCAGTACATGAATGGGAATGATTCTTTGGAAGGATATGAGCCTGGTGCAAGCAAGTTGGACGAGCTCAGTTAGGCATCTTGACGGGCATGGATGGGATGGACCATAAGTGCAATTACAGCTGTATGACTCAGAATCAATAAAACAGTTTACATTTTTCTTTTTCTGTTTTCTAATACTTTCAATCATATGTCCTTTTTACCCTCCTATCTATCTTTCTGGTTAATTCATTTATTATTTTCTGTTGGTAAAGGGCCTGTCCCACGAGCATGCGACTGCATGCGGCGAGCGCGACCTAACGTGGTCGCTTGAGCCGTAGGGACTCGCGTGGCCGGTCCCACTTCGATCGCCGGAGGCGTATGTAGTTGTGCTGGGCTGTTCCCGACATCGCGCGGGGCTCCGAAAAACTGAAAGTGTTCGAAAATTCCGCGCAGCAACGGCCTGTCGGCCCGCAGCCACATTGAGGCCATACACAGCGCCTCAATGGGCGTACGCAGCATCTTGACATCGTACGCAGCATCTTGATGCCGTACGCAGCATCTTGACGCCGTACGCCTAGTGCGTTGCATGATGACGTAACCACCCGACGCCGTGCGACGTCCAAATTCAGTCGGCCCGCCTCCTGCCCAGCTGATTGGTGAGTATGATGTCGGGACCTGCCCCGCACAACTCCAAACGCCTCCGCGGTTGGAAGTGGGACCGGCCCCGCGAGGCCGTACGCCTCAAGCCACCACGTTTGGTCGCGCTAGACGCATGCAATCGCATGCTGGTGGGACAGGCCCTTAATGGTGTATACCTTACACAGATATGGAAGTGTGATCTATCCAACACTGGCATTTTTCTGCCATACTTTCTGCATTTTGAAAACAGGTATCAGGGTTAAGCACAATGTAAACCAACCGGGTTGCCAATATATGGTTTCCCCTCCAAGGATATATTTATGGATGTCTGCTTTCATCTCCAGTTGCACTTTCTTGCTGTAAACGTACCCTCTGACGTAAACAATACTGGGGCAAGGCTGGTATGTTTACATCCCTCTAAGACATATTCAAAGCAATTGTGTTTTTACAACAAATTCAAAAACTTTCCTTCTTGGTTTATTTGTGTTCCGTGCAATAATCATTGGTTATTGAAATGAAGTCTACATTTTGCCCCAGTGGCATTGTAACCTGCTGCCATTTGAACGATAATTGCTCTAATAGTGAATCCTGGTCTCAGTGCCTGCTTCAGAACACGATCTTCCCCTGGCCCTAGAATAGGGCAACAACAACAATATAATGGCAGCAAAATGAATTCCATTCGCATGTTCATTTGAACTTGTGTGTGTCTAATATACAACACATGTCATTTTGTGGTGACTTTGAATGCCACATTGGTGAGGATGTACACAGCTAACGCCTACCAGAAGCAAGTGCAATGTAGGAAGAATGAAACGTAAGCTAACTTGTAGAGGTTATTTGAAGCCAACACTGCCATTCTGTAGCTCGATACTCTGGCTAATGCACTGTCTTTAGGTTGAACAACTGAAGATATGTTCAGCAGCAGGATGGACATCCACCAACACTATTTAAAGAGCTTATTAAACACACCTAGATTAGTTGTTGATTGATTTCTAGTGCCTGTTGCTACATTTGCATGAGAGTTTGGTGCTCTTTCCAGTACTTTAAAGTCACTAGAGTTTAAAGGGATTGATATGCCAGGTGTTGTCGGACTTTGGCTTGAGTTCAAAGCTTCTACTCGAGCCAGTTGCTTTGAGACATGGACATTTTAGTCAGCATTCCCTCTGGGATATTGCCTGAATACTTGAATGAGTAGACTGCATACATCCCGGGACAAGATGAAAGAAGAGATGAAAGAATGGAGAAGAGGAGGGGAATAGGGGTTCTTAGCAGCAAATTGTTTCCATCCTGGAAGTGCAGGGAACAATTTACTTACCTAAAGGATGTCCTCATTGAAATATCCTAGCTGCTGAAGCCACAACCACAACATCAGGCCAGGGTGGCTGTAGAGGTGACTATAGCCATAAACGTTGATGCATCAGACCCACACCAGGCTGGTGCAGGTGATACTTGTGTAGGAGAAAGGAACTGCAGATGCTGGTTTACACAAAAGGACACAAAGTGCTGGAGTAACCCAAATGGTCAGGCAGCGTCTCTGGCGAACGTGGACAGGTGATGTTTTGGGTCAGAACCCTTCTTCAGACATCTGAGCAAGGGTCTTGACACAAAACATCATCTTTACATTCTGCCTGAAACACCGAGTCACTGCAGTGCTTCTAGTAATATTTATGTTTTATCCAATGTTATCTGTTGTTTATAGGAATGTCAAGTTGCTGAACACATTGTTTTCCCAATAACCAGTGAAAAACGGGCAAATATTGCAGGTTTTCCCTTGCTGGTGGGTGCCATTGACTGCATGAAATTCACTTTTTCAGGCAAGACATGTCAACATTCAGATGACAGTGTTCCCACTCCCTCTGCATGCAGCTGGTCTGTGGCCATAGCCTGCAACACTACATTTTATCTCTGTTTGCTTTGTGGTTACCTTCCAACTAAAAAATGATGCATTCTACATTTTCCTTGATCTCCATTCCCTTTGCCCCATTTTCACACCTTACACTTCCTCATCTATACACTTCTTTATGGAATGTGGAATTCTCTGCCTCAGAGGGCGGTGGAGGCAGGTTCTCTGAATGCTTTCAAGAGAGAGCCTAGATAGGGCTCTGAAAAATAGCGGAGTCAGGGGATATGGGGAGAAGGCAGGAACGGGGTACTGATTGGGGATGATCAGCCATGATCACATTGAATGGCGGTGCTGGCTCGAAGGGCCGAATGGCCTACTCCTGCACCTATTGTCTATTGTCTATTGTCTATTGTTTATTGTCTTATCTCTGTGTCTCCCACCCTCCTGACATCAGTCTGGAGAAGGGTCTCAACCCAGAACATCACCCATTCATTCTCTCCAGAGATGCTGCCTGTCCCTCTGAATTACTCCAGCATTTTGTGTCTATCTTCAATTTAAACCAGCATCTGCAGTTCCTTCATACACACAGGATAAATACAGTATAGCTATCTTGGTAGCAATCACACAGCTTCCATTTAGTGGCATTGTACTTGATCTAGAGTAAACTAAAGTGTGGCACTGGGCAGTAAGTTCTGTCCATAATGACAAGAGCACTTGTTTGGAGGGATATGGACTAAGCGCAGGCAAGTGGGACTAGTGTAGCTGGGACATTGTTGGCCAGTGTAGGCAAGTAGGGCCGAAGGGCCTGTTTCCACACTATATCACTCTACGACTGTAAGAGGTGTCAAACTGGTGCACATATCATGCACGCTTGAGCTTCATGCAGTCAACAAAAGTCATATGCCTGTGTGGAAGACTGGCCTGTTTGAATGACTCTTCCACTGCCTGGAAGCTCTGGAGTAAAACCCACATTATCTGGCAGTGTGGAGGTCAGGATTCATGGTGGTCTGCTTTGTGCTGTGCAAGCTCTCAATCGAAAGGTGCAGTGAACAGCAAATGAGCAGGGGACATCCTGGGTAGTCCGACTGTCGTAACTGTAAACTAATCCCTAACCCTCCATTTGGTAAAAATCGAATTTTTATCAAGGTGTGCAGAATGCATGGAAATGTAAATTCATAGAAATATAGAAACATAGAAAATAGGTGCAGGAGTAGGCCATTCAACCCTTCGAGCCTGCACCGCCATTCAATATGATCATGGCTGATCATCCAACTCAGTATCCTGTGGGTACACAAAAATGCTGGAGAAACTCAGCGGGTGCAGCAGCATCTATGGAGCGAAGGAAATAGGCGACGTTTCGGGCCGAAACCCTTCTTCAGACTGATGGGGGGTGGGGGGGGGGGGAAGGAAGGAAAAAGGGAGGAGGAGGAACCCGAGGGCGGGGGGATGGGAGGAGACAGCTCGAGGGTTAAGGAAGGGGAGGAGACAGCAAGGGCTAGCAAAACTGGGAGAATTCAACGTTCATGCCATCCGGACGCAAGCAACCCAGGCGGAATATGAGGTGCTGTTCCTCCAATTTCCGGTGTTGCTCACTCTGGCAATGGAGGAGACCCAGGACAGAGAGGTCGGATTGGGAATGGGAGGGGGAGTTGAAGTGCTGAGCCACCGGGAGTTCAGGTAGGTTATTGCAGACTGAGCGGAGGTGTTCGGCGAAACGATCGCCCAACCTCCGCCTAGTCTCACCGATGTAAATCAGCTGACATCTAGAGCAGTGGATGCAGTAAATGAGGTTGGAGGAGATACAGGTGAACCTTTGTCGCACCTGGAACGACTGCTTGGGTCCTTGAATGGAGTCGAGGGGGGAGGTGAAGGGACAGGTGTTGCATTTCTTGCGGTTGCAACGGAAAGTGCCCGGGGAGGGGGTGGTGCGGGAGGGAAGGGAAGAATTGACGAGGGAGTTGCGGAGGGAGCGGTCTTTGCGGAAGGCAGACATAGGGGGAGATGGGAAGATGTGGCCAGTGGTGGGGTCACGTTGGAGGTGGCGGAAATAGCGGAGGATTATTTGTTGTATTTGCCGGCTGGTGGGATGAAAGGTGAGGACTAGGGGGACTCTGCCCTTGTTGCGAGTGCGGGGATGGGGAGAGAGAGCAGTGTTGCGGGGTATGGATGAGACCCTGGTGCGAGCCTCATCTATGGTGGTGGAGGGGAATCCCTGTTCCCTGAAGAACGAGGACATTTCCGATGCCCTGGTGTGGAACGTCTCATCCTGGGAGCAGATGCGGCGTAGGCGGAGGAATTGGGAGTTGGGGATGAAGTCTTTACAGGGGGCAGGGTGGGAAGACGTGTAGTCCAGATAGCCATGTGAGTCAGTTGGTTTGTAGTGTATGTCGGTCAGAAGTCTGTCCCCTGCGATGGAGATGGTGAGATCAAGGAATGGTAGGGAAGTGTCGGAAATGGTCCAGGTGTATTGGAGTGCCGGATGGAAGTTGGTGGTGAAGTGGATGAAGTCAGTCAGTTGTGTGCGGGTGCAGGAGGTGGCCCCAAAGCAGTCGTCAATGTAACGGAGGTAGAGGTCGGGGATGGGGCCCTGGTACGTATTGAACAAGGATTGTTCAACGTACCCGACAAAGAGGCAGGCGTAGCTGGGGCCCATGCGTGTGCCCATAGCTACGCCTTGTGTTTGGAGGAAATGGGAGGAGTCAAACGTAAAGTTGTTGAGGGTGAGGACCAACTCCGCTAGGCGGAGGAGGGTGTCAGTGGCTGGGTATAGGTTGCTCCTCTGGTCGAGGAAGAACCGGAGGGCTTTGAGGCCATCCTGGTGGGGGATGGAGGTGTAGAGTGACTGGACATCTGGAGGTGTAGAGTGACTGGAAATCAACTGGACTGGACTGGACTGGACTGGACATCTGGAGGTGTAGAGTGACTGGACATCAGTATCCTGTACCTGCCTTCTCTCCATACCCCCTGATACCTTTAGCCACAATTTTGTAAGTTTCTATAAGATCCCCCCTCAATCTTCTAAATTCTAGCGAGTACAAGCCGAGTCTATCCAGTCTTTCTTCATATGAAAGTCCTGCCATCCCAGGAATCAGTCTGGTGAACCTTCTCTGTACTCCCTCTATGGCAAGAATGTCTTTCATCAGATTAGGAGACCAAAACTGTACGCAATACTCCAGGTGTGGTTTCACCAAGACCCTGTACAACTGCAGTAGAACCTCCCTGCTCTTGTATTCATATCATTTTGCTATGAATCCTCCTATGTGCCTTAGCTAGAGTTCCTATACACTCCCAGCAGAGCATGTATAGCATGGCTGATGAAATGCTGCTGATATAGGAAAATAGATGGGTTAAGAGGATGGGTTTTGAGAGCAGTGTTGAACTATTATCTACCGCATTGGTGACCATCTGACCATCGGATGTTGCTGGCTTTACTTTCCACTTAACGTTATTCCCTTATCATGTATCTATGCAATGTAATGGCTCGATTGTAATCATATTGTCTTTGTGCTGACTGGTTAGCACACAATAAACTCAACTGAACTGGTCCAGGAAATGTTAAAACTGTCTACTTTGGCAGGAAAGTTAAAACAAAAAGGTGACAGATTGCAAACATGCATACTATCTCAGTGTCCTGGTTTTTGATTTTTGTAATAAAGAATTACGCAGATTAAGAAATTAGTTAGGAAGGCCAGCAGAATACTGTCATTAATTGCATTATGAATGAGTGCAAATGGTGGAAGTGAGATGATTCTCCTCCCCTAAACGTGCAAACACCATACAGATTGCTTCCGTACTTAGGATCAAACCCGTGTCTCTGGCACTATAGGACAGCAGCTCTACCGCTGCTCCACGGTGCCACCCGTGAAGTCATTAAAGTTCAAAGTCACAATCAGAATCAGAATCAGAATCACCAAGTATGTTCTGCAACATTATTTCATTGGTCTGGTCAGTCATACAATTAAAAGTAATAGATCACTTCAAAAACACATTTTAATATGAACATGCACCACGGTGACTCCTATACATTCCTCGCTGTGATGGAAAGCGAAATAAAATTCATCCTTTCCTTTCTTCTTCCTCGGTCGTGGGCCTCGAGCCTCCGTTGATGAGATGACCTTGACTCCCATAGCCGGCGGCGTTCAGGCCTTCTGTGTCGAGGCGATCCGCTCCCGCATCGGGGGGGATGTCAGCTCCCCCGCACTGGACGATCGAACCTCGCGTCGGGGCTGGTCGAACCTTCCGCGACGTTGGAGCTCCCGACTCGGCTTCACCCGAAGACTGTGAGCCCTTAATGTTGATTCTGCGGTGGCCGAGGTGGGAGCGATACCAGGCAAGGGATCAGCTCCAATGTTAAGTCCACGCCCCGCGGTGGGGCTCACGACAGTCCGAAGAGGCTTCCAGCTCCATCGATGGTAGGCCGCAGAGCCTGGAGAATGTGATCTGAAAATTGATCACATCTCCGGTAAGGTAAGAACCTGAAAAAAAGTTTCCCCCGATCCCATCCCCCCTCCCCCCACATAAAACAAATCGAAGAACATTAAAACAAAACTTTTAACAAACTAAAAAATAGCAAAAGAGTGAAAAGACGAATAGACTGCCGGCAGGGCTGCCATCTCCCTGGCGCCCCCGGTGGTAGTCAAAGTCATTGAACCTTTGACAATCATTGATCCAATCCACAAATTCTGACAGATTGGCAGTATTAGCTGCAGCATCGATTGGCATGTTTATCCAGTTCCACCACATCTGAAAGTTCGGCTCGATAAACTCCTGGGTACTTAGGATGGAACTCAGCACTTCTTGCCACCTCTTGCATATGGGAACTTTAGCAGCCCACCCTCCCCCGATCCATTCTGCAGTCAGAATAAGTTCCCAGGTCAGAATAAGTTTCAAACTTTCATCCAATACATGCGGCAGTCACAGCGCTCCTTCCTTTTAAGGTGTATGTGTAGCAAAGTAGCTTGAAAATGATACCATCACTCACAACACAGATCTCATCTCAGTTTTGCAGTCATTCAACAGTATATGGCTGACTGCATAGGGCAAATATGTATATCAGATAGCAGGACAAAGTTGACACACTGCCTGTATTAGAATTAATGGATAGAGATACATTTCAAATTATACTCTATGCATTCATTTTCAGGGGCCATGTAATTTGGACTCCCATTTTAGCTGCAGATCTTCAAAGGTACCACTCGCTCCCCTGCAGGAACTATACATCAGGAGGTGCAACTCCAGAGCCAACAAGATCATGGGAGACCCCTTCCACCCCAGCAACGGACTGTTCCAGCTGCTACGTTCAGGCAAACGCCTCCGTTGCCATGCTGTGAAAACGGAGAGGATGAGAAGGAGTTTCTTCCCAGAGGCCATTAGGGCTGTAAACTCCTATCTCACCAGGGACTAACTTTACTGAACCACTCTACTGTTGTGTAGTGTCTTTTTAAAATTGCTGGTTTTTCTTTTTTTCCTCCCACAAATATGTAATATGTGAATATGTGATTCAGTTCCATTCTGTTTTGTAGGTTTTTTTGCACAATCCATGAGCATTGCCACTTTTCATTTCACTGCACATCTCGTATGTGTATGTGACGAATAAACTTAACTTAACTTAACTTATTTTGCAACAGTAATGATTAATTCAGCATAGTGGATTACTCGTTACTACCTTTTACCATCGACGTCGGGGATCATGACAGAAGCCTCCTCGTGGCAACCCCCAGAAACGACGACACGATGCACTCTGTGAAACGTCGGGCGACCAATTCTGTCAACATGTTGGACGCCACCGGAAGCCAACAGCAAGCTATACGTCGTCTGACACACGAGCGACCGAACCATCGACGTCAAGAAATAGACCCGGAGAGGGTCAGAAAATGTTGGATAATGCTAACAATGTTGGGTTGGAACTGAAGAACCTCTTCAGGAGCCATTTTGATTTGTAAAAACTAAAAACCTTTGTAAAAACTAAAGGGGCAGCACAGTAGCACAGCGATAGAGTTGCCGTCGTACAGCGCCAGAAACCCTGGTTCGTTCCTGACTACGGATGATGTCTGTACAGAGTTTATACGTTCTCCCCATGACTTGCGCGGGTTTTCTCCGAGACCTTCGGTTTCCTCCCACACTCCAAAAACGCACAGGTTTGTAGGTTAATTGGCTTGGTATTAATGTAAATCGTCCCTAGTGTGTGCTGGTATGCAAGGATCGCTGGTCGGTGCAGACCTCGTGGGCTGAAGGGCCTGTTTCCGCGATGTATCTCTAAACTAAACTAAACTAAACTAAACTAAATTAAAATAATACAGCGTGTCACTAAATAGAGTAAACAGTGTGTTATCTCAGTGTGCAGTCTCCCGTGGAGATACAGAATATACTGCATCTCCTTACAATCCTTTAGTATTTCTCTTGAACAATAAAGACCATTGGCATATTTCAAAATCATTTGTTCATGTAGGCTATTGATCAAAATAGAGGGAGTACAGAGAAGGTTCACCAGACTGATTCCTGGGATATCAGGACTTTCATATGAAGAAAGACTGGAAAGACTGGAAAGACTCGGCTTGTACTCGCTAGAATTTAGAAGATTGAGGGGGGATTTTATAGAAACGTACAAAATTCGTAAGGGGTTGGACAGGCTAGATGCAGGAAGATTGTTCCCGATATTGGGGATGTCCAGAACAAGGGGTCACAGTTTAAGGATAAGGGGGAAATCTTTTAGGACCGAGATGACAAAAACATTTTTCACACAGAGAGTGATGAATCTCTGGAATTCTCTGCCACAGAAGGTAGTTGAGGCCAGTTCGTTAAGAGGGAGTGAGATGTGGCCCTTGTGGCTAAAGGTGTCAGGGGGTATGGAGAGAAGGCAGGTACAGGATACTGAGTTGGATGATCAGCCATGATCATATTGAATGGCGGTGCAGGCTCGAAGGGCCGAATGGCCTACTCCTGCACCTATTTTCTATGTTTCTATGTAAAAACAAAATTAGAAAGAAGAAAGTAATCTTGTGTGTTATATAATCCAGTTTTATGTTTCTTTTTAAGTTTTGGAGATATTACAATGAGAAAATGTCTTCCAATATTACTGAAATCCCTTTGATTTAGTGGAATTTGTGCAGCCAGTTTATGTGGAGGTTGTGTTGGTTGATTTTGATGGCCTATTTATGCCTGCTGAACATACCTGGAAGCACTTTTATGCACATCAGCGCATTGTTTAAATGGCAGCTGCACAAATTAATTTCATGTTGGCTAGACATTAGCAACATTTTGTGATTTAAGAAGTCATAAAATTGGACCATGATTGGGAGATTATTAATTATTAAATGTAGCATGAATAGCTAGAGCTCCGGTGAAAACTGCTTAAAGTCTGATTTAAATGAGATGAATCTGTTTTTTTTAAATAGAATAGGCATATTCATTGCCCAAGTGGAACGATACTGGGCAAACACAGAAATATTTTGTAAATATCACCAAGATAATGTTTGTATTTATTCTTATGATGTTCATTTTTATGTTTAACAGCAAAAGTTGTAGAATGTTTAAATTGAATTATTTCCAATGCTCTTCTGAGTTATAATCAACCATACTTTTGAATTCATTAATAAATCATAATGAAGTGGGAACCGGTGTCTAAGGAAACTACAAGGGGACAAGTATTTGGGAAGAAAATGAAATGTTAGACGTACTGGTCTAGGCACAATCACTAGAATGAGTCAATTTAAGTTTTCAAGCAAGCAGTAGAACATATTAAAATATACATTCAATTCCAGTTGCTCACAATTGATAACCGGCCTTTATGAGAATTATCTGTGTTTAAATATTTGATTACTGAGCTCTTAAATATAACACTATATTCACACATGATGATGAAGACCTGAGGGTATTGTCTTCTTGTTGCATATGGCGTGCACAGCCTAAAGTTGTAGGACAACTTGTTCTATTTGATCTTATTTGATTGTGCACGCCGGGTTGATTGCATTAGTCGAAACAGGGCGGACCACGTGAAGGTTGCAATCTCCCACTCCAAGGGTGTTGTGTGTGTGTGTGTAATTGTGAGTGAAACATTTTACTTGTTTGAACAGACATATCATGTGAATTACATGAATGCGCCATTATTCGACCTTGAGAATAGCCTAGAGACAAGATGATATTATTGCACTGGAAAGGTACCGCAGAGATTCACTGAGAGTTAGTCCTGAACCGAAGCGTTACCCATCCATGTTCTCCAGAGATGCTGCCTGACCTGCTGAGTTACTCCAGCACTTTGTGTTCTTTGTTCAAGTCAAGTCAAGTCAAGAGAGTTTATTGTCATGTGTCCCAGATAGGACAATGAAATTCTTGCTTGCTGCAGCACAACAGAATATAGTAGGCATAAATACAGAACAGATCAGTGTGCCTATATACCATAGACCATATATATACACATAAATACACAGATAAACTGCAATAGGCTGTTATAGTTCAGAGTTTGTTTGAAGTTTAATACCAGGTTATTTACTCAATCAGTCGATCTCACCTCTATACTCTGACTCGTCCCCATCAGTGATACGTCCAACAACAACTCCTTTCGCTGTGGAGTTGGCTGGGATGGGACTTTTCAGTCTCGGGGAGACTGGATAACTGGGACAATTTTCCTTGCACTGAAGGAGACTGAGAAATGGGATGGGTTACGGTGTGCAGTGGGTGGGAGGGGAGAGATACAATATTATGTATAGACAAGGTAGGTAGTGAGTAGCATTTCCCCTTAGCAAAGGTTTCTGTAACCAGAGAACATAGGTTTACAATTAAACAGAGTTAAAGGGGAACAATAACAAGTATTTGTACCCAAAACATGACTGAGATCTGGAATGTATTGTCTGAGGGGGTGAAAGAGATGAGTGCACTCACAACATTTAATACGTGTTTAAATGAACACTTGAAATGCCATTGCATGGAAGGTTAAAGGCTAAGTGTTAGAGAATGTGATTCATATAGGGAGTTGATAGCTCACTGAAGGACCTGCCTCTGTGACGTGGAGTGCAATGACTCTATTAATCTACAACACTATGCTGTAATTGACCTGTTGATATATACCCCCAATAAACCATAGATTTTTTATTGTTTCATAATTGCCATTTATTTTCAGAACTATGATTATGTTACGTCTCACGGCCCAAAGGTGATGGTGTTTTGATTGACATCAATTGGAGCTTTAAAAATCAATGGACGCAACAATATTTTGAGGACAAATGTGCATTTGTGAAGACAAAATAACAACATTAATATGAATGAACTTCCATATCTGGTTGGGGGGGTTGGTGTTAAATATTTTTTTTGCGCACTTTTGAGAAGTACCATGTAAATATTGCTGAGTTAGAGTGTGACACACTGCCGCAGCAGTAGAGTTGCTGCCTCACAGCACCAGAGACCTGGGTTCGATCCTGACTACGAGTGCTGCCTGTACAGACTGTGTACGCTCTCCCTGTGACTGCGTGGGTTTTCTCCAGGTGCACCAGTTTCCTCCCACTCTCCAAAGACGTACACGTTTGTAGATTAATTGGTTTAAGAAGGAACTGCAGATGCTGGAAAATCGAAGGTAGACAAAAATGCTGGAGAAACTCAGCGGGTGCAGCAGCATCTATGGAGCGAAGGAAATAGGCGACGTATCGGGCCGAAACCCTTCTTCAGACTTCAAACTCCCGCTGTAGATTAGTTGGCTTCAGTAATTTGCAAATTGTTCCTAGTGAAGGATAAAGTTAGAGTACGGGGCGATCACTGGTCGTCATGGACTCGGTTGGTCGAAGGGACTGTTTCCATGCTGTATCTCTAAAGTCTAAAGTCAAGTCTAAAGTCAGAGGTTACAAGGTTGTCAACAAGGTTACACATCCTTACACATCTGTTACACATAGAGTCATAGAATCATACAATGTGGAAACAGGCCCTTTGGCCCAAATTGCCCACACTGGCCAACATGTCCCAGATACATTAGTCCCTACACTAGTCCCACCTGCCCCACATGTCCCACATGTTACACAACAGTAATTTTCAAACGGAATTGTCTTCCGTCTGGTTACCTGTATGCGTTATCAAAAGCTGTCTGAAAGTCCAAATACACTACATCCACTGGCTCTCCTTCATCCATTTTACTTGTCACCTCCTCAAAAACTGTAATTTTCAAACAGAATTGTCTTCTGTCTGGTTGTCTGAAGTTTGATTGCTATTGCACGGCATGTTTCATAGTTTTTTAGTTTAGTTTAGTTTGTTATTGTCACATGTACCGAGGTACAGTGAAAGGCTTTTTGGTGGGTGCTATCCAGTCAGCGGAAAGATTCAGTTTTCAATGCTCATGATATTTGAAACCTCACAACTGGGTGGGCTTTTTATAACATTCAAAGGAAGAGAGTCACCTAGACAGCACAATTTTAAAGGTGGTCACCAAACAGTTTAAGGAAAGCTAATCACCAGGAAGAGGAAGAGAGTCCTCTTATTCCACATATTCACTCGCTAGAAGTTTTCATTGTTTGCATATCTAATGTTTGCTGCAAGTAAGAATTTAATTGTCCTATTTCAGGACCTATGAAGATTAAACACTCTCAACTCCTGACTTTTGTGACTGTTCAGTGTAAACTGTAGATTAGTCCAAAGTTTCCAATTGACCACGCCAATGGAGGAGATGCTTGTGCACAGCACGGGATATCATTATATATAGTTCCACCATGTTGCAAGTTCCTTTAAGATCGAAACATAGACAATAGGTGCAGGAGGAGACCATTAAGCCCTTCGAGCCATCACTGCCATTCGTTGTGATCATGGCTGATCATCCACAATCAATAACCCGTGCCTGCCTTCTCCCCATATCCCTTGATTCCGCTCGCCCCTAGAGCTCTATCTAACTCTCTTTTAAATTCATCCAGTGAATTGGCCTCCACTGCCTTCTGTGGCAGAGAATTCCACAAATTCACAACTCTCTGGGTGAAAAAGTTTTTTTTTCATCACAGTTATAAATTACCTCCCCTTTATTCTTAAACTGTGGCCCTTGGTTCTTGACTCCCCCAACATTGAGAACATCTTTCTTGCATCTAGCTTGTCCAGTCCTTTTTATAATTTTATACATTTCTATAAGATCCCTTCTCATCCTAATTTCCAGTGAATACAAGCCTAGTCTTTTCAATCTTTCCTCATATGACAGTCCCGCCATCCCAGGGATTAACCTCATGAACCTACGCTGCACGGCCTCAATAGCAAGGATGTCATTTCTCAAATTAGGAGACCAAAACTGCACACAATACTCCAGATGAGGTCTCACCAGGGCCCTGTATAACTGCAGAAGGACCTATTTACTCCTATACTGAAATCCTCTCATTATGCAGGCCAACATGCCATTAGATTTCTTCACTGCCTGCTGTACCTGCATGTTTGCTTTCAGTGACTGATGTACAACCAGACCCAGGTCTCGTTGTACTTCCCTTTTTCCTAATCTGACACCATTGAGATAATAACTGCTTCCTTGTTCTTGCTGCCAAAGTGGATAACCTCACATTTATCTACATTATACAGCATCTGCCATGCATCTGCCAACTCACTCAGCCTGTCCAAGTCACCCTGCACCCTCCTAGCATCCTCCTCACAATTCACACTGCCGCCCAGCTTTGTGTCATCTGCAAATTTGCGAGTGTTATTTTTAATTCCATCATCCAAATCATTAATATATATGGTAAATAGTTGCGGCCCCAGCATCGAGCCTTGCGGCACTCCACTCACCACTGCCTACCATTCTGACAGGGACTCATTAATTCCTACTCTTTGTTTCCTATCTGCCAACCAATTCTCTATCCATGTCAATACCCTACCCCCAATACCATGTGCTTTAATTTTGCCCACTAATCTCATGTGTGGGACCTTATCAAAGGCTTTCGGAAAGTCCATGTACACTACATTCACTTTACATGTCACATCCTCAAAAAATTCCAGAAGATTAATCAAGCAGGATTTCCCCTTCATAAATCCATGCTGACTTGGACCAATCCTTTTACTGCTATCCAAATGCACCATTATTACTTATTTAATAATTGACTCCAGCATCTTCCCCACCACCATCAGGCTAAATGGTCTATAACTCCTCATTTTCCCTCTCGCTCCTTTCTTGGAAAGTGGGATAACATTAGCAACCCTCCAATCCACAGGAACTGATCCAGAATCTATAGAACATTGGTAAATGATCACCAATGCGTCCACAATTTCTAGAGCCACCTCCTTGAGTATCCTGGGATGCAGACCATCAGGCCCTGGGGATTGATTCATCAGCCTTCAGTCCCATCAGTCTAACAATACTATTTCACGCCTAATGCAAATTTCTTTCAGTTCCTGTCTCCCTAGATCCTCTGTCCTCGAGTACATCTGGGATATTGGCCCTGTCTTCACTAAGGAAGATACAAACAAAGTACCTGTTCAACCTTTCTGCCATTTCCTTGTTCCACGTAACAATTTCACCTGTTTCTGCCTTCAAGGGACCCACATTTGTCTTTACTATTCTTTTTCTCTTAACATACCTAAAGAAGATTTTACCATCTTTCTTTATATTCTTGGCCAGCTTACCCTCGTACTTCATCTTTTCATCCCGTATTGCCCTTTTTGTTTCCTTCCGTTGAAAGTTTCCCAATCCTCAGGCTTCCCGCTACTCTTTGCTATGTGATACACCTTTCCTTCTAGTTTTATTCCAAGCCTAACTTCCATTGTTAGTCACGGTTGCCTCTTACTCCCCTTAGAATCTTTCTTCATCTTTGGAATGAAATGATCCTGCATCTTCTGGATTATGCCCAGAATTTCCTGCCATTGCTGTTCCACCGTCATTCCTGCTAGCATTCTTTTTCAGTCGACCTTGGCCAGCTCCCCCTCTCTCATGCCTTCATCGTCCCCTTTGTTCAACTGTAACACTGACACTTCTGATTTAACCTTCTCCCTCTCAAATTGCGGATTAAAATTTATCATATTATGGTCACGACCTCCTCGCAGTTCCTTTACCTTGAGTTCACATATTAAATCTAGTTCATTGGACAACACTAAATCCAGAATTGCCTCCTCTCTGGTAGGCTCCAGTACAAGCTGCTCGAAGAATTCATCTTGGAGACACTCTACAAACTCCCTGTCTTGGGGTCCAGAACCAACTGGATTTTCCCAGTCTACCTGCATATTGAAATCTCCCATCTAATGTCCTCCCTAGTTATCAGTATAACAATGATATGCCAGTTGAGATCTTTTCCCCTCAGCCATCACACAGGTCCTGTGTTACCAGATGATTCTGAATGTAGACCTTCATTGGATTGCTTTAGCATATATTTTGCTAATTTCACAATTCCTTTGCAAAATATTTGATCTGGATTAGGGTCCCATGCACCAGGTGATCACCATATTTAAAAAAAATGAAATCCAATTTTTACACAGCTGATTTTGTAGTAGTCAATACAGTACTCCACTAAATGCAACAAACTGGCTACAGAGGTATGAATTATTGACAATCTTTATGGACCTTAATTAAGATTTAAGAATCAATTTTTGTTTTCCCCCGTGTGACTGATTGTGTTACAATCGATAACATGAAATCACATGATGGAGATTGTGATCATATTGGAATTGCTTCATATATTTTAATTATTTTGTCGGCTAGAATATTCAATTGTAAATGGGTAAACCAAAAAAGGACTTAGTTTTCCTATTTTCGAGATACATATAACCATATAACAAATACAGCACGGAAACAGGCCATCTCGGCCCTTCTAGTCCGTGCTGAACACTTATTCTCACCTAGTCCCATCTACCTGCACTCAGACCATAACCCTCCATTCCTTTCGCTTCCATATACCTATCGAATTTATTTTTAATTGATAAAATCGAACCTGCCTCCACCATATCCACTGGAAGCTCATTCCACACAGCCACCACTCTCTGAGTAAAGAAGTTCCCCCTCATGTTACCCCTAAACTTCTGTCCCTTAATTCTCAAATCACGTCCTCTTGTTTGAATCTTCCCTACTCTCAATGGGAAAAGCTTATCCACATCAACTCTGTCTATCCCTCTCATAATTTTAAAGACCTCTATCAAGTCACCCCTTAACCTTCTGCGCTCCAAAGAATAAAGACCTAACTTGTTCAACCTTTCTCTGTAACTTAGGTGCTGAAACCCAGGCAACATTCTAGTAAATCTCCTCTGCATAAGATACAGTGTGGAAACAGGCCCTTCGGCCCACCAAGTCCGCACCGACCTGCGATCCCCGCACATTAACACTACCCTACACACACTAGGGACAATTTTACATTGATACCGAGTCAATTAACCTACAAACCTGTCCATCTTTGGAGTGTGGGAGGAAACCGAAGAACTCAGAGAAAATCCACGTGTTCACGGGGAGAACGTACAAACTCCGAACGTACAGACAGCGCCCGTAGTCAGGATCAAACCTGGGTCTCTGGCGCTGTAAGCGGTGTAAAGCAGCAACTCTACCGCTGTGCCACAGTGCTGCCCATAGTATATGATAGACTTAGGATATGATAGACCCCTGTCCCACTTAGGAAACCTGAACGGAAACCTCTGGAGACTTTGCGCCCCACCCAAAGGTTTTTGTCAGTCTCCCTACCTGCTTCCACTACCTGCAACCTCCGGCAACCACCTGCAACCTCCGGGAACCGCACGGAAACCTTGGGTGGGGCGCAAAGTCTCCAGAGACTTTCGTTGTCTCTGTACTGTACACTGCACAATGACAATAAAGTTTGAATCTGTAGAGGTTTCCGTTCAGGTTTCCTAAGTGGGACAGGGGCATTAGCCTTTATTGAGCATGTAAATACACTGTGCAGCTGTGCCGTTGCCCGATTAATGCAAGCACTTGCCCAGGTCTCACAACAGCACTCCCCTATTCATCTTGCCGAGTTACATGTTTATTCTCACTTTATACACCATGAAGGAAATCATTACACAGAATTGCCAACAATGACCTTCTTCGTAATGTTTTTAAAAGAATTATAATAACATGACTTTACAATTACTCTCCTTTTTATTAGGAGACAGTTTCGCAAAGAGCATAATATCGCTACCAAATTTCTGCAATCGTGTTCCGTGGCTTTAAATATACAAGAGATTTCAGACAAAAAAAAAATCATCCCCTTCTATATGTTATCCCAGCAGTTAATTTTCCATCCTGTTCCAGTTGGCACTAAATCATTGCTGTTCTTAGTGTGTGAACCTTAACAGAGTTGTGGGCTAATGGCCATCAGGGACATTGCAGCTGAACTTGGTTCATATATGCTTGCTACATGTGCACAGTCCAGTTGTGGTCAATAAGTAAAGGGGCTGCCCCACTTGGGCGACTTAATTGGCGAGTTTAGAAGAGTTTGAAAAAATGACATGTTGAAGACCTCCTTCGACTATGTTGAAGACCAGAGTCGACTAGCTATGACCAATTTTGGGAAAATTGGACACCGAATAGTGGAGAGTGAAGACGACCTCCTTTGATCTCCTTCGACCTCCCTTCGACTATTATGAAGACTATCTACGACCACCTTCGACTACACTCGATTACCTACGACTAACATGCCGACCTACTACGACCTACCACGACTAAACCTACGAGTAAAAAAAGTATCGATTTTTTCCATGGCGACCTTTTTTTACTCGCGGGCATTTTATAACATATTGAAAAAACCGCCGCGACCTAGCTGAGGCCTCGAGTACACGGAGACCACTCTCAAGCATGAAGGATAGTTACGAAGACCTCCTCCGACCTCGTGTCGACCACGCTGCAAGTATGAGTCGAGGGCAAACTCGCCAGAACTCGCGGATTAGGTCACCCTAATCAGGCCCTTAATGGTCATTCTTGCTGAGCTTCGGGTTATTGGGACTACAGTAAAGTGCACAATGAAGTAAGCTTGCAGTATAATGTGGATAAATGTGAGGTTATCCACTTTGGTGGCAAAAACAGGAAAGTAGATTATTATCTGAATGGTGGCCGATTAGGAAAGGGGGAGATGCAACGAGACCTGGGTGTCATGGTACACCAGTCATTAAAAGTAGGCATGCAGGTGCAGCAGGCAGTGAAGAAGGCGAATGGTATGTTAGCATTCATAGCAAAAGGATTTGAGTATAGGAGCAGGGAGGTTCTACTGCAGTTGTACAGGGTCTTGGTGAGACCACACCTGGAGTATTGCGTACAGTTTTGGTCTCCTAATCTGAGGAAAGACATTCTTGCCATAGAGGGAGTACAGAGAAGGTTCACCAGACTGATTCCTGGGATGTCAGGACTTTCATATGAAGAAAGACTGGATAGACTCGGTTTGTACTCGATAGAATTTAGAAGATTGAGGGGGGATCTTATAGAAACGTACAAAATTCTTAAGGGGTTGGACAGGCTAGATGCAGGAAGATTGTTCCCGATGTTGGGGAAGTCCAGAACAAGGGGTCACAGTTTAAGGATAAATGGGAAATCTTTTAGGACCGAGATGAGGAAAACTTTTTTCACACAGAGAGTGGTGAATCTGTGGAATTCTCTCCCGCAGAAGGTAGTTGAGGCCAGTTCATTGGCTATATTTAAGAGGGAGTTAGATGTGGCCCTTGTGGCTAAAGGGATCAGGGGGTATGGAGAGAAGGCAGGTACAGGATACTGAGTTGGATGATCAGCCATGATCATATTGAATGGCGGTGCAGGCTCGGAGGGCCGAATGGCCTACTCCTGCACCTATTTTCTATGTTTCTATGTTTCTAAGCTTGAACCTAGTGGGCATGGTAGGTACAACAATAACCAGCTAATTTACCAGTGAAGCCTTCACAAAATTCCCTCATTCCCAAAGGAAAGCATCAATGACATGGATTTTTGGAAAAAAAGTGTATAAACCAGATTCGTTTGTACTGAAATGTCCAACTGAGAAGGGTCATCTCTGTGCATGTTCACTGGAAAACCTTCATGGTAAATGCAGAGTGGTGGGCTCAGTCTGGTCCATCACAGGCACAGCTCTTCCCACCTTTGAAAAGCCTCAAGAAGGTGGGGAAAGCTGTGCCTGTGATGAAGGATTCCTACCAAGGACACAAGAGGAGGAAGAAGCCCATCAAGTCTACTCCGCCATTCAATCACAGCTGATCTATCTCTCCCTCCTAATCCCATTCTCATGCCTTCTCCCCATAACCTTGTGCACCCGCACTAATCAATAATCTATCTATCTCCGCCTTAAAAATATCCACTGACTCGGGCTCCACAGCCTTCTGTGGCAAATAATTCCACAGATTCACCACCCTCTGATGAAAGATTCAAATCGTCATCTCTCCATGGAATTCTCTGCCACAGAAGGTAGTTGAGGCCAGTTCATTGGCTATATTTAAGAGGGAGTTAGATGTGGCCCATGTGGCTAAAAGGATCAGGGGGTATGGAGAGAAGGCAGGTACAGGATACTGAGTTGGATGATCAGCCATGATCATATTGAATGGCGGTGCAGGCTCGAAGGGCCGATTGGCCTACTCCTGCCCCTATTTTCTATGTTTCTATGTTTCTCCAGGGATGGTCTGTCCAACTGAGTTACTCCAACACTATGTGTCTTTCTATGTATTAACCAGTAATCGCAGTGGTGTGTTTCTACTATTTATACAATAATAATACGTTATTCGGTTAGAGCGGAAAACCGCCAATAACGGACACCATTCCCAACGTCTTGATTTGCAGTCACTGAGTTTCAGAATGTATGTCTAATTTATGTTTAGCATTGAATAGGTCTTTGTGCTTGTGATGTACTGTAAGTAAGATTTGCATGTACCTGTACCTCACCAGACATGTACATATGATAATAAACTTGACCTGACTTGATTTGACCTGACATCAGTTTTCTAATGGCCTCTGGCAAAGCCAGACTCTTCTTAATCCATTCAGAATGCAAGGACTTTGTCAGAATTAACTTATGCATATAGAAATCATTTGTGTGGATACTATGCTTAAAAAAGGCATAGAGCGAAATCACGCAGCAATGTGACTTCTTTGAGCAGATGCCAGGAGGTTTTATAATCACTAGACAGACGTTCTAAATAATTAAGCTACAAATTTTGGAAGGTAGGGGCAAGGAAGAAAGCTGCAGAAATAATACATTTTTCAATGCAATATATGCAGATATACAGTGTATGGTGCTTTTCCATTGTAGCGAGATTTATCAAACAACATACTTTGCTCGTTCTTCTAAAAGGTAAGAGGCACTCGTGCAGCCTTAATCCATACTGCTCCCTTACAAGTTCCTTGCTCTCTTCACTCCTCATGCGATCATTCTCAGTTCATTTCTTCACTTGGCTTTCAACTCCACTCCAGCTCAAGGTTCCGAGTGTCTGCTGCATTGTTAGATATACTATCCTGCAGTTAGTTTTCTACACCAATGGAGATATTAAACAAGAACATTACCTGCTTGTTTCAATGCGCTAATGTTTTTTTAGAAATAAGGATTCAATATAAATCAAATTAAAATAAAATAATTTACTGCAATGTTGCTTCCACTTCTAGTCTTCATAAGTAATAAGTATGAATTTCAGGTGGGAAATATAGGAAACTACTATATATATTTAATCCTTTTCATGAAATGGACAGATGTAGCATGGAAACAGGCCCATTTGCCCACTGAGTCTATATCGACCATCTGTTCACACTAGACCTATGGTATTCCACTTTTGCATCCACTGTCTACATAGAAACATAGAAACATAGAAAATAGGTGCAGGAGTAGGCCATTCGGCCCTTCGAGCCTGCACCGCCATTCAATATGATCATGGCTGATCATCCAACTCAGTATCCTGTACCTGCCTTCTCTCCATACCCCCTGATCCCTTTAGCCACAAGGGCCACATCTAAATCCCCCTTAAATATAGCCAATGAACTGGCCTCAACTAACTTCTGTTGTAGAGAATTCCACAGATTCACCACTCTCTGTGTAAAAAATGTTTTTCTCATCTCAGTCCTAAAAGATTTCCCTCTTATCCTTAAACTGTGACCCCTTGTTCTGGACTTCCCCAACATCGGGAACAATCTTCCTGCATCTAGCCTGTCCAACCCCTTAAGATTTTTGTAAGTTTCTATAAGATCCCCCCTCAATCTTCTAAATTCTAGAGAGTACAAGCCGAGTCTATCCAGTCTTTCTTCATATGAAAGTCCTGACATCCCTGGTGAACCTTCTCTGTACTCCCTCTATGGCAAGAATGTATTTCCTCAGATTGGGAGACCAAAACTGTACGCAATGCTCCAGGTGTGGTCTCACCAAGACCCTGTACAACTGGAACACACTAGGAAGAATTTTATAGAGGCCAATTAACCTCCAGATCTGCATATCTTTGCAGTTTAGTTTATCGTCACATGCAGTAAAAAGGTTCTTGTTGCATGCTATCCAGGCAGGAACGGGGTACTGATTGGGGATGATCAGCCTTGATCACATTGAATGGCAGTGCTGGCTCGAAGGGCCAAATGGCCTACTCCTGCACCTATTGTCTATTGTCTATTGTCTATTGTCTATTGTCAGTCAACAGAAGGACAATACATGATTACAATCAAGCCATTTAAAGTGTATACATATATGATGATATGGGAATAACGTTTAGTGCAAGGTAAAGCCCGTAAAGTCAGATCAAGGATAGTCCGAGGATCATCAATGAGTTAGATCGTAGTTCAGCACTGCTCTCTGGTTGTGGTAGGATGATTCAGTTGCCTGATAACAGCTGGGAAGAAACTGTCCCTGAATCCAAACCCACACAGTCACAGGGAGAAGATGTAGACTCTATATAGACAGCAACCAAGCTCAGAATCATGTCCAAGCAGCTGGTGCTGTGAAGAAGCAGCATTACCAGCTACACACTCTGCTGTCCTTTATACCATATTTGTGCAAAATCCACAGTTTCACTTTTGGGATTCTCAAATCAGTGGAGCTAATATCTTTCCATGAAGATAACAGTGGAAAAAGGCCATTCAGCCACGGTTAATTTTTCCATCGATCAATATGCTAACATCCCATGATGGTATCTGACTAGTTCATAAATTATACCAGAGATTTTAACCTCTGCATCACATGAAACATTGTTTCATCCATTGATTATTCTATGCGTTCTAAATTTGTTTTAATTAAATTGAACATTTGTCCTCATGATATAAATTAACCGGATTAATTTGTGTTGCGATGCGTGTCGCTCGACCAGGAGCCATTAGACTGGCGGGCCGTTGCCTGACGAGGGAAGCCGCCGCCGAACTCGGTCCTGCTCATCCTTGAGGAGCCACCGGCGACAACGGACACAGGGTTGCGTGGCGGTAACTCTCAGAGGGCCGTGCGGGCGGTTGTCAAACGGGCTGTGGAACCGGGGGAGTCCACCTGGAGTGGGTCCAGGGCTCGTCTCACGCTCATCCCCAAAGACGGTGACCGCGTGGGATTTCACCGAGCTCTTCGGTTTCCTCCCACATTCCAAAGACGTACAGGTTTGTAGGTAAATTGGCTTGGTCAATGTAAATTGTCCCTAGTGTGTGTGGAATAGTGTTAATGTGCGGGGATCATTGGTCGATGCGGACTCTGCGGGCCGAAGGGCCTGTTTTTAAGCGCTGTATCTCTAAACTAAACTAAACTAAACTAGACAAGATGGCGGATGTGCAGGAGTGGGCGCCGTCTGCGTATGGCAGCCTGCCCGCAGTCCGTCTCTTCACCTTTTTTTATTTTAAGTCCTGTTAAAAAATGTTAGTTGGAGGTCTTTTATGTGGTGGGTGCGGGTGGGGAAGGGGAAAACTTTATTTCTTAGTCCCCTACCTGGTCGGAGAGGCGGCATCCCTCCGAGCTGCTTCTTCGCCCCGTCCTCGCGGCCTACAATCGAGAATGGAGCGGCGTTTCCTGTCGGGACCGGCCGGGGCTACAGCTTCGGCGGCGGCGCAGCGCTGGGGCACCATCATGGAGTGGGTGATGCCTTACCGGGTCGCCGTGCGGTAAGCTCCGGAGCGCTTTGGCCGCCGACTCCCAACATCGTGGAGCTGTTGCTGCGGGCGTCCGGCCGCGGGCGGCGCTGGATTTGGAGCGCCGCGGAGCCTGGGATTGAGTTCGCCGGGGTCGGAGCTCCAACCGGCGCGGCCTGAGGACTACGAGTGCCCCGGTCTCCAGGAAGGAGGCAGCCACTCCAGACTTTCCAAGCCGCTGAGGAATGTTTCACCCGACGCCGGAGTTCCATCTTCACGGCAAGAGGGCCTTGAAAATCATCGGACTGGCTGCAAGGCCACAAATGGGCCCCGACCTCGGGTGTTTCACAGAGGAAGAGGACTTAACTTTCTGGTGCCTTTCCCCACAGTGGACATTTTTGATTCTGCTGTGGGGGGATGTTTGTGTTGAACTCTAGAATGTGTTGTGTCCATTTTATTTATTTTTTTAACCTTTTTCTATGGTTTGTATGGAAACTTATTATCTATTTTATGTAAAACACTTTGGTGTCAATGCGAGTTGACTTAAACATGCTATATAAATAAAACTTACTTACTTACTTACTAAACTGGCGGAAGTTGGTCAAAGGACCAGCAGAAGAACCAGGGAAGGTTCTAACCTTCCATGCCTTCAATGTCGGCTGAAGGAGGCACTCCTCGGGGCATGAAGGTTGAAGGCCCGAAGAGAAGACGTACAGATCACTGGCGATCTATTAAGGTAGTAGCTGCAACAGACCTTTATGGCCAACTGTAGCTTGGATTGTGTACAATGGCACCAAAATCTGGTGACTATCACCTATGGATTCAGTGGGCTGATTCTATGCATGGGATAGTTTTAGTTTAGTTTAGTTTAGAGATACAGCACCGAAACAGGCCCTTCGGCCCACGGAGTCCGCACCGAACAGCGATCCCCGCACATTAACGCTACCCTAAACACACCAAGGACAATTTACACTTATACCAAGTATACAAACCCAAGCCAATTAACCGACTAACCTGTACGTATTTGGAGTGTGGGACGAAACTGAAGATCTCGGAGAAAACCTACGTGGTCATGGAGAAAGCGTACAAACTCCGGACAGACAGCACCTGTAGTCGGAATCAAACCCGGGTCTCTGGCGCTGCTAGCACTGCAAGCCATAATCAAAGATTGTCTTTATATATGGCAATCATCTCACTGATCTAGATGTGGAATATGTATTTCCCTGTGCCTTGGTACATGTGACAATAAAAGAACTATTGAACCATTGACCACTAATATTTTGAGTTTACCACCCCATTCCATGAACTGATTTAAATATACTTTGCTTTGCCTTGGTTATCCTAATACTTACAGCACTTGGAGTGCTTCCCCTTGGCTAAAGCCAGGTTAGTGGTTGGTTGCTTCTTTCAAGTGGAGGAGGTTGCAGAGGCAGCCACGACCACCTCTGGGTCAAGATGACCTGGTAGCAAGCTGTAGTGTTTCACCTTGAGGAGCAGCTGTTCAGGCTGGTTGACAGATAGGACATTTTGAAAACACTGCTATAGTATTGACATCTCCTTGAGGACAGTTGAGTCACAATCCATGGAGTCCCTGCCAACCTTTTGTGTCTGGGCATCACGCAGCCTAGCAGTTTGCTGGTGGGTGAATATTTGAGAGTTCCTGGCAGTCAAAAAGCCCCTTTGTGCAACCACCTGAATCCAACGAGGCTGAAGAGGTGAGGATGGGGAGGAAAGGAATGAGCAAAGGAGCGTAGATGTGAAATATATGTGCGATTGTCTGATTTAATATGTAAATTCTGATCTGGTCCCTTTAATTCCACCATCTCTGTTGGATTGATATTAACATAGAAACATAGAAATATAGAAAATAGGTGCAGGAGGAGGCCATTCGGCCCTTCGAGCCAGCACCACCATTCATTGTGATCATGGCTGATCATCCCCGATCAATAACCCGTGCCTGCCTTCTCCCCATATCCCTTGACTCTACCAGCCCCTAGAGCTCTATCTTAACAAAGGAATTGACAATTTTGTACTAAAGTTTGTTCAGTTATACAACTAAAAACAGCATTAGTCTCGTTACTGAGCCTTCAAACACTTAACGCTGCATTTTCTCCACCCCCTCCATAACTATGTCTACGTTTCATAATTAATCATCAGACGACGTTGTCCAACGTGGTATTACAACGAAGAACTCCCGAGAGTGCAGTTGAGATGTCAGTTGCTTAAAGGTATCAGGTAGATTGTCAAGGCAAGGTTTTCCCCCTTTTGATTCCATAATTAACAATGAAGCATTTATCATCTTCATTTTCAATCAACCTGCTTAATGCCCCCATTTCATGTCCATCAAATAAAGTTGTTTGTTTAAATTCACCCCCAAGTCAGTCATGCCAGTGCAGACTGTGTCTATGTTAAAATCAGTGGAATTAATTACAGAACCTGAGCTCAACACAGTGACATGTTTATATGGCGCCTTTCGTGCTGCTGGCTGGGAATGAATCTGTTGACATCTATGTCCCATGGTTTATCCTATTAGTTTAGTTTAGAGATACAGCATGGAAACAGGCCCTTCGGCCCATTGAGTCTGCGCCGACCAGCGATCCCCGCACACTAACACTATCCTACACATACTAGGGACAATGCACAATGTTACCAAGCGAATTAGCCTACAAACCTGTATGTCTTTGGAGTGTGCGAGAGGTAACTGGAAATAACCCACACAGGTCTCGGGGAGAATGAGCAAACTCTTCTTGCCATAGAGGGAGTACAGAGAAGGTTCACCAGACTGATTCCTGGGATGGCAGGACTTTCATATGATGAAAGACTGGATAGACTCGGCTTGTACTCACTGGAATTTAGAAGATTGAGGGGGGATCTTATAGAAACTTACAAAATTCTTAAGGGGTTGGACAGGCTAGATGCAGGAAGATTGTTCCCGATGTTGGGGAAGTCCAGAACAAGGGGTCACAGTTTAAGGATAAGGGGGAAATCTTTTAGGACTGAGATGAGGAAAACATTTTTCACACAGAGAGTGGTGAATCTCTGGAATTCTCTGCCACAGAAGGTAGTTGAGGCCAGTTCATTGGCTATATTTAAGAGGGAGTTAGATGTGGCCCTTGTGGCTAAAGGGATCAGGGGGTATGGAGAGGTACAGGATACTGAGTTGGATGATCAGCCATGATCATATTGAATGGCGGTGCATGCTCGAAGGGCCGAATAGCCTACTCCTGCACCTATTTTCTATGTTTCTATGTTACATACAGACAGCACTCGTCAGGATCAAACCCGGGTGTCTGGTGCTGTAAGGCAGCAACTCTACTCCTAGTACCACCCTGATGCCTGTTCGATCCTGTTCTATACATGTGGCGAAATGACTTAAAGTGCCAAGTTTGATTCGCTCTTCAGGGTTAAACTCTGTCTGCCATTGTTCTGCCCATTTATTTTCCTGTAACTTAAGACATATCCTCCTCTGTCAACTGCACTGAAGATGGGACTTGACCCGAAATGTCACCCAATCCTTCTCCCCAGAGATTCTGCCTGCCCCACCGAGTTACTGCAGCATTTTGTGTCTTCCAATGTTCATGTAATTTGCAAATTTAGTGATCACTCTTCCTACCCTTTTTGTTTGTTGGGGATATGGTCTTTTAATGTGGGGGGGTAGGTGTTACTTTATTTATAGGTCCCTACCTGGTCGGTGTGGCAGCCTTTTTTCCGGGCTGCCCGTCGACCCGTCCTCGTGGCCTACCAGCGGGCTTGGAGCGCCGTTTCTTGGCGGGAACCACCCAGCACCTCGGCCTGGGTGGCGGCACAGCATTGGAGCGCTGGAGCGGAGCGGAGCGGGCGATGCCTTGCCTGGGTCGCCGCGCTGGAGCTCTGGCGAGCTGGACTGCCGTGAGCAACATCTCCGGGCTGCGGGTTTGCGGAGCTGAGAGGCGGCGTGCGGAGAGACGGCGTGCGTAGAGGCGGCAAGGCGGCAGTGCGGAGAGCGGGCGCCGACTTTTTCATCTGGAGCATGGGAGCGCCAAACCGACGCGGCCTTGTCGGCTTCGGCAGCCGCGGGCTCCTTCCAGGAAGCGGCCGTTCCAAGTGGCCCAGCCGCCGAAAGGACTCTCCCGACGCCGGGGCAAGACCACCCGGTGAGAACGGCCAGGGACATCGGGCCTCCGTACAGGCAATTGCGGTGGCCTCAATAGGCCTGACTTTGGGGGTGAACATGGGGTGGGGACTGGACATTGTGCCTTCCTCCAAGGTGCTACCCACTGTGGGGGGATGATTTTTTTGTCTAATTGTAGTCCTGTAGGTCTGTGTCCAAGATGGCTGCCGTGAAGAGAGAGTGGACGCTGGCGCGCTTTGGCTGCCGCTGCTCTCTTTTCACACTGTGTTTTTGATTTTCTGTTTTTGGATTGAATTCTGTTTTTAATTTGTGTCATTGTGATGTCTTTAATTACTTGTTTTATTCCGATTATATGTTTTTATTCCGATTACTATGTAAGGTGTCCTTGAGATGTATGAAAGGCGCCCATTAAATAAAATTTATTATTATTATTATTACCCTCATATCTAAATCATTAATGCTCATGACCAGATCATTAATGTATATTATAAAAAAGTAAGGATCCCAGCAGTAATCTGTCTGATACTTTACTGTTCATGGGCATCCAGTCATAAAAACTTCCCTCCACTTTTATAACTGCCAACATTGGATCCAATTTGCCAATTTGCTTTGGTCACCATAGTGGTTTCCACTTATGGACCAGTCTTTCCTGAGGGGCCTTATCAAAGGCCTTGCATTAGCTACATCAACTGCACTGCCCCATCGATGCATTTTATTATCTCTTTGAGAAATTCAAGTTGCCTGGTGAGGATTTCTCCCCAACAAAGCTATACTTTATTTAATCTCTGATTTCAAAAATGTGGATTAATCATATACATCAAAACATTTTTCCGATATCTTCCTACCACCAACATTAAAAGAGTGAGTAAAAGCTTTTCACTGTACCTCGGTACACCTGACAATAAACAAGACTGAACTAAGTATATGTATGTACTGAGGATTGTGGTGACAGGAATTAAGGATTAGTCTATTTACATATTTTATTCCTGTATTTTTAATGTATTTTCTCACTTCAGTCCTTCCTCCACTCACTAATTTGGTTCTATTTCACACATTCCTTTCTTCATCTTGATTTCTTTAAATGTCTTTAAATCTAATTGGTTGGGATCTACTGTTAATCCAATCATTCAAGGTTGCCATTCCTGTAAATGCTGAGAACTGTTGTTCTTTCCGAGTTTTTGGACAACATCTAATTGCTCCCTTCACCTATACAGCTGAAGTCAGCTGGATACAATTACAGAGGATGCATTGCAGGAAGTGAGCAGTTACAGTGAAAATGAAACCTGCAGTTACCTTCACATTGACACGTAAAATGTCACCAAAATACCCACGCAACTAACTCCAGACCTTCTAACATATTGTTGGTCTAAGAGACCCAGGTAATTGTCAAGGGGAATACGCATCCTTTGTAACATATAATGAGAAATCCAATTAGTGTGAATTCAATAAGAGGGGAATAATCAAAATGGATTGTGCATTTAGTAAAATTAATGAACTTTTTTGAAAAAGTGACTAATTATACGGACAAATGGAACAAGATAGGGATCGGGTGAGGCTGTGAGGAATATCGAGTGCAGATCTGATGTTTTACCTAAGGAAAGATATACTGAGATAGATGGAGGGTGATAATTTCCCAAATTGGGGAATCCAGTAAAAGGAGAATAGACAGAATAAATTATACTCCACAATAAGTAACAGAATGAGAAGTTATGTCCTTTAAAAATCTTGTTAAAAATCTTGCAGGGGATTAACAGAATAGGAGTCTATCTCCTTGTGCTTTTGCTTTTAAAAGTCATTGTGGAATGTGGTGGTTAAGTGATATGTCAACGTTCAGAATTTATCTGGTAAAGATGATAAAATAATCTAGAAAGCCTTGATTTATATTTATAAAAAGACACAAAATAGTAACTTAGCAGGTCAGACATCGTCCCTGGAGAACGTGGATGGGTGACGTTTACAAACTCGATGCATTCTCAGTTACCTTCGGGCCAATTAGATACCTTTCGAGGTGACGTAGAATAGTTAACCACCATCTTGCGCAGAATTAAATCCATTAATGGCAATGTAATAAATAATCAGAATATTGCAATTATAGTTAAGAGATACTGCTTTTGGAAATTTGTCTTGGGATAGTTTGTATCCCTGGTAAAGCAAATAGAGATTCATTCTAACACAGGTACACAAAATTGCTGGAGGAACTCAGCGGGTGCAGCAGCATCTATGGAGCGAAGGAAATAGGCGACGTTTCGGGCCGAAACCCTTCTTCAGACTGATGGGGGGTGGGGAAAGAAAGAAGGAAAAAGGGGAAGAGGAGGAGCCCGAGGGCGGGCGGATGGGAGGGTGGGAGGAGACAGCTAGAGGGTGAAGGAAGGGGAGGGGACAGCACAGGCTAGCCAAATTGGGGGAATTCAATGTTGATGCCATAGGGGCGCAAGGACCCCAGACGGAATATGAGGTGCTGTTCCTCCAATTTCCGCTGTTGCTCACTCTGGCAATGGAGGAGACCCAGGACAGAGAGGTCGGATTGGGAATGGGAGGGGGAGTTGAAGTGCTGAGCCACCGGGAGGTCATGTAGGTTAAGGCGGACCGAGCGGAGGTGTTCGGCGAAACGGTCGCCCAACCTACGCTTGGTCTCACCGATGTAAATTAGCTGACATCTAGAGCAGCGGATGCAGTAGATGAGGTTGGAGGAGATACAGGTGAACCTTTGTCGCACCTGGAACGACTGCTTGGGACCTTGAATGGAGTCGAGGGGGGAGGTGAAGGGACAGGTGTTGCATTTCTTGCGGTTGCAACGGAAAGTGCCCGGGGAGGGGGTGGTGCGGGAGGGAAGGGAAGAATTGACGAGGGAGTTGCGGAGGGAGCGGTCTTTGCGGAAGGCAGACATGGGGGGAGATGGGAAGATGTGGCGAGTGGTGGGGTCACGTTGGAGGTGGCGGAAATGGCGGAGGATTATGTGTTGTATTTGCCGGCTGGTGGGGTGAAAGGTGAGGACCAGAGGGACTCTGCCCTTGTTGCGTGTGCGGGGATGGGGAGAGAGAGCAGTGTTGCGGGGTATGGATGAGACCCTGGTGTGAGCCTCATCTATGGTGGCGGAGGGGAATCCCCGTTCCCTGAAGAACGAGGACATTTCCGATGCCCTGGTATGAAATGTCTCATCCTGGGAACAGATGCGGCGTAGGCGGAGGAATTGGGAGTAAGGGATGGAGTCTTTACAGGGGGCAGGGTGGGAAGACGTGTAGTCCAGATAGCCATGTGAGTCAGTGGGTTTATAATGTATGTCGGTCAGGAGTCTGTCCCCTGCGATGGAGATGGTGAGGTCAAGGAATGGTAGGGAAGTGTCGGAAATCGTCCAGGTGTATTGGAGTGCCGGATGGAAGTTGGTGGTGAAGTGGATGAAGTCAGTCAGTTGTGTGTGGGTGCAGGAGGTGGCACCAAAGCAGTCGTCAATGTAGCGGAGGTAGAGGTCGGGGATGGGGCCCTGGTACGCATTGAACAAGGATTGTTCAACGTACCCGACAAAGAGGCAGGCGTAGCTGGGGCCCATGCGTGTGCCCATAGCTACGCCTTGTGTTTGGAGGAAATGGGAGGAGTCAAATGTAAAGTTATTGAGGGTGAGGACCAACTCCGCTAAGCGGAGGAGGGTGTCAGTGGCTGGGTAAAGGTTGCTCCTCTGGTCGAGGAAGAACCGGAGGGCTTTGAGGCCATCCTGGTGGGGGATGGAGGTGTAGAGTGAGATGTCTGCCTTCCGCAAAGACCGCTCCCTCCGCAACTCCCTCGTCAATTCTTCCCTTCCCTCCCGCACCACCCCCTCCCCGGGCACTTTCCGTTGCAACCGCAAGAAATGCAACACCTGTCCCTTCACCTCCCCCCTCGACTCCATTCAAGGTCCCAAGCAGTCGTTCCAGGTGCGACAAAGGTTCACCTGTATCTCCTCCAACCTCATCTACTGCATCCGCTGCTCTAGATGTCAGCTAATTTACATCGGTGAGACCAAGCGTAGGTTGGGCGACCGTTTCGCCGAACACCTCCGCTCGGTCCGCCTTAACCTACATGACCTCCCGGTGGCTCAGCACTTCAACTCCCCCTCCCATTCCCAATCCGACCTCTCTGTCCTGGGTCTCCTCCATTGCCAGAGTGAGCAACAGCGGAAATTGGAGGAACAGCACCTCATATTCCGTCTGGGGTCCTTGCGCCCCTATGGCATCAACATTGAATTCCCCCAATTTGGCTAGCCTGTGCTGTCCCCTCCCCTTCCTTCACCCTCTAGCTGTCTCCTCCCACCCTCCCATCCGCCCGCCCTCGGGCTCCTCCTCTTCCCCTTTTTCCTTCTTTCTTTCCCCACCCCCCATCAGTCTGAAGAAGGGTTTCGGCCCGAAACGTCGCCTATTTCCTTCGCTCCATAGATGCTGCTGCACCCGCTGAGTTCCTCCAGCAATTTTGTGTACCTTCGATATTCCAGCATCTGCAGTTCCCTTTTGAACACATTCATTCTAACACAGTGGTACACAGAAGAAGAAGGGTTTTGCCCGAAACGTCGCCTATTTCCTTCGCTCCATAGATGCTGCTGCACCCGCTGAGTTTCTCCAGCATTTCTGTGTACCTTCGATTTTCCAGCATCTGCAGTTCCTTCTTAAACACAGTGTCTGAATTACAAATCCTCTTCTCGCAGTGTATTTCCTGGAATTGCACATGGATTGTATTAGTAACCAGTATCACTTGTTCATTAGATTTTCTTCAAGGTCTAAATTATTTCAGGTAGACATAATAATGGTTTGGTTTGTTAATTTTTCTCCCATTTCAAGGCCGGAGATAATTTACAATGTCAAACAAATAATATAATAATAATAATAATAATGGATGGGATTTATATAGCGCCTTTCTAATACTCAAGGCGCTTTACATCGCATTATTCATTCACTCCTCAGTCACACTCGGTGGTGGTAAGCTACTTCTGTAGCCACAGCTGCCCTGGGGCAGACTGACGGAAGCGTGGCTGCCAATCTGCGCCTACGGCCCCTCCGACCACCACCAATCACTCACACACATTCACACACATTCACACACAGGCAAAGGTGGGGGAAGTGTCTTGCCCAAGGACACAACGACAGTATGCACTCCAAGCGGGATTCGAACCGGCTACCTTCCGGTTGCCAGCCGAACACTTAGCCCATTGTGCCATCTGTCATCCCAGCTGGGTGACTTTGGTGGCTCTAAATTGTCTGTAGTTTAAAATGTAATGTAGCTTATACTTGATGGGTTTGGTTGTGTAAATTATTTTCTGTTGTAGGGCCATGTTTATAGAGAATGCAAGGTACATTTTGACTGCTACTGCAAGCATAGGTTCAGGAAAGGTAAGTGTACACTAATTGATCATAGATACTTTGTTAATCATGTATTTGGTCACATCACAGTATCATGTTTAGTTATCCATACTAAAGGATCTATATCATCATACCTTTCTATGGCTCAAAAACACTTTTATAGCTCATAAACAATATCGCAAACATTTACTATTGTGACGTTTAAGAAACAGTTAGACAGGTACATGGATAGGACAGGTTAGAGGGATATGAGCCAAATGCAAGCACTAGTGTAGCACAGACATGTTTGCCCGTGTGGGCAAGTTAGGCCGAAGGGCCTGTTTCCACGCTGGAAGACTCTATGATTCTGTGACTCTATAAATCATGTGTATATTCTGTGGAATTCTCTGCCACAGAAGGTAGTTGAGGCCAGTTCATTGGCTATATTTAAGAGGGAGTTAGATGTGGCCCTTGTGGCTAAAGGGATCAGGGGGTATGGAGAGAAGGCAGGTACAGGATACTGAATTGGATGATCAGCCATGATCATATTGAATGGCGAATGGTGCAGGCTCGAAGGGCCGAATGGCCTACTCCTGCGCCTATTTTCTATGTTTCTATGTCATATTTTATTTGGATACCAGGCTTACATAGCTGTTGATATTTGCATCTGTACTTCTGAGAATGAGTATTGAAAAATAGTCTGAGGACACATACAGTACAAAACACAAAATAGTGTTAGCTGCCAAAATAAATACTGAATCTTACAACACTGAAAAAAATATATAATGGGCAACGATATTATTGTCATTGACATCATACCACAAGTCAGTGATAAATATAAAAATAAAACGGCAGATGCTGGAAATCTGAAATAAAGGCATTAACTGCTTGAATTATTCAACAGATCAGTCCGGATCTGCAGAAGGAGAAACAGAGCTAATATTTTGGGCCAAAGTCATCGGAGGAAGGCACATTGGTCAGCATGGATGGGTTAGAAGCATAGAAACATAGAATATACGTGCAGGGGTAGGCCATTCAGCCCTTCGGGTCAGCACCACCATTCAAATATGATCATGGCTGATCATCCAAAATCAGTACACTCTTCCTGCTTTTTCTCCATATCCCTTGATTCCATTAGCCCGAAGAGCTAAATCTAATTCTTTCATGAAAACATCCAGTGAATTGGCCTCCACTGCCTTCTGGGGCAGAGAATTCCACAGATTCACAACTCTCTGGGTGAAAAAGTTTTTCCTCATCTTAGTCCTAAATGGCCTATCCCTTAAACTGCCATCTTAAACTGTGACCCATGGTTCTGGTTTCCCCCAACATCTGGAACATTTTTCCTGCATGTAGCCTGTCCAATCCCTTAAGAATTGTATATGTTTCTATAAGATACCCTCTCATCCTTCTAATTTCCAGTGCATGCAAGCCCAGTCGACCCATTGTTTCATCATATGTCAGTCCTGCCATCACCAGAATTAACCTGAAGAACCTACGCTGCACTCCCTCAACAGTACAAATGCTCAAGAATGTTCAAGAGATAGTTATATTTAGTTCTGAGAGCTAAAGGAATCAAGAGATATGGAGAAAAAGCAGGAACGGGGTACTGATTTTGGATAATCAGCCATGATCATATGGAATGGCGGTGCTGGCTTGAAGGGCCGAATGGCCTACTCTTGCGCCTTTTTTTTAATATGTTTCTATGTCCTTCCTCAAATTAGGAGACCAAAACTGCACACAATACTCCAGGTGCGGTCTCACCAGGGCCCTGTACAAATGCAGTATGACGTCCTTGTTCCTGTACACAAATCCTCTCGTTATGAAGGCCAACATGCCATTTGCTTTCTTCATTGCCTGCTGTACCTACATGCTAACTTTCAGAGACTGATGTACAAGGACACCCAGGTCACATTGCACCTTCTCTTTTCCTAATCTGACACCATTCAGATAATATTCTGTCTTCGTGTTGTTGCCTCCAAAGTGGATAACCTCACATTTATCCACATTATACTGCATCTGCCATGCATCTGCCCACTCACCCAACCTATCCAAGTCACCCTGCAGCCTCATTGCATCCTCCTCGAAGCTTACACCGTCACCCAGCTTTGTGTCATCCGCAAACTTGGAGATGTCACATTTAATTCCCTCGTCTAAATCGTTAATATATATTGTAAATGACTGGGGTCCCAGAACTGAGCCTTGCGGCACCCCACTAGTCACTGCTAAAGGCCCACGGCTAAGGCCACAGCACTGAGTTGTGCTGAAGGGCACTTTTCCATGCTGCATAATTCAACGTTTTTGAAGGAACTGCACTGAAGATAGACCCAAAATGCTGGAATAAATCAGTGGGTCAGGCAGCATCTCTGGAGAAAAGGAAAAAGAGACGTTTCTGGTCAAGACCCTTCTTCAGACCAAGTCTATCTTCTGTATTATTCAATGATATTATGACTAAGCTGTCCTAAACAGACACATTTGTACTGTATAATTATCGTGACAATGGGGACAGGGTTTACTGGTGAAATCTACTTTTGCACCCAGGTGATCTTTCTTCATCAGACTCAGTACTTTCATCAGGCTTATATAATGCAAATAACTTCTCAATACCATTTGAGATGGAAATCGCAAATTTACATACAATATCAATTGTGAGATCTTGTGTGTGTGTGGAATAGGGTTTGCTTACAAAGGCAGACTGTGCTGATGGTGAAAGGTGGTACAGTGGAGCAGTGGTAGAGATGCTGTCTCACAGCGCCAGAGACCCGGGTTCGATCCTGACTCTGGGTGCTGTCTGTACATAGTTTGTACGTTCTCCCTGTGATGCGTGGGTTTTATCGGGGTGCTCTGGTTTCTTTCCACACTCCAAGGATGTACAGGTTTGTAGGTTAATTGGCTTCAGTAAAAAAAATTGTAAAATTGTCCCTAGTTTGTAGGATAGTGCTAGTGTTGGTCGGCACATACTCGGTGGACCGAAAGGCCTGTTTCGGCACTAGGTCTCTAAAGTCCAAATAAAGATATGTCAGGCAAGTGAATGGCAGGGCCCTGGGGAGTGTTGTTGAACAGAAAGGTTGCAAGTACATAGTTTGATGAAAGTGATGATGTACATAGACATGGTGATGGAAAAGACATTTGGCATGCTTGCCCTGATCTGCTGAGGCACTAATTATAAGAATTATGAGTTGATGTTCTGATTGTACATAACATTGATTGGGCTGCACATGAAGAATTGCATGGGGTTCTGGTCATCAAACTACAAGAAAGATGCGTTTGAGCTCGAGACGGTGCATAAACAATTCATGTTTTTTGGAATTGGAGGTTTTGAGTTATAAGGAGATATTGAGTAGGGTTTGTCTTCCTACAAGAGAGGGAGGTTGAGAGGTGATTTGATAACAATTTATAAAATTATGGGGTGTAAGGGGTAGTTAGCCAGAATCTGTTCCCAGAAAATAAGAGGGGGTAGGACCAGAAAAGTTTTCGAACTTCTTCTTACCCCTTTTGAACATGAACGATATTATTTGTATTATTTCAGAATCAGAATCAGAATCAGAATGCTTTCTTGTCATTGCATGTGTCACATACAACGAGATTACTGAGTCTCTCCATTTAAAAGAACTTCAAACATTCACATACTCATACTTTTTACACTCCCTCCCTCCCCAAACCCACCCACGGATTCACATTTACATAAATTAACACTGTCTCCCACCCCCCCTCCTTCCCCATAACCCGCTCCCGAGACAGAGTTCAGTTCCAAGATTGCTGATGGGTAAAAGCTGTTCTTGAGTCTGGCAGTGCGTGACTTTAGCGACCTGTACCGTTTTCCTGAGGGCAGCAGTGTGAAAAGGTGGTGACAAGGATGTGTAACGTCTTTCACAATATTACAGGTCCTGCTGCGGCATCTGGAGTGGTAAACATCCTCCAGAGGGGGCAGGGGGAGTCCAATGATACCCTGGGCAGTTTTTATCACCCTCTGAAGAGCTGCTCTGTCAGCTGCTGAACAGTTCCCAAACCAGGCAGTTATGCAGTAAGTCAGTATGCTTTCTACCGATCAGCGGTAGAAAGACTCCAGCAGTTTAACAGACCGATGGGCCTTCCTCAGTGTTCTGAGGAAGTAAAGTCTCTGTTGCGCCTTTTTTACAACTACAGCAGAGTTCACAGACCATTTAAGATCCTCACTGATGTTGATCCCCAGAAATTTAAAACTAGGCACCCTCTCCACCTCCTCGCCCCCTACCTCCAGTGGCCTGAGCTCCGCTCTATGTCGCCTGAAATCAGTGATGATCTCCTTTGTCTTTTTAGTGTTCAGAGAGAGATTGTTGTGAGCACACCACTCAGAAAGTCTGTGCACCTCCTCCCTATAGGCGACCTCGTTCCCATTTGAGATGAGCCCCACCACGGTTGTATCGTCCTATTTGCGGGGTGTTGGGCCAAGCAGTCATGTGTGTATAGGGCGTAGAGGAGCGGGCTGAGCACACAGCCCTGCGGTGCTCCTGTGCTGAGGGTCAGGGATGTCGAGGTGTAGGGTCCAAGTCTCACCGTCTGTGGGCGTTCACTGAGAAAGTCCAATATCCACCGACACAGTTGACTGCTGAGGCCAAGGTCTAGCATTTTTGTGATCTGAGTTACTTATTTGTTTGTTTTCCTTTGTGTTTCATTTTCTTTTTTTTTATTGCTTACAAGTTTATTTGTGTTTGTATTTTTTAACATGTTCAATAAATTAATAAAGTAGTAGGGTAGGAGTATCTGAATCTAAAGAATGTAGCTTTAAGGGCATAGAGTATAGAGTGATACAGTGTGGAAACAGGCCCTTCGGCCCAACTTGCTCACACTGTCCAACATGTCCAAGCTACACTAGTCCCACCTGCCTGCACTTGGTCCATATCCCTCCAAACTTGTCCTATCAATGTACCTGTCTAATTGTTTCTTAAACGTTGGGAGAGTCCCAGCCTCCTCCACTGGCAGCTTGTTCCATACACTCACTAACCTTTGTGTGAAAAAGTTACCCATCAGATTCCTATTGAATCTTTTCCCCTTGAAACTATGTCCAATGATCCTCGATTCCCCTACTCTGGGCAAAAGATTCTGTGCATCTGCCCGATGTATTCCTCTCATGATTTTATACACCTTTATAAGATCATTCTTCATCCTCCTACTCAACCTTTCCCGATAACTCGGACCCTCTAGTCCCGATGTCATCCTCGTAAATCTTCTCTGAACCCTTCAAGCTTGACAACATCTTTCCTATAACATGGTGCCCAGAACTAAACGGTGACGATAGGAGCTTCAAAGGGGATATAATAGATTCATAAATTCATAGAAAATAGGTGCAGGAGTAGGCCATTCGGCCCTTCGAGCCTGCACCGCCATTCAATATGATCATGGCTGATCATCCAACTCAGTATCCTGTACCTGCCTTCTCTCCATACCCCCTGATCCCATTAGCCACAAGGGCCACATCTAACTCCCTCTAAAGCGGCCTTTTCACGGGGCGAGTTGACGCAAGATGTCACCAGAGTGAAGAGGTCGTGGTCCAACACGAGTCTCGCACGATATAACGGGGGGTATATAAAGAGTTCCCACGGTACTCGGCATTTCTGCTATTTGTGCGAGTGCCTTGTCCGTTTCCCGAGCTTTCCCGTTAAATCTTGAATGAACATCGTGAACTACACGTGACACAAACGATGTAACTTTTTTTTTCACACACTATATATATCCTCCCTTGGTTGAATTGGCTCATTTGGAGACATATTTTACTGTGTATGTGGGAGACACAGATGGACTGAGCACAGTACCTCGGTCTTACTGTGTGTGGGAGAGGGGGAGAAAGAGACGTACACTCACAGAGGCAGAGTCTCTCAGCCTGTGTAAGAGGGAGGGAGAGAGAGAGAGAGGCACACACAAGGTGGATGTGAAATCTCACCTGCCTGTTTCAGTGACAGACACCCGCCGTCAGTAAATGAAGACACCCCCATCTGTCTCCCCCTCCTCTCCCTCGACGCCCCCACCTTTCTCTCCCAACTCCAGTCCCGTCCCGACCCCCTGGGAAACTGAATAGAGCAACAGTCAACTGCTGCCTGTGCGCTGATATGACAATAAAGGCTACTTTACTTTACTGAGTTAAAGAGTTCCCACGGTAGACTGTAAAACTGGGACCCTGGTTCTGGACTCCCCCAACACCGGAACCCTTCTTCAGACAGCCTTTACGGAATTGAGTCTGAAGATGTGTCTCGTCCCGAAACATCAGCTTTTTTTCTCCAGAGATGCTGCTTGACTCGCTGAGTTACTCCAGCTTTTTGTGTCTGTCTTCGGTTTAAACCAGCATGTGCAGTTCACTCCTTACACGGGTCTCTGTACAACATTGATTGGTAGCGTTCCGGACCCCTGGACCCGAGGACTCCGACCTGTATCTCTCAAAGAAGTACATGTGAAAAATTTCTCACGGACCATAAAAATGCGTAACCTTTCAGTAAAGTCCCTTTTAAAGTCCCTTTTAAAGATTATAGTTATTTTCTTGAATCTCATTAACATAACTCATGAATAAGTTGATGTCCATATGCGGATGCAAATCTTTATTTTTATTTATTTTTTAAATTCAATCCCACATAAGATAATTTTCCCTCTGTCCAGCTTCCGGGTTCACCGTTCGCAGGAGTTCCCACGGTACCCGCAAGAGTTATTACGGATATCGCACTGGCCACTACGTTCATATAATGTTGCAATACTCAACCACAAGTGTACAAGTCACTCTTGGAGAAATTCAAACTTTCTTGAATTTTCTCCCGAGTGACCAAGTTACACGATGACCTGCCGTTAGCGCTACGGTGGTCCACGGTGGTCCACGAATGCCGCACTGTTATCGCACGAGGTTCCCACGATGTTAAACTCCGGTTAACTCTTGCGTCAAGTCGCCCCGTGAAAAGGCCGCTTTAAATATAGCCAATGAACTGGCCTCAATTACCTTCTGTGGCAGAGAGTTCCAGAGATTCACCACTCTCTGTGTGAAAAATGCTTTTCTCATCTCGGTCCCAAAGGATTTCCGCTTTATCCTTAAACTGTGACCCCTTGTCCTGAGCTTCCCCGACATCGGGAACAACCTTCCTGCATCTAGCCTGTCCAACCCCTTAAGGGTACATTTTTCACATGAAGAGTAGTAGTTATCTGGAATGAGCTGCCAGAGAAGGTAGTGGAGGCAGGATCTGTAACAATATTTGGGCACGTGCTTGAATGATTGATATGGAATTAATGTAGGCAAGTGGGATTAGTACAATTATTAGTGCAGGCAAGATAGTCAGCATAGATGTGCTGGGCCAAAGGGGTTGTTTTGCTGCTGTACAACATTATGACTCTGTTCCAGGTAGCAACAATTCTATTCCAGAGCAGTAAATCTTGTAAGATATCATCAGCACCTGGTTGAAGTGAATGGTAGGGACACAAATTACACTACAGATAATGTACAAGCTATAGACTCCAGCAGAAAGGTAACAGTATAGAGATTGTGAGCTAAACTGGTGCTTATTCTGTCCTTGTGTTCAAAGGATGTGAGGTGCAAGGTTCAGCCTCACCAGCTTGTTTGGTACGTATAGATCAGACCCTTGATCTGGAACATAGCAGGCTTCAGGGTCAATGTTTTGGATGTTGCAGTTATACACCTTGTGTTCCCCAGTGAATATCAATTTGCAGTCTGCGGAGGTGCAAGGATCAGACTCACAAGCTAAGGCGGTGTGAATTTCGAGCTTGTGTTCATCCACGGCGTAGGCGTGGGGTTTACGATCTTGGATGGTACAAGTGTTGTTATTGTGACATCAGGCACAACAAGGATGGGTTCACAATCTCCAACAGTGCAAATCACAAGCTTGTGATAAATATAAGTGCTGGTCTCAAAACCTAGGGTGGTGTGAAGGCTGGCTGGCACTCTAGAGAGGTGCAAATGTTGTGCATATCAATGTAGGGTGGTGCCAAATTGGTTTCTAATCCAGACTGATGCAAGTTTGAGACTCTTTATTTTTGGGTAATTCAATTGCTGTAGTGCGATCAAGACTGGTGCCTCATTTAGGACCCAAACTAGTGGGTTGGGGGTACAGAATCGTGTACAGGATTCTGTACAGGAAAAATCATGGTGTGTTGGTTATGTGTGTAGTGGAGTCATACCCGACCACAGATAGGCCAAGTTCTCCAATTCTAGGTAACTAACCTTCAAATAACCCCCACCCATTCCCCCCCACTACATTTCCTCCTCTCTTGCCCCCTTACAATTCCCCTTCTCTTCTAAGCTAAATTCATTTTGAGTAAAATCTAGACACAAAGAACAGCAGACGCTGGTTTAGAAAAATAAGTCGGAACGCTGGAGAAACTCAGCAGGTCAGCCGGCAACTCTGACGAACATGGGTTAGTGATATTTGTAGTAGGGGGAGTGGATAATACTGGAAGAGATGGGTGGACAAAGCCTGGCAAGTGACAGGTGGATACAGGTGAGAGGAGGGGGGGGAGGGGGTGTGGTGAAGAGATCTTGTTGGCAGATGGTTGGACAAAAGGCCAGAAGTGAAAGTCGAAAGTATGAAACAAGGATAGAAGAGGAGCAAAAACTGAGCGTTGTAGATACACAAAAATGCTGGAGAAACTCAGCGGGTGCAGCAGCATCTATGGAGTGAAGGAAATAGGCAACGTTTCGGGCCGAAACCCTTCTTCAGACTGAGGGTCTGTAGGTGCTGAGTTGGTGGCATGAATATCTAAGTGTCGACCCTTTGAATGAAGCATCATTTCTAATCTCCGTACAATGGGCTCCTCGGTTTTCTATGAGTGTTCAAAGGAACTTATATTGGTGATAATGTTCTAAGGCCACCAAGACCACATTGGCCACCAAACATCCATTTACTGTAATCCCACACTAATCCCATTCTCATATACCCCACATTCACATCAACTCTCCCCGATTCAACCATTTAGATAAAGGACATTTTTCAGTGACTAACTAACCTACTAGACATACATCTTTGGGATGTGGGAAGAAATTTGAGCCCCAGACAAATCTTGCACAGTTTAATTTAGCGTGGAAATTGGCCCTTCAATCCACCGAGTCCACACCGATCAGCAATGCCCACACATTAACACTATCCTACACACACTATGGACAATTTAACCTTTAACCAAGTATATAAATCCAAGCCAATTATCCTACAAACCTGTACGTCTTTGGAGTGTGGGAGGAAACCGAACATCTGTGAGAAAATCCAAGCGGTCTCGGGGAGAACATACAATCTCCCTCCAGACAACACCCGTAGTCGGGATCGAATCTGGGACTCTGGCACTGCAACTCTACCGCTGCACCATCATGCCACCCGAGGCACAAGGCAAATGTGAAAACTCCACACAGACAGCTTCCAAATTCAGAATTGAACTCGGGTCACTGGAGAGCTGCACCATTGTAGCATCAGAGAAGGCATGCAATCTTGATTTATGACTAAATTGACTATGCAACTAATGCTGGAAAAATGTTAAGTACACTGAGGTAAACGCATTCAGACGTCCTTGGACCCACTTCACTCAAAAACCGTCAGTCACCTAACAAATTAATTGCATGGACTACTTTATTGTTACATGTGACAATTCTTTGCTTGCATACCCAAGGTATACAAATAGTCACCAATAAAGGGCGCTTATAAAGTTACAAAGTACAAAGTATCCCCGACCTGCCCCCACCCCCCCCCCCCTCCCCCCCCGACACACCCCCGGCATCAGGCCCCCCTTTGTTCTCCGTTCCCCCCTCCATCAAGGCGGTTCCCCCACGCTGGGTCCTCTTTTGTTCCTTCCCTCGGTAACGGCGTCCTCACTTCCACGTGTCCGTTCTCGTCCGTCGGTCGCTGCCATCATCGACGCTGCACCGACCTTTCCACTAACGCTGCCAGGACCTCTCTGGACGCCTCAGTGGCAATGACCCAGGCCCCAGTTGCGGGCTCCGTTGACGCAGGCACTGATGGCCGCAGGCTTCGTCGACCCACGAGGCTCCAACCCGCGAGGTTTTATCTCCGACCCGCGAGACCCAGGTTCCAGTCTGCGAGGCACCGGACTCGGATTCTCAGCAGCACCTCCCGAAGGTGTCTGCCGCAGCTGCCCCTCCAGAAGGCGTGACCTCCGGAAGAGATAAATCTCTTAAATACCAATTTGCTTACGAAAAACAGGTGCAAATTGATTCAATTTCAAGACTTTATTATAATATATTTGAATATAAAATAAATGCACCTTCACATATCTGATTCTGCAGATAGTTATACAATAAAATGTAAATTATACTCTGATTAGTGTAAACAATGAATAATATGCAACAAACGTAGCATAAATGAGTGCCACAACCAGTATTGAAATAAGGTGGCACGGTGGCGCAGTGGTAGAGTCGCTGCCTTACAGCACTTGCAGCACCAGAGACCCGGGTTCGATCCCAACTATGGGTGCTGTCTGTACGGAGTTTGTATCTTCCCTTCGTGATCACATGGGTTTTCTCCGAGATCTTCGGTTTCCTCCAACACTCCAAAGACGTAGAGGTATGTAGGTTAATCGGCTTGGCGTATGTGTAAAGAATTGTCCGTAGTATGTGTAGGATAGTGTTAATGAATTGTGATCGCTGGTCGGTGCGGACTCGGTGGGCCTGGTTCCATGCTAAATCCTGAAACTAAACTAAACTAAACTTAACACACCTCCATGGAGAAAGTTCCCGATACAAAATGTTACGTGTCCATTTCCCCCCATCTAATACTGCCTGATCCACTGAGTTCCTCCAGAGTTTGCTTTTTGTACTAAATCTCCCGATGTCCTATCCATCAATGCTGCCTGACCTGTTAAATATTCTGGGCCTTTAAGTATTTTATTTCAGATTTTCAGCATTTGCATTATTTTACTGAAGAAGAGTCCCAACCATGTCCTCCAGAGATACTGCTTGACCCATTGAGTTAATCCAGCAGTTTGTGTTTTACGGCAATACTTTACTTTTGAACTTTATTTTTGGTGTTATTTGAAAGCCAACCCTTTGAAATCTTCACTGCTCTTCCTCAAATGGTGCCATGTGATTAAAAAAAATTCAACCAGGGAGATGGAGGGGAGATTCATCTTAATGTTGGGGAATTCCACAACAAGGGGTCACAGTTTAAGGATAAGGGGGAAGTCTTTTAGGACAGAGAAAATCATTTTTTACACAGTGAGTGGTGTAATCCCACTTGCCTACATTAATTCCATATCAATCGTTCAAGCACGTGCCCAAATATTGTTACAGATCCTGCCTCCACTACCTTCTCTGGCAGCTCATTCCAGATAACTACTACTCTTCATGTGAAAAATGTACCCTTAAGGGGTTGGACAGGCAAGATGCAGGAAGATTGTTCCCGATGTTGGGGAAGCTCAGGACAAGGGGTCACAGTTTAAGGATAAAGGGGAAATCCTTTGGGACCGAGATGAGAAAAGCATTTTTCACACAGAGAGTGGTGAATCTCTGGAACTCTCTGCCACAGAAGGTAGTTGAGGCCAGTTCATTGGCTATATTTAAGAGGGAGTTAGATGTGGCCCTTGTGGCTAAAGGGATCAGGGGGTATGGAGAGAAGGCAGGTATGGGATATTGATTTGGATGATCAGCCATGATCATATTGAATGGCGGTGCAGGCTCAAAGGGCCGAATGGCCTACTCCTGCACCTATTTTCTATGTCTATGACTATGTCTAATGACTCATCGGAAACATGGCACCTTTCACTAGGCAGCACTCTAAATGAACACTGAGAGCCAGTCTACATCTTTGAGGTTAGATTAGGAACAATAAACTCATGGTCTAACAGAAGATTGACGCCTATACATGGTTTGAGGGAGGAAGGAAAGGAGGAACCAAAATAATGGGAAAATAATGGCTCTTTTCTTTACCTGAGATCAGTATTGGCAGAGCCCTTGGACCTGGCGCTCAGATAGCAACTGCTTCCAGGGCTGAACAGAAGGGACATAATGGGCCACGAGAACATTACATATGAGCCTGTGAGGAAGATATAAAGTTAATGTGAGGAAAAATATTTAAATAATCAGAGTGAAAGATCGCAAGGAATGTAGAGAACTAAATAATGATTAGAACCAAATGTGGACCAAGAAACAGGAAGCAAATAAACAAATGAGGGGCAATACATAAGTAACGAATATGGGATCAGAAAACAAATGATTAAAATACAGATATGATGTAAGTAATTTGGAAACAGAACATTAAACAATGTTAACAATAATGTTTTTAAAAGAGAAAGGGAGGGTTAGGTGGAGGATTTTTTAATACAGTCGCAGCTGTTCCCTGATCCTCCCTCTGGAATTGTGCAGCAATTTATCCATTGGAAACCAGTCCAATGTCTCCAGTAGTAGATTGATGTCATATGTCCTTGGTCAGAGAGCTGGATGGGGGCCAAAGACTAACACATAAACAAAGTTCCACAAAAACATTCAAGGCCAATCCAACAAGCTGCGACAGCTGGGATAAGAACCCCCTCTCACAATACAATGAAGCTTCACTGTGGAGGACAATATTAGGTCAAAACTTCTGGTGACTTATATTCTTCATCAACCTATTGAAACAAGCTAGTACTTGAATGGCCCATTTATTCAACATGTGCCTGCACTGTTTTGATAAGAGCGTCTGTACAGGAAGTATTTGTTTTTTTCCTTTTTGATAGGGACATTTTGGTGATTCTATAGTTTCAAATGTTTCAGGGTTGCAGGCTTTAGAACTTGTTAGTTTGTTTGCATGCACTGTTTTCAGATTAAACATTTTTTTTAATAGATTTACAAACCAGAATTTCAGTACAGTTGCCCAGAAAGTCCCTGTTTTTCAAAGCTACCACTCGAACAAGAAAGTGCATCACATATTATTGTTAGATTATCATTCTTTGTGGTTCATAATATCTCAAAGATAAAACCCATGTCATCATTAGTCCGGCGCATCCGGGTAAAATGATCCCCTATTTTAAGATTATTTTATCCATTATGAATAAAGACACAGAATGTTCAGTCCTGACAAAATATTGCCACAAATCCATTTCAGAAGCAGAATGAATGATTTATTTTGCACTCTCAGCTATTCTTCCTACGACTGCGCCCCGCGTTCGTATTCCTCCTCCAGGTAGGTTCTGCAATGTGGTTTTCTCCACATCCAACATTACCAATGGGTAGCACAGTGGCGCAGCGGTAGAGTTGCTGCCTTACAGCGGCAGAGACCCGGGTTCGATCCTGACCCCGGGTGTTGTCTGTACGGAGTTTGTCTGTTTCCCCTGTGATCACGTGGGTTTTCTTTGGGTGCTCTGGTTTCCTCTCACACTGCTTAGACATACAGGTTTGTAGGTTAATTGGATTCGATAAGAATTGTAAATTGTCCCTAGTGTGTAGGATAGTGTTAGTATATGGGGTGATCATCGGATGGCACAGTGGAAGGAAGGCCCTGTTTCCGCACTCTATCTCCAAACTCTGAAGTCTAAAGTCAATGCTGTTCTCTTATTGAAGGTGCTACTAGTGCTTTTCTCCTGGCTGCTAATACACAAAGGAGAATTTATTAAACTTATGCAGTAAACATATGTGGCTAAATAATGGGGCCTCCCAAAAGAAAGTAGAAATGAATGTAAAGATGCATTGCAAAAGGTGGATAAACAAAAAAAGTTTAAATGTAAAGAAAACTGAAATAACAGCCCCATTACAACCCACCAATAGCAAATAATATGCAAGGAAATCAGGCTGAAAACATATTACAAAACATAATTCAAAAGACGATAAAGATTTATTGATACATTGTAAAGAAAGAAATTATAGGTTCAAATGATAATAAAAGGTATTAAACTGATATTGTAAATGTCTGAACCAGTTTAACTTAGACGAGCTATGGTCAGCATGGTGGCGCAGCGGTAGAGTTGCCTTACAGTACAATAGGCAATAGACAATAGGTGCAGGAGTAGGCTATTCGGCCCCTCGAGCCAGCACCGCCATTCAATGTGATCATGGCTGATCATCCACAATCAGTACCCCGTTCCTGCCTTCCCCTCATATCCCCTGACTCCGCTATCTTTAAGAGCCCTATCTAGCTCTCTCTTGAAAGTATCCAGAGAACTGACCTCCACCACCCACCGAGGCAGAGAATTCCACATACTCATAACTCTCTGTGTGAAAAAATGTTTCCTCATCTCCGTTCTAAATGGCTCACCCCTTATTTTAAACTGTGGCCCCTGGTTCTGGACGCCCCCAACATCAGGAACATGTTTCCTGCCTTTAACGTGTCCAAACCCTTAATAATCTTATATGTTTCAATAAGATCCTTCTAAATTCCAGAGTTTACAAACCCAGCCGCTCCATTCTCGCAGCATATGCCAGTCCCGCCATCCCGGGAATTAACCTTGTGAACGTAAATTGCACTCCCTCAATAGCAAGAATGTCCTTCCTCAAATTAGGGGACCAAAACTGCACACAATACTCCAGGTGTTGTTTCACTAGGGTCCTGTACAACTGCAGAAGGACCTCTTTGCTCCTACACTCAACTCCTCTTGTTATGAAGGCCAACATGCCATTCGCTTTCTTCACTGCCTGCAGCACCATTGACTGATGAACAAGGACACCCAGATCCTGTTGTTCTTCCCCTTTTCCCAAATTGACACCATTTAGATAATAATCTGCCTTCCTGTTTTTGCTACCAAAGTGGATAACCTCACATTTCTCCACATTAAACTGCATCTGCCATGCATCTGCCCACTCACCCAACCTGTCCAAGTCACCCTGCATTCTCATAGCATCCTCCTCACAGTTCACACTGCCACCCAGCTTTGTGTCACCTGCAAATTTACTCATGTTACTTTGAATCCCTTCATCTAAATCATTAATATAGATTGTAAATAGCTGCAATCCCAGCACTGAACCTTGCGGTTCCCCACTAGTCACTGCCTGCCATTCCGAAAGGGACCCGTTAATCCCTACTCTTTGTTTCCTGTCTGCCAACCAATTTTCTATTCATGTCAGCACTCTACCCCCAATACCATGTGCCCTAATTTTCCCCACTGATCTCCTATGTGGGACCTTATCAAATGCTTCCTGAAAGTCCAGGTACACTACATCCTGGATCCCTTGTCCATTTTCCAAGTTACATCCTCAAAAAATTCCAGAAGCTTAGTCAATAATGATTTCCCCTTCGTAAATCCATGAGGACTCGGACCAATCCTGTTACTGCTATACAAATGTGCCGCTGCTTCATCTTTTATGATTGACACAAGCATCTTCCTCACCACCGATGTCAGACCTGGGTGCGATCCTGACTACGGGTGCTTGTCCATACGGAGATTTACGTTCTCTCTGTGACTTGCATGGGTTTTCTTCTGAGATCTCCAGTTTCCTCCCACTCTTGTTCTTGGTTCTTGGTTTCTTGATTGTTTCTTGACCGTGTTCGGCGAAACAATCGCCCAACCTCCGCTTAGTCGCACCGATGTGACCCAAGCAGTCGTTCCAGGTGCGACAGAGGTTCACCTGTATCTCCTCCAACATCATCTACTACATCCGCTGCTCTAGATGTCAGCTGATCTACATCGGGGAGACTAAGCGGAGGTTGGGCGATCGTTTCGCCGAACACCTCCGCTCGGTCCGCAAGAACCTACCTGACCTCCCGGTGGCTCAGCACTTCAACTCCCCCTCCCATTCCCAATCCGACCTCTCTGTCCTGGGTCTCCTCCATTGCCAGAGTGAGCAACACCGGAAATTGGAGGAACAGCACCTCATATTCCGCCTGGGGAGCCTGCATCCGGGGGGGCATGAACATTGAATTCTCCCAATTTTGTTAGCCCTTGATGGCTCCTCCCCTTCCTTAGCCCTCGAGCTGTCTCCTCCCATCCCCCAGCCCTCGGGCTCCTCCTCCTCCCTTTTTCCTTCCTACTCCCCGCCACCCCCTATCAGTCTGAAGAAGGGTTTCGCCCCGAAACGTTACCTATCTCCTTCGCTCCATAGATGCTGCTGCACCCGCTGAGTTTCTCCAGCATTTTTGTGTACCTTCAGGTTTGTAACTTTACTGGCTTGGTATAATGGTATATTGTCCCTAATATGAGTAGGATAGTGTTAGTGTGGGGGAACGTTGGTCGGTGCAGGTTCGGTGTGCCAAAGAGCCTGTTTCTGCACTGTATCTCTAAACTAAACTAAACAGTTTATCTCTAAACTGAAAGATGTGATGGAGAGGTAAATCCATTATATTTCATGTTTATTATTTTCCAATACTGACGACCGTAGGGAAATGGATTAATGGTGCAAAGTGCATTCTGCCCTTTGATGTACTTGAATGCATGAATCCAATGGATGGCCTTAGGCTCTGTATTTCAGACTTTCAGCAAAGAGCAGAGTTCCCCTGATAGTCTAATAGTCAAAGAAAGCGCACATATCAAGAGACCTATGTTGCAATCTCTGGATCATGCTATTGTCTACCCAGATGTTATGCAAGAAAAGTACAGCCTGTTGATAGTGCACATGAAAGCCTCTTATGGGAATGTTAATTAACATTGAACCTGTGAGAATACTAAGTGCAAAACACAAAATTGTGTCAATGGCTCAACTTTTTAAAAAAAATAAGTAAGCCAAGTTGATTTCCTGACTATGCATGTGTAGCCATTGCTAACCTTTGTAATATGCATTCTCATCGCATCATGAAAAATAGTAGGAACTCAAAATTAATGTAAGTATAAAGATTTCAAAGGTGGAAACTCGGGTAATCCATAAATAATATTTGGCTTCCCAAGAAATTCAAGTGTTTAGAAATTAGGAAAGGAATTCAACCAATTAGTTCCACTTGTCATCCAAGTTTTTAGACGAGGTCATTTTGTTTAAAAATTAGAACCAGACTTTTCCAAAAATTACATCAAAAACACATTTCTACAAACTGACAAGCTTTATGGAAGTTTAGAATTATCTTCCCAAACTGCAATTTATACTGGATCTATTGTTAATATAAAAAAAAATTTCAATCTCTTACCAGGCCAGAGATGCTATTGTTTTCCAGATCGTATCTCCGATCGCTCTGCAGCTTAACATCATGGAGCTGGAGGCCTTGCTTGGGACTGACCTTGAGCCCCCCCCCGTGGGGGCATGGACTTACCATCATACAAATCCCTTGCCTGGAATCGACGCTCCAACGGATTTCACCATCAAGGAGCTCACACTCTCGGGTAGAGACCGATATCGGGAAGCTCAAAACGATGCCAAAGGCTTCGACCAACCCCGAACCGGGGTCCGATCGTCCGGCGCGGGGGAGCTGAGATTCCTCCCCGAAGCAGGAGCTTGATCGCTCCGACGCGAGGTCCCAAACGCCGCCGGCTACGGGAGCCAAGATCGTCCCGTCAACAGAAGGCTCGAGGCCCCCGACCGTGGGAGAACAAAGAAGTGAAGAGATTGGACGTTTTTTCGCCTACCATCACAGTGAGGAATGTGGAGGAGTCACTGTGGTGGATGTTTATGTTAAAATGTATTTTGTGTGTTCTGTAGCTTTGTATTAGTATGACTGTATGGCAAATGAAATTTCTCATATGTTGCAAAACATATTTGGCTAATAAAGTATTATTACGATTATGATTATGGTGATTATGATCCAGGATTGGTAGATATTGTTAAATAGAAGATATCATATAGAGTAATATAGCATGGATACAGGCACTTCTGCACAAGATCTTTTATGCCAAACTGGATGCCTATCTAAACTAGTCCGATTTACTTACATTTGGCTGGTATCCCTCTCAACCAGTACTATCCAAGTACCAGTCCAGATACATTTTAAATGTTGTTAGTGTACCTGCTTCTACCATTTTCACTGGAAACTCAGCGGATGTATATACTGCCGTGAGAAAAGTAATTGCCTTTCATGGCACTCATTCCTCTGTCACCGTAAACCTATGCCTTTTAGATCTTGTTTCCCCTACCCTGGGAAACAACCTTGTTTATTCACCTTATCTATGCCTCTCACGATTTTATATACCAATATAAAGTTACCATCTCAATATCCTGTACTTCAAGGAATAAGATCTTCACTTATCTAACATTTCTCTGTAACGCTGGGCTTTGAGTCCTCGCAATATGCTTATAAATCTTCTTTGCATCCTTTCAGGCTTCATGACATATTTCCGATAGCAAGGTAAACAGAATTGTACATAATACTCTAAGCGCGACTTCACAAACACTGTGTACAATTGCAATGTAATATGCCAAACTTTTGTCCTCATCCCCCTGACGGATGACGGCCAGCATGCCAATCCCCTTCTTCACCACAGATAGACACAAAATGCTGGAGGAACTCAGCAGGACAGGCAGCATCTCTGCAGAGAAGGAACGGGTGGTGTTTCCAGTCTTTAGAAGAGTCTCGACCCGAAACGTCACCCATTCCTTCTCTCCAGAGATGCTGCCTGTTCCGCTGAGTTCCTCCAGCATTTTGTGTCGATCTTCAGTTTAAACCAGCATCTGCAGTTCCTTCCTACAAATTCTTCACCACCCTGTCCACATGTGACTCCCAAACAACAATGGGCCCAGCATCAATTCCTGTGCCACTACTTTAATCACAGACCTCCAGAACGAAAAACAAACTTTCACCGTCATTTTCTGCTTCCTACAATCAAGCCAATATGTATCCAGTTAGTTAGCTTTCGCTGGAACCCGTAATCTTCTACTCTAATCTATCATGTGGGATCTTGTCAAAGGCCTTGCTAAAGTCCATACAGCCAACACCCTCAACAATCCTTCCGTCAGAATCACTTCCAGTAACTCACTTACCTCTGATGTCAGGGCTCATCTGCTTGTAGTTCCCTGGTTTTTACTTGCTGCCATTCTTAAATAATGGTAGAACATTAGCTATTTCCAAATCGTCTCAAACTTCACCAATGGCTAATAATGATGCAAATATCTCTGCAAGGGCCTCCACAATTTCTTACCCAGGAAAAGAAATAGGCCACGTTATGGAATTGGGCAACAGTTCATCTGTAGTAAATTAGTCCTCAGAGACTAAATGACCTATTCCTGTTCAGATGTTTTTAATGGTTCAATGTGTAACAGGGACTATTGTTTTCATGATCATACTTTTTAAATTATTAGAAATGGGTAACTATTTTCAAATCTTGCAGAATTACCATAAATACTTTTGACTGTACCTTTCTCTGATTTCACTTTTACATGGTATATCTCTTCTGATCACTTTGCTTCATGAATATTCAAGCGTTGAAGTTTACAATGACCCATTGTTAACTAATGTGTTTATTTCATTAAGAGTTTTTTTAACCTGCCAACTATAATGAGCAAAGAAAATCACTAATATCATTTTGCCAAGTTTGCATCATTCACGACTTAGAGATTATACTCCTTACAAATGCCCAGATCATACAGGCAAAACAAAACCCCCCAGAATCTCAGAGGAGCTGCAATGTAAACTACTCTCTAACTAGAAAAGTACCCATTACATAGAAACATAGAAAATAGGTGCAGGAGTAGGCCATTCGGCCCTTCGAGCCTGCACCGCCATTCAATATGATCATGGCTGATCATCCAACTCAGTATCCTGTACCTGCCTTCTCTCCATACCCCCTGATCCCTTTAGCCACAAGGGCCACATCTAACTCCCTCTTAAATATAGCCAATGAACTGGCCTCTACAACCTTCTGTGGCAGAGAATTCCAGAGATTCACCACTCTCTGTGTGAAAAATTTTTTCCTCATCTCGGTCCTAAAAGATTTCCCCTTATCCTTGAACTGTGACCCCTTGTTCTGGACTTCCCCAACATCGGGAACAATCTTCCTGCATCTAGCCTGTCCAACCCCTTAAGAATTTTGTAAGTTTCTATAAGATCCCCCCTCAATCTTCTAAATTCTAGCGAGTACAAGCCGAGTTTATCCAGTCTTTCTTCATATGAAAGTCCTGACATCCCAGTAATCAGTCTGGTGAACCTTCTCTGTACTCCCTCTATGGCATTCATCAACATTCTCTGATTCTGATCCCATAGTCATTGTTTTTCTATTGTTACTATCTCTAGTGTGATTGACTTCCATGTTCCAACTTTAAATGTCAAATTATATTTCTCGCACAATTATGCAAGGCTGAACAACCCCTCCCCCTCCAGCATGCGCTGATTCCGCTTATCTCAACTTGTTCTCACGTTGAACTTCACACATTCCCGAAATAAAACACGTGACATTGGGACTATGTAAATCCACGCTATATTAGAAGATGGTAGATATGAGAGAGACACATAATACTGGTGTAACTCAGCAGGTCATGCAGCATCTCTGAAGAAAAGGAACAGCACCTTGTAATTCGCTTGGGCAGCTTACAACCCAGCGGTATGAATATTGATTTCTCTAATTTCAAGTAACCCTTGCACCCTCTCTCCACCCCTCCTCCACCCTAGTCATCTTACTAGTCTCACTACTTAGTTTCTCTGTTCATATCCCCTCATTATCACCTTTTCCACAGCCAACAATAGACCATTGTGGGCTCTATCTTTCCTTGGTCATCGGTGCCGGCTTTGATTTGTTCTTTTCATACCTTTCATTCATTTGTTCGTTGTATCTTTTCATACATCTAGTTTCCTCTCCCCTGACTCTCAGTCTGAAGAAGAGTCTTGACCCGAAATGTTACCTGTGTGGCGGCTGTCCTTTATCTGTTCTATCTGTTCCTTTTCTCCAGAGATGCTGCCTGACCCGCTGAGTTATTCCAGCATTTTGTGACCATTTTCAGTAGTTTTATCTGCAGTTCCTTCCCACACATATATAAGAGGTTAGACAAACTTGGGTAGTTTTGTCCTGGAGCATCGAAGGGTGAGGAGAGATGTGTTAAAAGTATATAAAATCATGAGAGACATAGATAGGGTAGACAATCATAACCCTTTTCCCCGTATAGAAATGTCAATGACTAGAGAACATATAGAAACATAGAAACATAGAAAATAGGTGCAGGAGTAGGCCATTCGGCCCTTCGAGCCTGCACCGCCATTCAATATGATCATGGCTGATCATCCAACTCAGTATCCTGTACCTGCCTTCTCTCCATACCCTCTGATCCCTTTAGCCACAAGGGCCACCTTATATTTAAGGTGAGATTGTCAAAGGTTAAAGCAGATGTATGTGGAAAGTATTTCCACACACACTCCAGGCACCAAATGTTATTGTTCTTTCGATAAGTCTGAAGAAAGATCCCAATTCAAAATGTCACCCAACAATTTGATTCACAAATGCTGCCTGACCACTGAGTTACTCCAGCACTTTGTATTTTCTAACATCAAGGTTCTAACATCTGCAGTACCTTGTGTCTCCTTTTGATATGTATTTTGTTTCCCTTCCACCTTAATTGATAGAACACACAACCATATATTTTCAATTTCTTTCGTGCACTGCTGTTCTCATCCTGTCCCCTCTCTGCCAGGACCATGAGGAGGTTTCCGTTGTCCCTAGCACCCTCTCCTCTTCTTCTATATTCATATTCCTCTACTTCCAACACCTCCAATGTGATGCCACCACCAAATATGTCGTCCTCCCTTCCCCGTTTAGCACTTTGATAGGATCATTCCATGGAGAATATCTGGTTTGTTCTTTCCCAATTTCCAAGCCTCTTCCCATCGTGCCTCCCAGTACAACTGCAGATTTGCAAGGTTATGAGGGGCTTTTGAGTGTCTTATAGTTTTTTTGCATGAAATAGAATGGTAAAATATAAATGGGCAAACCTCATACAGCTGCAGTGAATTAGGCTGGAGTTCTCGTGCCTTTGTATGTGCCTTTGTAAAACTGGCTTACATGCAGTTTGTATTTGTAAAATGATTGCTGGGAAATAACATAATCAGTACATAACAGTAATACATCAAATGGTTGAACTGGTGCCATATTGGGGGACAATGGAACCAGCGAGGTTTTGGATGTGTTACTATCTTGTAACACGTTGCACTTAGGGAGGTTATTCTTTACAATTTATAAAGACTTACAAGTGATTTTTATTATTCCTATTTCTATTTTTAATGGGGTTTTTTCCCAGCAGCAGATGCTATGATTGCCAGCAATGGGCAACAATGCAATCATGACTTCAGCAGAATTATAACATATGATTTAGGCAAAGTTGAGGTAGGTACATAATGAAATATTATTGCAAAATATTTGGATATATTCTAATCATCTGTTAGGTGACAAGTTGATTTTTTTTTAAATTCAGGTCAGATTAGATCAATATGATTTATATTTAATCACCATTTTAGATCTGTTTTTGAGCAATGCTGAGTGTGATTGTTAGTGGTTTTATTAATTGATTAAGTGTAAGATACAGCATGGAATGGGCCCTTCGACCGACTCAGCCCATGCAGACCATTGATTAACCACTCGCATTAGTTCTATGTTTCCCCAGTTACACATCCATACAAACTAGGGGCAATTTACAACAGGCCAATTGACCTATGTGGGAAGAAACTAGAGATCCTGGAGGAAGCCCATGTTTGCACAGGGGGAGCAGGCAAACGCCACTCAGACAGCAGCTGAGGTCGGGATCAAACTTGTGTCTCTGGTGCTGTGAGGCAGCAGCTCTATCTGCTCTACCATTGTGAAAACCTCAATGTAATGCCAGGATAGCCATTGCCTATTTTCATATAGGATTTTTCATTGTACATTTTAAATGTAGCAAAATGTTTATTTTTATATAAGTAATCCTATAATGTTGCAGATTCCACATAACATCCATTCACCATGTTCTTTTCTCAAAACTGATTTTCCATTGAAAATCTTCGAAGAATATCAGGTATAAAAAATATATGTGTTAATTCTTGATCAAAATAATGGTGTCAATTGATGGTAAGTTTCTACATGGATCTTACCTTGAGATTTTTTTGCAAAATTCTGCAGTTGTCAGAGTGAGGTTAATGTTTCATTATAATCCTCATTATTCCATTCCCATGATTCGTGTTGTGCCTATTATTTGTGTTATCAGAATGCCATGAACAGTGGTAACATGCAGGATCTACAACATAGTCACTGGTCGACTGGTGTGTGTGTGTGGTCCTGTTGTATCTGTCATCTGCTGGCCTGGCATTATTCAACGTGACAGATGCTCCTGATTGCCAAGTCTCCTGACTCTGTCAGTGTCGCGAAACTGCACAGGAGGGACTTGGTGGTAGATTACTCCTGAAATGTCTCTATCGTCTCACATGCAGGGTTTCAGTAGGATGCCAGCCCGAGCAGTGGTCAAAGCTGAAAAAGCACCAGCAAGCTGAGAGATATTCAGAAGTCGCTTAAATATTCTGCAATTATTCTCAAATTTTGAAAAATCTTATTTGTATCCATGTGTGTTTGTCAGTGATGGACATCACTATGCAATTGGAACTTTCTCTAACCATACACTTCATACTGTAACAGAATTAAGAACTCATAAGCAGGCAGGAATCAAATTTAGAAAATATAGTCAACTTCTATTTGTCTTAATGATATGCTTTGGCCCTCGCAACAGATAATGATACAATGATACAATTTATTTGTTGTCATTTGAACCTCATTGAGATTCAAACCAAATGTGGTTTCTGCAGTCGTACACACAAGTAGAAGAACCAAGACACAACACAGTTTACACAAACATCCATCACAGCGAATCTCCTCCTCACTGTGATGGAAGGCAAAGTCTTATCTCTCCCCTACACTCCCCATTCTCCTCCCGATGTCAGAGTCAAAGCTCCCGGCGGGTGATGGTAAGTAAGTCCCGCGGCCATTAAAGACGTGCGGGGCGATGTAAGGACCCGCTCCAGGTCATCCTCAACCCCGCAACTCGGGCGGGAGAAGTCGCCGTTGCGGAAGCCCCGAAAAGCGGTCTCCCAGCAGGGACCCGCGAGCTCCCGGTGTCACCGTCCACCAGACCTGCGGTTGGAGCCCCCGAATCTCCGGGGTCGGGCCGCAGCAGCGCGCCACCACCGCTCCTCCCGCTCCGAACTCGGCCAGCTCCACGATGGTAAGTAGGTCCGCAGGCTCCGCGACTGGAGCCCCAGGTCGTTCCGGTTGGAGGCCGCTCCACGGTGCTAGGCCCCAACGACAACGGAGACCCGACAGGGAAAAGGTCGGGTCCTCCGAACAGGGAAAATATTTTAAAAGTTTCCCCACCCCCCGCCCCCCCACACACATACCCAGTTTAAAAAAAAAACTATAAACTACACTCAAATGAGACAAAAAATAAAAATAGACAGACGGACTGCAGAGGCCGCTGCGACGCTATCTAGGGCTTTCATTATTCGGTAGGTTTCAATTAGTTCCCGCCCCCCACTACTCCACCTCCACCTCCCCCTCCCCCTCCCCCTCCCCCTCCCCTCCTCCCCTCCTCCCCTCCTCCCCTCCTCCCCTCCTCCCCTCCTCCCCTCCTCCCCTCCTCCCCTCCTCCCCTCCTCCCCTCCTCCCCTCCTCCCCTCCTCCCCTCCTCCCCCCCTCTCCTCCTCCCCTCCTCCCCTCCTCCCCCCCTCTCCTCCTCCCCTCCTTGATCATACATGTTATCTATGAAGTATTACGGCCTCATTATTGGAAGCAGGTTCTTTGGTAAGTCTTGTTTAATTAATTATACAACACTTACTAACGAACCTGTCTCCAAATGCAGACAGTACATTCCATGCACCATACGGCTATATTGCTAAATATAATTTCTCTTTTTTAATAAAATGTTTCCTGATATCTAATTGAAAGTGCTAAGTTTGATTTAAATGTGTGAGATCTGTCTGAATAAAAGTGTTTGAGATGTTTGTTATTTGAGTTCCTAGTCACAGTCACTATTAATTGTTATTGAGTCTGAAAAAGGGTTTCGGCCCGAAACGTTGCCTATCTCCTTCGCTCCATAGATGCTGCTGTACCCGTTGAGTTTCTCCAGCATTCTTGTGTGCCTATTAATTGTTATTAGCTGTGCAAAAAATGAAAGATAATGAAACTCACTTGAAATTTGATCAAGCTGATAGAGATGAATTATTACCATCAGCTGAGATGAAACTTGTATGCTAATCTGATAATGTGCACTCAAACAGTACCAGTATCAAGCCTTATACACTTGCACATCAAGTTCATTGGCAACATGGTCATCCTTCTCATCACCAATCATCATGGTCTATTCAATGCATTTCTCCTTGTCACATTCAAGGGCAAAAACAAGCACAAACTCAGGTGAGATTGACCCTGTTCTGCAACATTATGCAAATTTACTTTGGTGAAATAGATGGATGATTAAAGAAAATTGTATGAAATACTTGTATCTTCATTTGCCGTAGGCTTTCTTTTTTTAAAGAGCAAGTAGGACTAACAGGCACAGTGTTCATTTTCCTACCATTCCATTTAACTTTATTTTAAAAAACACTAGTAAGGTATGCTTAGCCCACGCATCACATACGCTTTTTTACCCCAGTGATTTTCAAATACCTTTACATCTGCTTCTCAAATAAAACCTATCTGAAGACCACTTGAAATGGAAGTTTACCTTTAACATTCTTTTATTAATCTACATTCCAGGCTAATTAAAAGAAAAAACATAGAAATAATGGATATATTGGTTTGTGCAGAATGGTGGAGCATTCACAAAAGCAGCGTATTCCTTAAATGGAGGTGGACGTTGATGTACAAGGGATCTGGGTATCCTAAGGCCTGTCCCATGAGCATGCGACCTGCATGCGGCAAGCGCGACCTAACGTAGTCGCTTGAGCCGTATGACCTCGCGGGGCCGGTCCCACTTCGATCGCCGGAGCCGTATGGAGTTGTGTGGAGCTGGTCCCGACATTGCGCGGGGCTCCGAAAAACTGACCGTGTTTAAAAATTCTCCGCCGTGTTTAAAAATTCCGCGCCCGCTGCCGCCTCGACGCTGTGTCACTCACTCGACCTCCGCGTGGCTCCCGCTTCTGGTTTGGTCGCGCTTGCCGCATGCTGTATGGCTCAAGCGACCACGTTAGGTCGCGCTTGCCGCATGCAGGCGCATGCTGGTGGGACCGGCCCTTTAGGTCGCGCTTGCCGCATGGAGGTCGCATACTCGTGGGTCAGGCCCTTTACGCAATCGTTGAGAGCAAACATGGCTAAGAAGGAAAATAGTACATTGGCCTTTATCATGACATCTTGAGTACAGGAACAAGTTGGGTTCCGTAACAATTGGGCTCCGTAACAAGGGGACAGTGGACAGGGCAAAGGGATTGTCTGTAATATGTTTGAGACAAAGAGAATCCAGACAACACTGATGCTGCTAGTGCCATCTGAAAGATGGTGGAGAAGGCTTGTTAATTGATTACCTATGCATCTTCAGACTGATGGAGGAGGGGGAAGCTGTGTAGGGAAGAACTGCAGATGCTGGTTTAAATCGAAGGTAGACACAAAATGCTGGATTAACTCAGTGCGACAGGCAGCATCTCTGCAGAATATAGACAATAGAGAATAGGTGCAGGAGTAGGCCATTCGGCCCTTCGAGCCAGCACCGCCATTGAATGTGATCATGGCTGATCATCCATAATCAGTACCCCGTTCCTGCCTTCTCCCCATATCCCCTGACTCCGCTATCGTTAAGAGCCCTATCTAGCTCTCTCTTGAAAGTATCCAGAGAAACAGCCTCCACTGCCCTCTGAGGCAGAGAATTCCACAGACTCACAACTCTCTGTGTGAAAAAGTGTTTCCTCACCTCTGTTTTAAATGGCTTGCTCCTCATTGTTAAGCTGTGGTCCCTGGTTCTGGACTCCCCCAACATCGGGAACATGTTTCCTGCCTCTAGCGTGTCCAAACCCTTAATAATCTTATATGTTTCAATAAGATCACCTCTCATCCTTCTAAATTCCAGAGTATACAAGCCCAACCACTCCATTCTCTTGGCATATGGCAGTCCCGCCATCCCGGGAATTAACCTTGTGACCCTATATAACTCCCTCAATAGCAAGAATGCCCTTCCTCAAATTTGTAGACCAAAACTGCACGCAATACTCCAGGTGTGGTCTCACTAGGACCCTGTACAACTGCAGAAGGACCTCTTTGCTCCTATACGTAACTCCTCTTGTTATGAAGGCCAACATGCCATTCGCTTTCTTCACTGCCTTCTTCTTCTTGTGTATGGCATGCACAGCCTAAAGTTGTATTACAACTTGATTTATTTGATCTTATTTGATTGTGCACACCAGGGTGATTGCATTCATCGAAACAGGGTGGACCACATGAAGGTTGCATCTCCCACCCCTCTTCACTGCCTGCTGTACCTGCATACTTACTTTCATTGACTGATGAACAAGGACCCTCAGAGCCTCTTCCTCTTTTCCCAACTTGACACCATTTAGATAATAATCTGCCTTCCTGTTTTGCTACCGAAGTGGATAACCTCACATTTATCCACATTAAACTGCATCTGCTATGCATCTGCCCACTCATCCAACCTGTCCAAGTCACCCTGCATTCTCATAACATCCTCTTCACAGTTCACACTGCCACCCAACTTTGTGTCATCTGCAAATTTGCTAATGTTACTTGTAATCCTTTCATCCAAATCATTAATGTATATTGTAAATAGCTGCGGTCCAAGCACCAAGCCTTGCGGTACCCCACTAGTCACTGCCTGCCATTCTGAAAGGGACCCGTTAATCCCTACTCTTTGTTGCCTGCCTGCCAATCAATATTCTATCCATGTCAGCATTCTACCCCCAATACCATGTGCCCTAATTTTGCCCACTAAACTCCTATGTAGGACCTTATCAAATGCTTTCTGAAAGTGCAGGTACTCTACATCCACTGGCTTTCCCTTGTCCATTTTCCTAGTTACATCCTCAAAAAATTCCAGAAGATTAGTCAAGCATGATTTCCCCTTCGTAAATCCATGCTGACTCGGACCGATCCTGTTACTGCTATCCAAATGCGCCGCTATTTCATCTTTTATAATTGACTCCAGCATCTTCCCCACCACCGATGTCAGGCTAACTGGTCGATAATTCCCTGTTCTCTCTCTCTCCCGCCTTTCTTAAAAAGTGGGATAACATTAGGTACCCTCCAATCCACAGGAACTGATCCTGAATCTGAAGAAGGGTCTCGACCCGAAACGTCACCCATTCCTTCTCTCCAGAGATGCTGCCTGTCCCGCTGAATCCAGCATTTTGTGCCTACCTTCGAGAAGAGGGAAGATATCTGATGGAAAGAGGTGAGGGGACGGGGTGAGTCAAGAACCAAAGGTAGGTGGATCCCATGGAGGCAGATAGAACTGTGATGTTTAGGAGGCTATTAGAGAGGCACAGATATGCAGAGAATAAAGGGATATGGATCATATGCAGGCAAAGGAGATTGGTAAATCTTGACATTATATTGGGCACATCATTGTGGGCTGAAGGGCCTGTTCCTGTGCTGTACTGTTCTATGTTCTAAGATCTATTAAATAATAAAAGAATCTTACATTTACCTTATCATGTCTATGCTTTGTTTAACTCTCATATTACACATAGAAACATAGAAAATAGGTGCAGGAGTAGGCCATTCAACCCTTCGAGCCTGCACCGCCATTCAATATGATCATGGCTGATCATCCAACTCTGTATCCTGTACCTGCCTTCTCTCCATACCCCCTGATCCCTTTAGCCACAAGGGCCACATCTAACTCCCTCTTAAATATAGCCAATGAACTGGCCTCAACTACCTTCTGTGGCAGAGAATTCCAGAGATTCACCACTCTCTGTGTGAAAAATGTTTCTCTCATCTCGGTCCTAAAGGATTTCCCCTTTATCCTTAAACTGTGACCATTTGTTCTGGACTTCCCAACATCGGGAACAATCTTCCTGCATCTAGCCTGTCCAACCCCTTAAGAATCTTGTTCAAAAAGGAACTGCAGATGCTGGAATATCGAAGGTACACAAAATTGCTGGGGAAACTCAGCGGGTGCAGCAGCATCTATGGAGCGAAGGAAATAGGCGACGTTTCGGGCCGAAACCCTCCTTAAGAATCTTGTAAGTTTCTATAAGATCCGCCCTCAATCTTCTAAAATCTAGCGAGTACAAGCCGAGTCTATCCAGTCTTTCTTCATATGAAAGTCCTGCCATCCCAGGAATCAGTCTGGTGAACCTTCTCTGTACTCCCTCTATGGCAAGAATGTCTTTCCTCAGATTAGGAGACCAAAACTGCTGCTCATGACTACTTTGTCATTTACTTGCATTCCTTTTTGAGCAATTGCTTGAAGACATTTGTTTTTGACTTGTGTTTGTGTATACTATTGTAGAAATATTTTGATGCTCCTAGTAAATGAAATTGGGAAACAGAGAATCATTGATAGTTGAGAGGTAATAGAAATGTGTGCCATAATTAGATGTGAGAATGAAACTTTCACTGGTGAAATACATGTTAATAAGGGGCCAGTGTGGTGACAATATAAGTCTGTTAATTGAAGGGGAAAAGATAAGTTTATTAAATCCCTTGAGTGTTTTCTTTAACACTTTTTGTGTGTTGTTCAGAATTTATCAATAATCACGTACTGATACGATTACACACCACACCTTTAGTTAACTTCCTGATATAAACATAATCAAAATATTCACAACGTAGTCTTTTGCAATAAACACAGTATTGCTATCTATTACATCTGTAGGTTTAATCTTTCAGAGTCATAGTTTCCCTTGAGCTGTGTTCTGATCTGTGCTCTGATTCTCAACACAGTGACTGATCATCCATGCACATTTGTGGTGTTAATGAGATTTGCTGGCATCTTGATCAGCATTGCCACTGGATGTCGAAGGGCCTATATCTGTGCTGTACTGTTCTATCATCTCTGTTCTGAAAGAAAATGAATGTATTTCATTCTCACTTCCCAGAAAGATATAGGGGTGCAAACACATAGCCTTGCAAGGAGTATATGCTATGATTTGAGTACAGGCAAAATTGGAGCAGAACATTTCACAAAGTGTTTGTTGTGCATGTAGGATGATGTAAGTCAATGACCTGTGTGCAAACAACAGGTACTAATTTAATCCGTTAACATTTACTGCTTCCAACAAGCAAAATCATGAGATGTGTACTATTTTAATGGTTGATGCAGGATGACTGAACATTGTACAGTTTCAGCTTCACGATAAACTGCAAATCTTCTTGAATAATAGTCAATCAAGTGCTATTCTCTTTTGTGTTCAATTATTATTTTTCCTTTTATACAAATGACAACATTATACATCAAACATTTTAGAATATAAATAGTGGATTTCTCTTGACATTGTTTATTGTGATTTGTTGCTTTATGTTATTTGATCCAACATTTACTGGGGTGGATCTCGGTTATGGGTCATTCCTCAATTAACAAATGGAATTGCCAGTACTTAATAATGGTGGGATGATTGTCGAGAGAAGTGTGAGCATTTGGATCACAGCCATATGGCATCTGAGCCTTAAGAAACCGATCTGATTTGTGTGAGGACATGGAGAGGGTGATTTAGGAGGAGATACATCTATCTAATGATTTATCAAGCTGTTTCAGGGATTCGGGGAAGTGGATAATGCTTTTTAGACTTCAGATATACAGTGGCTTGCAAAAGTATTCATAACCCTTGAACTTTTCCACATTTTGTCACGTTACAACCACAAACGTAAATGTATTTTATTGGGATTTTATGTGATAGACCAACACAAAGTGGCGCATAATTGTGAAGTGGAATGAAAATTATACTTTCAATTGAATCATATAGTGACTAACTAATTTTCCTCAGTCTGTGCCCACTATTTTGATTCAGAGAAAAAGTTCTTTCTCCATCAGCCACTCTCTTGGAATCTTACATGTATGAATGAGATCATGTCTCTACCATCTAAACTTTCTCAGGACAGATGTAAAACATGTTAACAAAAGCAAATACTGGAAATCTGAAATAAACTAAAAAATGGTAGAAATATTCCACATGCCAAGCATCACCTGTGAAGAGAGAAAGAGAATTAATGTTTCAGACCGGCGACAGGCGAGCCATTTCTGGCATCAACATGAATCAACCACATTACAGGCAGAAATAAAATAGAAAATAACCAAACATTCCACAGAGCAGGCAGCGTATGCTTCAGGTGTTCAGCATCTGTAGTTTTTGTTTTGATCTTTCAATTGAATCATATAGTAACTTGAGTTTCATATTCATAAGTTTTAAGAGCAGAATTAGGCCATTAGGCGCATCGATCATGGCCGATCTTTCTCTCTCAACCCCATGCTCCTGCCTTTTCCCCTTAACCCCTGACACCAGTACCAATCACCAACCTACCAATCTCCACCTTAAAAATATCAATTGACGGCCTCCACGGCGTTCTGTGGCAATGAATTCCACGGATTCACCACCCTCTGACTAAGGAAATTCCTACCTCATCATTTTTTATTTATTTTTTAATATTTTTATTAGAAGCAAACGTATTATGGTAAAGTTTAGTTACATATTATAGAAAAAAAAACTTTTCATATAACATCAATCATACATTATTAAAATTTTCAATTGTTGATTAATTCTGCTTCTAGTGTTTTTTTATGTAGATTGAAAGAGAGAGAAAGAGAAAAAAAAGAATTACAAATATTTAAAAAAAAGGAAAGGTGGAATGAATCTTTTGAGGTGTGACTCCTGATCCTAGACGCTCCCACTAATGGAAACATCCTCTCCGCATCATTGGAATTTCCAATGTGTATCCCCTGTTAGCAGATGAGAATATCAAAACATATTCTTTGTTACCTAACTACAGATATGAAGATCAAGTGAACATGAAGGGTGGTTTTTGTTGATTTGTTTGAGTGGGGAACTGCTGAACAATAGAACAATTACATTCTTATTAACAGGCCACAGAGAAAAGGCTCTCAATGGTATGTTAGCTTTCATAGCAAAGGATTTGAGTATAGGAGCAGGGAGGTTCTACTGCAGTTGTACAGGGTCTTGGTGAGACCACACCTGGAGTATTGCGTACAGTTTTGGTCTCCACAATGGCAGGCAGTGACTAGTGGGGTACCGCAAGGCTCAGTGCTGGGACCCCAGCTATTTACAATATATATTAATGATCTGGATGAGGGAATTGAAGGCAATATCTCCAAGTTTGCGGATGACACGAAGCTGGGGGGCAGTGTTAGCTGTGAGGAGGATGCTAGGAGACTGCAAGGTGACTTGGATAGGCTGGGTGAGTGGGCAAATGTTTGGCAGATGCAGTATAATGTGGATAAATGTGAGGTTATCCATTTTGGTGGCAAAAACATGAAAGCAGACTATTATCTAAATGGTGGCCGACTAGGAAAAGGGGAGATGCAGCGAGACCTGGGTGTCATGGTACACCAGTCATTGAAAGTGGGCATGCAGGTGCAGCAGGCAGTGAAGAAAGCGAATGGTATGTTAGCTTTTATAGCAAAAGGATTTGAGTATAGGAGCAGGGAGGTTCTACTGCAGTTGTACAGGGTCTTGGTGAGACCACACCTGGAGTATTGCGTACAGTTTTGGTCTCCAAATCTGAGGAAGGACATTATTGCCATAGAGGGAGTGCAGAGAAGGTTCACCAGACTGATTCCTGGGATGTCAGGACTGCCTTATGAAGAAAGACTGGATAGACTTGGTTTATACTCTCTAGAATTTAGGAGATTGAGAGGGGATCTTATAGAAACTTACAAAATTCTTAAGGGGTTGGACAGGCTAGATGCAGGAAGATTGCTCCCGATGTTGGGGAAGTCCAGGACAAGGGGTCACAGCTTAAGGATAAGGGGGAAATCCTTTAAAACCGAGATGAGAAGAACTTTTTTCACACAGAGAGTGGTGAATCTCTGGAACTCCCTGCCACAGAGGGTAGTCGAGGCCAGTTCATTGGCTATATTTAAGAGGGAGTTAGATGTGGCCCTTGTGGCTAAGGGGATCAGAGGGTATGGAGAGAAGGCAGGTACGGGATACTGAGTTGGATGATCAGCCATGATCATATTGAATGGCGGTGCAGGCTCGAAGGGCCGAATGGCCTACTCCTGCACCTAATTTCTATGTTTCTATGTTTCTAACCCGAAACACCACCTATCCATGTTCTCCAGAGATGCTGCCTGACCCGTGCAGTTACTCCAGCATTTTGTGTCCTTTTATGTATCAACCAGCATCTGCTGGTCTTTGTTTCTACGTTCTGACAGAAATGTTTTCACCTCACTTCTGTCTTAATTGGGTAACCTCCTATTTAAATGTTGACCACCTACTTCCTGAATTAAAGAAGAAACATTTCTTCCCATCCATTTTCTCAAATCCATTAGGCCCTTATATATCCCAATCATCCCACTCACTCTTTTAAACTCCAGCAGAAACTGCTTTCCCACATGGTATTTCAGGACGGGGAAAATGAGATAAAAGCAGAAACTGCTGGAAACCCTCAGTGAGTCAGGCTGCATCAATGCAGAGGGAAACAGAGTAAAGGGCCTGTCCCACGAGCATGCGACCTGCATGCGGCGAGCGCGACCAAACCGGAAGCGGGGGCCGCGCGGAGGTCGAGTGAGTGACGTGAAGTTCGAGCGAAGTCCGCGGGAAGTTCGTGCGTGACGTACGGCGTCAAGACAGCTGCGTCTGGCATCGAGACGCTGCGTATGCCCGTCGAGGCGGTGTGTACGGAATTGAGGCGGCTGCGGGCCGGCAGGCCGTTGCCGCAAGGAATTTTTGAACACGGTCAGTTTTTTGGAGCCCCGCGCGATGTCAGGACCAGCTCCACACAACTCCATACGGCTCCAGCGATCGAAGTGGGATCGGCCCCGCGAGGCCTTACGGCTCAAGCGACCACGTAAGGTCGCGCTTGCCTCATGGAGTCACATGCTCGTGGGACAGGCCCTTTACTGGTTCGTGTTTTTTGAACGAAAAAGAAGGGAAAACAGCAAAATCCTGTATACCCCATCAATCTCACAGAATCTAAAGGGCATGTAGATAGATGTTCTGAAAGCCTCAGAGATGAAATCAATGTGATGAGAATTATCCATTAATTGATGGGAAAACTGAAACTGGGCTGGTTAGTGTCCAGATTTATGAGCATGGATCCCCGTGTATATCATTCGTGCTGAAGCTTAATTCAAACATAGTGGGAGTTGAACTGAGCCGCCTTTGCAATCTGCCAGGATATGGATTTAGCATTGAAAATGATCCCACCAGTCACAATGTCTGGTTGTTTTTCTTTAACCACAGCTATTAGCTGCTTGCGTGAACACAAGAGAACATTTATCGTTTCTGCTCAGCAATGGAGCACCTGGAGCGAATTCTGTCACGCCGAAAAACTTCAGCAAATCAGTTATTTTATTTTGCGCATTTTATAAAATGGTTTCTCATTACATTTCCATTCAGGCTTTTAGCCTTTCTTGTTAATCCACCATCACGACACTAACCGGCATATCACTACAACAATTGGAATTAGTTGGTGTGTAGGAAGGAACGGCAGATGCTGGTTTAAACCAAAGATAGACACAGAATGGGGATGATCAGCCATGATCACATTGAATGGCGGTGCTGGCTCGAAGGGCCTAATGGCCTACTCCTGCACCTATTGTCTATTGTCTATTGTCTAAAATGCTGGAGTAACTCAGCGGGACAGGCAGCATCTCTGGAGAGAAGGAATGGGAGACGTTTCGGGTCGACAGCTTCGAGACCATCAGTCTGAAGAAGGGTGTTGACCCGAAACGTCACCCATTCCTTCTCTCCAGAGATGCTGCCTGTCCCGTTGAGTTACTCCAGCATTTTGTGTCAATCTTTGGAATTAGTTTGGAATCTTAATGCACGTTTGGAAAGCTTCATGCAACATTCAGAAAGCAAAATATAAATTCTGTATGGATGCCATTTGTTGGTGAAAAATAATAAACTGCTTCTCCAAATAATCTTTTCGTTCACCCATTAAAGCAAACACTTTCAACCCTACTATAACACATCAATGTTACCCATGTGGGATGATTTCCAAAGTAATTTCCGAAGGATTATTGGTGCTCCACTCCCTTTCCTGTTGGAGATCTATCAGAAGCGGAGCATCAGCAGAGCCATCTCCATTATTAAGGACCCCTACCACCCAACACACCACATCTTCTCCATTCTGCCATCTGGGAAGAGGTACAGGAGCATCAGCTGCAGAACCAGCAGGATGCTCCACAGCTTCTTCCCACAGGCAATAAGACTGGTTAACGGACTGTGTCCCCTCCCCATAAATTATACACCCACACATCTAACCTCGCCCATACTTTGACAGCTAGATACCTGTCAAGGTAAAGCCACTTCGGTCTGAATGTCTGTTTTTAGGTCTATTTTAGATATGTTCATTTTAAAGTTGTATGCATTTATTCTGTTTTTATTGATTGCACTGACAGGAACTGATGCGAAACAATGTTTTGTTTCTTCTGTGTATGTAAGTACTCAGTGAAATGACAATAAAGTGAATACTGAATACTGAACTGTTTCCACTGGCAGGATGCTTTGAGCTATAAGATTTAAATTCAAAATTGTAGGAAAAGTATCCTGGTGTATCCTCGACCCGAAACGTCGCCTATCCTATAAACTTGCCAATCCAAGAACATATTAAACATATTTTTGTAATAATTTATTTTCATTATAAGATCTCTTTTAGTACAGTAGTACTCTAAAATGGCAGCGGCGCGGCACATCGCGACGCCCCGTGTCTCCCGAGAATTTGCGAACTAGCGATAATTTACTTACTGTACGTATATATATTTATTGCTCATTATTCTATGTTCGCTCTTCTGGGTGAGATGCTAAGTGTATTTCATTGTCTCTGTACTGTACACTGCACAATGACAATAAAGATTGAATCTGAATCTGAATCTACAGATTGGAAAAGATTTTCATGCGGTGTTAAATTCTGTGCTTCCATTAGTAGTTAAAATGTGGCATTGTTTGGAAGACTCAAGGCCACTATGGAAGCCTGGCACCATATCAACATTGCATGAGGTTTGACGCCATCAACTGTCTACACAGATGCAAACATAGCTGCAAAACACAGTTTGTGTAAACCATGCTACAACTAAGCACTCGTGATTTGCAAATTATACTTTGAGCTAATTGGGGCCCATAGTGTTAAAATCTCTGCGTCCATATTTTTTCACCCATTTCCTTTAGAGTAATATTCAGCATTTATTGTCTAAAAATGCTATCTGTGTTGTTCCTCAACTAATTGTTGCCTCAATGAGAAATATGAGAAATAACATTTATATTGCTGTCACCTCACTATTTTTGGTGAAATGTTTTTCTTCTTGTGCCAACTTGGAGTTCAACATAGCAACATGTCACGGGCTATTTAAATGATTGGAAGCAGACCAAGATATTTGTAGTTGCCCCAATGTGAAAAGTTTAATTTTGCTGTACGTTTAGGAACCTATTTCTAAACGTTGCAATAGTATCAAAAATTAATAACCTCCACCCATGATGGCAACCGCATTCAACTTGTCTAGAACTTCTGTTTCCCAATGTTGTTGAACCATCAGAGAAATTATAAGATTTAAATTCAAAATTGTAGGAAAAGTATCCTGGTGTATCCTCGACCCGAAACGTCGCCTATCCCTTCTCTCCATAGATGCTGCCTCACACGCTGAGTTTCTCCAGCATTTTTTGTCTATCTTAAACTAAAGTAAACTCTGTTGGCATAGATTGGCAAGTATACATTTTGTGAAAATCCAATTTGAAATAAGAAGCAAAAGTTCATAAGCACTGTTGTTACCCTTTGCTCCTGTTGTCTTTCAAGCATAATTGACAACATAATGTGTCCAGCACTATGTTGATCGGAAGCATGGAGGTATTAGAAACTGCAGAAGGTAGAATCTTGAGCAAAAAAAAATCTACTGAAAAAACTCAGCAGGTTTAGGCAGCATCTGTGGATGGAAATGTCGATGGTTCCAGTTTAGTCCTTTCTTCAGTCTAATTCAATGACCTGCTGAGCTCCTCTTTTGATTTTTGATCAGAAGCAGTTGTGCACAGTGGTCACTGCTCTCTGTTATACAATGCTATAAAGTCAGGATAGTTTTTTGCATAAGTATACACTGTATATTATTTGTTGCATTCTCAAATTTTATCAGTCAATTTATCAAGTCCCTGATGTCAGATGTCTCAGAAGTTCTGCAAAAGGTTTGAAAGATAAATATAGGAACTTCTTGGACTCTGAAAGTCAGTTAATTTCTGTGGGTAGTCAGAAGAGTCGTCTAATGTGTTGCGATGACTACTTAATGTATAGATTTATTCCAAATAAGAAATACAAGTACTGGGGAGAGATAAAGAATATTGCTGTAGCAGGGCCTTGTTTAAAAAAGAAAATCTCAGCCCTTAATGCAAGAGAGGTGATGAAAACTAGCAAATTAGCGACTTTTTTTCATAGTTCTTGAATTATTTAGGCATAATTAGGTTCTGATTGGTTTACGATTTATGCTTCTATATAATATTAAATAAATAATAATTTAACTAACAGTTGCCCTGTCTTGTTTTGTACTCTTATCAATTCAGAGAGAATGGTATTGCAGCAAGAGATTACAGTTCAGATATTACTATAAGTAATGCAGATGATATTAAGATAGGTGGGGTTGTGGAGAATGAAGTAGATTTTCAAAGTCTACAGAGAGATTTATGCCAGTTGGAAGAGTGGTCTGAAAGATGGCAGATGGAGTTTAATGCTGATAAGTGTGAGGTGCTACATCTTGGCAGGACAAATCAAAATAGGACGTACATGGTAAATGGTAGGGAATTGAAGAATGCAGGTGAACAGAGGGATCTGGGAATAACTGTGCACAGTTCCCTGAAAGTGGAATCTCATGTAGATAGGGTGGTAAAGAAAGCTTTTGGTGTGCTGGCCTTTATAAATCAGAGCATTGAGTATAGAAGTTGGGATGTAATGTTAAAATTGTACAAGGCATTGGTGAGGCCAATTCTGGAGTATGGGGTACAATTTTGGTCGCCTAATTATAGGAAGGATGTCAACAAAATAGAGAGAGTACAGAGGAGATTTACTAGAATGTTGCCTGGGTTTCAGCAACTAAGTTACAGAGAAAGGTTGAACAAGTTAGGGCTTTATTCTTTGGAGAGCAGGAGGTTAAGGGGGGACTTGATAGAGGTCTTTAAAATGATGAGAGGGATAGACAGAGTTGACGTGGATAAGCTTTTCCCACTGAGAGTAGGGAAGCTTTAAACAACGGGACATGACTTCAGAATTAAGGGACAGAAGTTTAGGGGTAACATGAGGGGGAACTTCTTTACTCAGAGAGTGGTGGCTGTGTGGAATGAGCTTCCAGTGGAAGTGGTGGAGGCAGGTTCGATTTTATCATTTAAAAATAAATTGGATAGTTATATGGACGGGAAAGGAATGGAGGGTTATGGTCTGAGCGCATGTATATGGGACTAGGGGAGAATACGTGTTCGGCACGGACTAGAAGGGTCGAGATGGCCTGTTTCCATGCTGTAATTGTTATATGGTTATATGTTATATGGTTATAAGTGATAATTGTACTTTCCTAGTCGGCAGGATGGGCCTGTCCCACTCTCCAAGTTCTTGCTACTTACGTTCTGTGTACTTACCACGAGTTTGATTTTTTTAAACTCGGGAGAGCTCTTGGGTAAACTCGTGTACTTTGCTTTACTTTGCTGAGAAATGGATTGAAATTACTAATCATCATAGTAATCATCTATCTGTCTATACTATTACTTAAACTCTCATCTTGACCACTTCGATGTAATTAAATTTGTGCAAAAACGATCCCCTACAGCGCTACGATTTTTCGCCACCTTACTCACCATTCTCCTCTGCTGCAGGTCATATAAGTTTTGTTCTGATCGGTGAAATAGTACAAAAGTTATGAAGGCTTAAAAATCGTAAAAACCGCCCCCTTCTGGAACCCGCTGTCAATAATGCGGTGAAGAGAATAAAAAGCTGAAGGGGTGCAGTGTGTTGAGCAGCTCGCAGAGAGTCAGCGGCTCGCGGGCTGCTTCTGCGGCGACCAGCACGACCAGCCGGAAGAAATGAGTTGAACCGGAAGCCTCTGAGTGAAGCCGGAATGGGACCGGGATCTGCTGCGTGAGGCCGAAAGCTGAAGGTGTGGGGTGAGCAGAGTGCGAGCCCCCCCTCCTCCACACCCCCTCCCTCCCCCACACCCCCCCTTCCCCCTCACCCCACCACAAACCCCATTCCCTCACCCCCCTTTCCCCACACACACCCTTTCCCCACAATCCCCCCTCCCCCACAGCCCCCTCCCTCCTCCACACCCCCCTCCCCCACCCCTCCCTCCCCCCCTCCCCCCTCCCTCCTCCACATCCCACCTCCCCCACAGCCCCTCCCCTGCGTGGTAGAATATTGCTTTGGGTGAATGGGTTGCGTTGGGGGAACAGGTGAGTGGTGAAATATTGCATTAGGGAATGGGTTGCGTTGGGGGGATCAGTCCTCCCATGTGACTGGGACCCAACGGGTCTCACTTAGTCTAGTAATCATTTAAAACCCTGTGTCATGAAAACAAGATGTGAATGCATTTTGATAGAAAGGACATTTAGCATCTTACATTTTGGAATATCCACCCCAAGAGTGGACCACCCAAATTGAAAATACACTGGATAAGTAGAGGAGACAATAATAAGATAGAGTGGTGTGGGCTGATTGATATTTGGAAGGATTTTGCTGGCAATAATCAAATGGTCAAACTAAAACATTAACCGAGGGATTAGGATTTTAGTGTACCTTCGATGAGTTTCTCCAGCATTTTTGTGTACCTTCGATGAGTTTCGCCAGTATTTTTGTGTTCCTACAATGCATTAACCAGCACAAAACGTCTAACTTACCCATCTTACTAGCCAATGTGTCAATGTGGCAACACCAACATTCTTGCCAACTAGTATGACCTCCTTAAACCCCTTCTTCGCATGACTGTTCCCTGAATACTATTTCAAGTTCAAGTTCAAGTTCAAGTTCAAGTTCAAGTGAGTTTATTGTCATGTGTCCCTGATAGGACAATGACATTCTTGCTTTGCTTCAGCACACAGAACATAGTAGGCATTTACTACAAAACAGATCAGTGTGTCCATATGCCACAATATAAATATATACACACATGAATAAATAAACTGATAAAGTGCAAATAACAGATAATTGGTTATTAATAATCAAAGTTTTGTCCGAGCCAGGTTTAATAGCCTGATGGCTGTGGGGAAGTAGCTATTCCTGAACCTGGTTGTTGCAGTCTTCAGGCTCCTGTACCTTCTACCTGAAGGTAGCACGGAGATGAGTGTGTGGCCAGGATGGTGTGGGTCTTTGATGACACTGCCAGCCTTTTTGAGGCAGCGACTGCGATAAATCCCCTCGATTGAAGGAAGGTCAGAGCCGATGATGGACTGGGCAGTGTTTACTGCTTTTTGTAGTCTTTTCCTCTCCAGGGCGCTCAAGTTGCCGAACCTAGCCACGATGCAACCTCTCTACTGTGCACCTGTAGAAGTTAGAGAGAGTCCTCCTTGACAAACCGACTCTCCTTAATCTTCTCAGGAAGTAGAGGCGCTGATGAGCTTTCTTGATAATTGCATCAGTGTTCTCCATGATTTCCAACCTTGATCTCTGATAGCCAATACTCAATTACAAATAGCTGGTTAAAAAGCCCCCAGCAATGTTGGGGCTTCTCCATTTGAGCAAATGCCAGGAGCTTGGTGACATTTTGCAGAATGTTCCTGACTGGATGACAGGAAATGGAAAAAACAAAAAGGGGAAAAGAATATATAAGTTTGACCGAGGCAGGAGGTTTATCGAATCCAAGAAATGTTGTGTACAAAATGACATATTATTTTCTATAGATACAAGATTGGTTTGAAACCAGCCAGAGATATGTATGATTCTCCTGGCCTCAGTGGAGACATTTGGCTCGTTGCTGAGTTCACATGACTCTGACAGTTTTTTTCTCTGCTGCTTCAAGAAGTTGCATGTCCAGAATTCATGGTCTGCAGAGAAACAACAGCATTTGCCATTGAATTCAAAGATGTCTTCAATTACTGTGGTTAGAACATCGCTTTTTCCAATGCCCACAGTTACCGGATTTCAAACCATGGGGATCCTGGCAGCGGCGGCTGCAGAGGGTTGAGGTCCCGACCACGGGGGGGAAATGGAGGAGGACTGGCCAAATTGTGTGCCTTCCACCACAGTGATGAATGCTGTGGTGGATGTTTGTGTTTAAAAAAAAATTGTGTTTTTGTGTGTTCTTTTTCATTGTACCGCTGCTGGCAAATTCATTTCACTTGCACTTTATGTGCAAGTGACGAATAAAACTGATTGTATTGTATTGATTGTATTAAACCTGCTCTAAATGTAGAAACCAGGCCTGCTCCTCTTAAAGGATAGAGAAACGTGTTTTAAGCCATAGTGGGACAATGCGAGTGAAGGGTGGGTGGGATGAACGAAAATGACCAGATGGAGGGAGGGAGAGTATTAAGCAGGTTGTGTGGGACTTCAGGCTTCTGTACCACCTGCCCTTTAGTGAGAAGAGGCCATGGGTCAGATGATGGAGAGTGCTGTGCCTATGATGGGCTGAGCTGAACCCACCACTCTCTGCAGCCTCTTGTGTTTCTGTACATACTCGTATCTGATCCTGATCCAATTGGTCAGGATACTTTAAGTCGTATTAAATGTGTAATCTGTAAACGTTTGTTAGAATTTTCAGAGGTGTGCCAAATCTCTTAAAAGTTCTAAGAAATAGAGGTGCTGATGTACCTTTGTTGTGACTGCATCTGTGAGCTGGGCACAGGACGAGCCAAGTGCAAATCTAACGTCCTGGAACCTGAAGCTGCTAACTCACTCCACCACCGACCCACCGAGCAGGCTCCTGGATTCCCCTTTCTGGATTCTTGGTCTTGTTGACATTGAGCGGCTTGTAGACGTGATGCCACTCCTGGATACTGATTCATTGACACTATTGACTCACCCAACCACAGTGGTGCAGTCGGCATCTTTAAAGATGACATTGTAGCTGTGCTTAGTTACACAGTCACGTGTGTGAAGAGTGTAGAGCAAGGGGATAAGCATGTAGCCCAAAGGTGAACCTGAGTTGATGGTTAATGAGAAGTGGACGTTTTCCCAATCACCAACAAACTTGCCAATCCAAGAACATATTAAACATATTTTTGTAATCATTTATTTTAATTATAAGATCTCTTTAAGTAGTACAGTAGTACTCTAAAATGGCAGCGGCGCGGCACATCGCGACGCCCCGTGTCTCCCGAGAATTTGCGAACTAGCGATAATTTACTTACTGTACATATATATATTTATTGCTCATTATTCTATGTTCGCTCTTCTGGGTGAGATGCTAACTGCATTTCATTGTCTCTGTACTGTACACTGCACAATGACAATAAAGATTGAATTTGAATCTGAATCTACAGATTGGAAAAGATTTTCATGCGGTGTTAAATTCTGTACTTCCATTAGTAGTTAAAATGTGGCATTGTTTGGATGACTCAAGGCCACTTTGGAAGCCTGGCACCATATCAACATTGCATGAGGTTTGACGCCATCAACTGTCTACACAGATGCAAACATAGCTGCAAAACACAGTTTGTGTAAACCATGCTACAACTAAGCACTCGTGATTTGCAAATTATACTTTGAGCTAATTGGCGCCCATAGTGTTAAAATCTCTGCGTCCATATTTTTTCACCCATTTCCTTTAGAGCAATATTCAGCATTTATTGTCTAAAAATGCTATCTGTGTTGTTCCTCAACTAACTGCCTCAATGAGAAATATGAGAAATAACATTTATATTGCTGTCACCTCACTATTTTTGGTGAAATGTTTTTCTTCTTGTGCCAACTTGGAGTTCGACATAGCAACATGTCACGGGCTATTTAAATGATTGGAAGCAGACCAAGATATTTGTAGTTGCCCCAATGTGAAAAGTTTAATTTTGCTGTACGTTTAGGAACCTATTTCTAAACGTTGCATAGGTATCAAAAATTAATAACCTCCACCCATGATGGCAACCGCATTCAACTTGTCTAGAACTTCTGTTTCCCAATGTTGTTGAACCATCAGAGAAATTACTACAGTGAAAATAAAAACTTATAATTATCTGAGGCAAGCTATTCCACCTGCATAATGTTCTAATGCTAAGAAAATGAATGTGGTAAATTTCAGTGTTTTGAACCAACACATTCAAAAGAAATACTGCATTCACTTTGCTTCATTTACTAAGATGAAAGTTACTAACAATTCATATTTTGCCTGCCGGCTTTGAAATGAGTTTGCTTTGTGGAAGCAAGACTGGATAGACTAGGCTTGTACTCGCTAGAATTTAGAAGATTGAGGGAGGATCTTATAGAAACTTACAAAATTCTTAAGGGGTTGGACAGGCTAGATGCAGGAAGATTATTCCCGATGTTGAGGAAGTCCAGAACAAGGGGTCACAGTTTAAGGATAAGGGGGAAATCTTTTAGGACCGAGATGAGAAAATCATTTTTCACACAGAGTGGTAAATCTGTGGAATTCTCTGCCACAGAAGGTAATTGAGGCCAGTTCATTGGCTATATGTAAGAGGCAGTTAGATGTGGCCCTTGTGGCTAAAGGGATCAGGGGGTATGGAGAGAAGGCAGGTACGGGATACTGAATTGGATGATCAGCCATCATCATATTGAATGGCGGTGCAGGCTCGAAGGGCCGAATGGCCTACTCCTGCAACTATTTTCTATGTTTCTATGTTTCTATGTTTCATTCTATATACTTAATATACATAAGCTAATGTCATTGGACATGTAATATAGATTGCAGATGTATTTGCATGCCTGTTGAAATTATCGAGTCTAGGAAAACAAATTAATGATTTTTCACAAACCACAAGTTGACGTCATCTATCTGTGGGCGTTGACAACATTTTTCCATTTGATGCCATTTTGTCTAACAATACAAATGAGCTAAACTTAAGGGATCAATTATGGTAAATGTACTTCTCCAATCCCTTGGCATTACATTAACAACAGTACAACTGGATTTGTATGAAGTTACAAAGCAATTGAGCTGAAAATCATGTAAGAGTGGCAAGTAAGTAATAGACAAATACATTTAGCTGATAAAATCCAGCCTCTTGTGTTTACTTTCATACCAGTACCAATGAATACCTTAAATCGCTTAATACTAAAATACATCGTAGGATTGAATAAAATAAGACACATAGTCTCCTAGCATTTCCTAAACTATTCACAATAAAGTCTGCTGAAATGTTTATTATCATAATTAGTGATGTTCTAAAAGGAGTTGTAACAGTTTGGAATAAGTGAATTTACTGTACACGGTCTCATCTTCATAATTAATGAAGATTCAATAATTAAAAACAAGCTATTTAGCTAACCATGTTACTTCAAAAAAATATAAGGTAATGCCACGTGATGTTAATTTCAGTGCTTATTGTGTCAATCTATATTTGACACATTGACCCAAAACTTACAGTATGTTGGTCTGGAGTATTTTATGGGAATACATTCATTTGTTCCATTCATCTGAAGGCAAGAATTTCAAAGCAGCACATTAAGCATACACTTGCTAACAGCTCATGTTAAAATGAATCAAAACAAGTATAGTTCCTTTTGTACATGACATGCAGGTTCTGAAAATAATAATGCACAAAGATGCATGGGTTTTAATGAAAAGTATGGTTTGTGTGATCTTTTTAAATCATGGATTCTCACCAATACTTATTCCTTTGTTGGGTATCTGAAGGATTTAACGGGTTTACATTCCTGAGAAAAATGCTTTTGCTATTCCCGAACCTTGCTTCTGCATCCAGGCAAAATGGTAGGCTGCATATAAAAGCATTACATAAAAGACAAAATCCAAATACATCTTCAATTTTACTATTTTATGGCTTCTATAATAAAATTTATTATGGTTTATTATGAATAAGTAAGTTAATCTGCATTTTTTTTCACTTGTTAAACTAGAATTGGTAAAGAATATTGCAATACGAAATATGTTACAAATGTAGGCAACAATTTTTGGAAAGATTTATTCAAAAATACCTGAGATTAGCGCAAAAATAATATAGATATATACCGCACTCTATTAAAATACACTGTGTAAGTAAAGAGAGTGTTGGTGAAATTCTGCTTGCATTAGTGGTATTACTTGGAGCTACGGAAGATGGAGGGTTAAGTTTTAATCACATAGGGCACAGTTTTCCGCACATAAACATAAGGTGTGGCACCATTAACTGGCAGAATTGTGCAGCAATGTCAGTTATTTCCTGAAGGAAGGGAACATGTGAGAATTTAGATTATTTTGTCTAGCAGCTGCTGCCTGTTCTGCAAAACTAGCTCAGCAGCCCATGACAAGGGCATATGGAACTTGACACCTCCGTTGGCGTTGATCCAGAAGTACAGAATTTTTTCAAGCAAACAGCAATAACCAAAGGTATGTTTTATAGAATACGCATATTGTATATTCCTCATAAAGTATCATTATAATGCAAGCAAACAAGGTATTTAATAATGAATTATATCTATATTTAAATAAGTACAATGCTTCCAAAAAATATATATGGTGAACCATTCAATCTAATGGTAAAATATGAAGATTAATCATTAAAATCCATAATTGTGAACTGTGCAGGTTAATTATTTGGGATATAATCGTATCAATTAGCACCTATTTTCACGTAAACACAAAGGAATGGTAATCGTTTGAATTTTCTCCCCTACTTTTTATCAGAGAAATGAACAACCTTTCTCCTACATTTCATTATTACCATGCAGGTGGCTGCAATCTACATTACTGGGGGTTGAACCAAAATATCAAGGCTAATATATCAGCACATTGGCCTTACATGTGTAAGATAGATAGTGCTATTAAGATATGTGGATTGGGTAAAGCTGTAAGAAAGTATAAGAAATGGTTAATCATAGTGAAATCATATTACTTTGAAATTATCAAGCATTTATCAGCAATAATTTTTAAGAGATAAATGTTTTTTTTGTATGCAACTGAAGATGTGGGCAGTGGTCTCAGTCAAAATATATTTTGCTTGAAGTGGAATTAGATCCAGAGATAACAGGTCAAGGTCACTTTGCAAAGATAGTTGTCTGTTAATAGTCATATATTCACATGTGCATAGTGCTATTTACAATGGGCACAGGTCCATGATCTTAGCCCTTTGCTAACTTTGCAGACTCAGCACCAAAATGTTTAGTCAGTACATTTTTCCTTGAGTTTTCTTATATGAATTACTTTCATCGTCTTTTTTTGAAGTTTGTGAAGTACCATTTTCACTTCACATGGCCTTCCTGGCTGTTATTTATGTGCAAGTCTGGATGCTGAAATTGATATGAGATCATCATGCCTAAATGCACAATTGTGCACATCTGATATCCATGCACTGCAAGTCTCTCTGCTAAATGGTGATGGCATGAAAACTACCACCCATTTCTTTATGAGTGGAGTGCCTAACTCCTGCTAGGTGGCACGATAGCTGTATGTGCACCCTTTCCATTATAAAACTAAAACTGAATGGGACTTGTCTTCAAAGGAAGAAAATAAATTAGATATGCTAAGAAAAGCAAGAATCCAATTTCAACATCCTTTGTGGTTATATGGATTTGAACCAAAGACAAAATGTCATTCACTAAATGTTTCAAACAGATTTCAAGTATGCGATTAAGGCATAGTTTACTTTATCAGTTAATGCTATCTTCAAGATACATTACTCAGCATTTTTAACAAAGCTTATTCACATTTTTACCCAAATATAGTAACTGCGGTTGCTTAACACCATGCAAAACAAACTCCTGGAAACGTGGCATGGCAAAGTTTCAACAAATATGAATTAAACTCTTTTAGATTTTGTTATTGAAGTCAAGTCAACAAAAGTTTTAGACTATTTAGAAAGCTGCTGCATTATATTCTTTACTCAGAAATAAAAGCTGAAATTTATATATTCTTATCCCATCCACATAATTTCATAACATTTAATAACCAATGACTGATCGTTGATATTAAACTATATGAAAGTTGTACAGAGCCCGAGTGAGACCACACCAGGAGTATTGTGTGCAGTTTTGGTCCCCTAAATTGAGGAAGGACATTCTTGCTATTGAGGGAGTGCAGCGTAGGTTTACAAGGTTAATTCCCGGGATGGTGGGACTGTCATGTGCTGAGAGAATGGAGCAGCTGGGCTTGTACACTCTGGAGTTTGGAAGGATGAGAGGGTATCTCATTGAAACATATAAGATTGTTAAGGGCTTGGACAAGGTAGAGGCAGGAAACATGTTCCCGATGTTGGGGGAGTCCAGAACCAGGGGCCACAGTTTAAGAATAAGGAGTAAGCCATTTAGAATGGAGCCGAGGAAACAGTTTTTCTCACAGAGAGTGGTGAGTCTGTGGAATTCTCTGCCCCAGAGGGTGGTGAAGGCGGGTTCTCTGGATGCTTTCAAGAGAGAGCTAGATAGGGCTCTTAAAAATAGTGGAGTCAGGGGATATGGGGAGAAGGCAGGAACGGGGTACTGATTGGGGATGATCAGCCATGATCACATTGAATGGCGGTGCTGGCTCGAAGGGCCAAATGGCCTACTCCTGCACCTATTGTCTATTGTCTATTGTCTATTGAAAACAAATGGAACTGACTATTTGGATACAATCACCATTACAATCATTGAACAGATAAAACACATCTTTTGGTGCCTCTGGATGAAGTGGAATTGTTGGCCAAGAGAAATCACTTCTTCAGATATTGCCGTATTCAACGTACCTGAGTTGGCAGATTTTAATTTAATATGTCATCCTGAACAATAACACCACAAAAAGTGCAACACTCATTTAATACTGCATTGAAATTGCAGCCCAGAATAAGTGCTTAAAGTATAATGCAGATTGAACTGATAAACTGTAATTCACAAGTGATACTACTATAAGATAGATAGAATCATCGAATGACACAGAAGATATCACAGCTACTCAGATTATTTGCCTGCATCATTGCTTTGAAAAATTGATGCATTGGTCCACATCCACGCTCTTTACTCACTATTTTCGCATGACTCACCCCTCTTCATATTTTTATTACACTTTCATATTTGTTCCCATATGCAACCTTTGAAATTACGTACAGTATAACAAATACAGGTTATTAAAATATAACCAAAAAAGCAATATTCTGAACGTCAGCTCGAGAAACAGTTGTTCATTGCTTAAAACAAAATCTCCCTTAGGCAATCTGCATCAACGCTGATAGCAACTGTTCCTTTAATCCCATTGCCCTCTAATTTGCTAAGTAATCATTATGTGGTATTTTGGTTAATGGAAACTTTTAAGAGTCTATATATGTAGCATTACCCAAACTATTGTCAGCAACCCTCTCTGTTGCTACATCAAAGATTTCAATCTAGTTAGTCAACTAGAATTTTTAGTCCGAAGAAGGACTCTGACCCGAAATCTTGACTTTCGATGTCCTCCAGAGATGCTGCTCCACTAGCTAAGTTACTCCGGAACTTTGTGCTTGTTTTTGTAAATCATCATCTGCAGTTCCTTGTGTTTACTATAATTTATCTTTAACAAATTGCATGCTGACCGTCATTTTTAAGCCCTCGTTTGTCCATAAACCTATTGTCCGCAGAGGTTTCACTATTAAAATGTTAAGGTCTTAGAACTGAATTTAAGATTTATTTCTGAATCTATTTTTTAAAAATGCAATTACCATTTACTGCCCCAAATGCTCTATTATTACACCCACATCCAAGGAAGATTGGAATACAGTGCGAACAATTTTAACCTTTGCTTCCTTGAGTAAAGGACCTGTCCCACTTAGGCGACTTTTCAGTAGACAGCATGCGACTTTCAAGCTTGCGGCACTCCCCTGAAAAACCGCGAATCGGAACAGCGACCGTCAGAGCGGAACACGCACGCACGCACGCACGCATGCGCACACACACACACACACACACACACACACACACACACACACACACACACACACACACACACACACACACACACACACACACACACACACACACACACACACACACACACACATCGCAAAGGCAGGGGCCAGGGAAAGCGGGGGAGCGCTGTCTGAAATTCACACGGTGCAAAGCCAAGGTGATGACACACACCGCGATGAACAGGAAGGTTAAGACGGCTAGCACAGTGTGCGGTAAGTCCTTTAAAAGAGCGGGGAGGGGAGGGGGGAGAAGTGGGGGGGGGGGGAGAATTGGGGCGGGGGAGAGAAGTGGGGGGAGGATAGAAGTGGGGGGGGAGAAGTGGGGAGGGAGGGGAGAAGTGGTGGGGGGTGGGGACAAGTGGGGGGGGGGACAAGTGGGGGGTGAGAAGTGGGGGGGGGGGGGGAGTGACACTTTTAAGAAGCCAGCCAACTTTGAATAATCCAGAGATACACAGCTGTGAGGTTTAGCGGGCATTTAACATTACCAGCCGGTTTTCCTTAGTTCTGACGGCTTACATTTTTTCCCCCAATGAGCTAATAAAAATGCCCGGTCAGCAAAGGCGTTTAACTAAAACTACCCACGACTACCTCGACTACCTATAACTACATGGCGACCCCACTACCACTGCACTTACGACTACAGGATTATTGATTTTCTCCATGGCAACCAATTTTTGGTCGCAGAAAAATTTTCAACATTGAAAAATTTGCTGCGACCATACTGAGGCCGCGACTAGTTCTCAGAATGCGGGAACTCCTCGCGACCTTGAAGGAGACTCACCAGAGACCACCAGCGAACGTGTGGCGACCATGTGGCGATCATGAGGTGAGCACAGAGTTTCCTGCACTCATCTAAAAAGTCACCTAAGTGGGACAGGCCCTTAAGCTTGGACGGATCTGATACAAGATACTGGTTGTTAGTTTTGTTTAGTTTAGCTTAGAGATGCAGCGTGGAAAGAGGCCCTTCGGCCCACCGGGTCCACGATGACCAGCGAATCCCGCACATTAACACTATCCTACACACACTAGGGACAAATCTTTACATTTACCAAGCCAATCAAACTACAAATGGTAGAGTTCCTGTCTTGCTGCAGCAGAGATCCAGGCTCGATCCTCGATCACAGTGCTGTCGGTACGGAGTTTCTACATTCTCCTTGGGACCGCGTGTGTTTTCTCCAGGTGCTCTGGTTTCCTCCCACACTCCAAGGACGTTCAGAATTGTAGGTTAATTGGCTTCAGTAAGTTGGTGTAAAATTGTCCCCAGTGTATGTATGTTAGTGTACGGGGTGATCGCTGGTTGATGTGGACTCGGTGGGATGAAGCACTTGTTTCTGCGCTGTATCTCGAAAGATTAAAGTAAATGTAAACCCCCCATCCACTGTCATAGATACATAGATACATAGAAAATAGGTGCAGGAGTAGGCCATTCGGCCCTTCGAGCCTGCACCGCCATTCAATATGATCATGTGCTGATCATCCAACTCAGTATCCCGTACCTGCCTTCTCTCCATACCCCCTGATCCCTTTAGCCACAAGGGCCACATCTAACTCCCTCTTAAATATAGCCAATGAACTGGCCTCAACTACCCTCTGTGGCAGAGAGTTCCAGAGATTCACCACTCTCTGTGTGAAAACGTTTCTTCTCATCTCGGTCCTAAAGGATTTCCCCCTTATCCTTAAGCTGTGACCCCTTGTCCTGGACTTCCCCAACATCGGGAACAATCTTCCTGCATCTAGCCTGTCCAACCCCATAAGAATTTTGTACGTTTCTATAAGATCCCCTCTCAATCTCCTAAATTCCAGCGAGTATAAGCCAAGTCTATCCAGTCTTTCTTCATATGAAAGTCCTGACATCCCAGGAATCAGTCTGGTGAACCTTCTCTGCACTCCCTCTATGGCTATAATGTCCTTCCTCAGATTTGGAGACCAAAACTGTACGCAATACTCCAGGTGTCATCACAATTCCTCCCTCCTACACCAATTTCCAATGGCTATCATCTATTAAATGCAGAAAAAACAACCCTCCAAGGCTTCACACCATGTGGAAAATCCACAGTTTTACCAACCAGAATGGCAGCCATTTAGGGATTACATAGCACACTAACACTCTCAATCTCATCTGCAAGTCACATACCTCAGTCATAATATGCAGCTTTATCGGACTTTGGTTTGGTCCCATTTGAAGTATTGTGTGCAATTCTGGTCACCCCATTACAGAGAGGATGTGGAAGCTTTGTGAAAGGGTGCAGAGGAGGTTTATGAGAATGATGTCTGGATTATGGGATATTAGCTACAGGAAGAGGTCGGACAGACTTGGATTGTTTTCTCTGGAATGCCAGAGGCTGCGGAGAGACGTGATAGAAGCCTATAAAATTATAAGATGCATAGATAAGGTAGACAGTCAGAATCTTTTTCCCAGGATGGAAACATCTAATACTAAAGGGGATAGCTTTAAGTTAAGAGAAGCACCATTTCAAGAGCAACTTTTTACACAGAGGACGGTTAGTGCCTTGAATGCCGGAGTTTGGAGGACGATATACGATGGTGGCGTTTAAGAGACTTTTAGATATGCATGTGGCTGTGCATAGAATGGATATATATGGATTACGTGCAGGTAGATAAGAGATAGTCTTGGCATCATGTTTGGCACAGACATTGTAGACTGAAGGGCCTGCTCAAGTGCTGTACTGTTCTATGTTTAATGTTCAAATATATCATTGTCACTGGTCAATATCCATCAACTCCCTTTGCACAGGCCAAGCACGCTATTACAGCTGCATGAGCCTAGATGACTGACTTCTAAGCTGCTATCAACTTCAACCAAACCAAAATACAACAGGCATTAGCTCTGCCCACTTGCACAATTGTGAAGCACAAAATATTTCACCTAGAACAGCATTTATTTCACTCGCTGCACAAGCTCAGGTTACCTTAGAAAAACCCTAGGCTCTGCCCTCTCCCGCACAAGCCACATTAAGATGAGATGTGAAGTTAGTACCCAAATCAATGACATTTGGTAGTCAACCAATACTAGAACCCAATTTAAACACAATATTCGTTAAACTAAAGGAAAATTCATCCAACCACTCACTGTCTTTACCTTGTCCTGGTTAATATATTAATGATCTGGATGAGGGAATTGAAGGCAACATCTCCAAGTTTGCGGATGACACTAAGCTGGGGGGCAGTGTTAGCTGTGAGGAGGATGCTAGGAGACTGCAAGGTGACTTGGATAGGCTGGGTGAGTGGGCAAATGTTTGGCAGATGCAGTATAATGTGGATAAATGTGAGGTTATCCATTTTGGTGGCAAAAACAGGAAAGCAGACTATTATCTAAATGGTGGCCGACTAGGAAAAGGGGAGATGCAGCGAGACCTGGGTGTCATGGTACACCAGTCATTGAAAGTGGGCATGCAGGTGCAGCAGGCAGTGAAGAAAGCGAATGGTATGTTAGCTTTCATAGCAAAAGGATTTGAGTATAGAAGCAGGGAGGTTCTACTGCAGTTGTACAGGGTCTTGGTGAGACCACACCTGGAGTATTGCGTACAGTTTTGGTCTCCAAATCTGAGGAAGGACATTATTGCCATAGAGGGAGTGCAGAGAAGGTTCACCAGACTGATTGCTGGGATGTCAGGACTTTCATATGAAGAAAGACTGGATAGACTTGGTTTATACTCGCTAGAATTTAGGAGATTGAGAGGGGATCTTATAGAAACTTACAAAATTCTTAAGGGGTTGGACAGGCTAGATGCAGGAAGATTGCTCCCGATGTTGGGGAAGTCCAGGACAAGGGGTCACAGCTTAAGGATAAGGGGGAAATCTTTTAAAACCGAGATGAGAAGAACTTTTTTCACACAGAGAGTGGTGAATCTCTGGAACTCCCTGCCACAGAGGGTAGTCGAGGCCAGTTCATTGGCTATATTTAAGAGGGAGTTAGATGTGGCCCTTGTGGCTAAGGGGATCAGAGTGTATGGAGAGAAGGCAGGTACGGGATACTGAGTTGGATGATCAGCCATGATCATATTGAATGGCGGTGCAGGCTCGAAGGGCCGAATGGCCTACTCCTGCACCTAATTTCTATGTTTCTATGTTTCTAATTACCTCTTTCAAAAGAAAGGGGCTCAACTATGTGGCTGATGTGAACAAGAAGCTGGACATGCAGTGTTTCACCTTATGTGGCTCCGGTGCCAAGCATACTTGTAATGTAGGCCCACACTAACCCAGAAGGATTGATTAAATCAGCTTTGAGTTCAATGGGCCAGCTTTGGATTGCTCCCTTTTACCATGGGCGGCAGAAGACTGAGCTGACTACCTGCTGAGCAAATTCGAGATCTCTCTCAGAGTGATGGTAGCAGGGATACAAATCCTTAAAGAGGATCGCCAATGTCAGACATGGAGCCACTGCCATTCTCTCAGGACGTTGCCCCGGCGATCCTCATAACCTGTTCAAGCAGAGATGCTCAGGGTGTGAAGGGCAGCAAAATGGTGCTGTGGTAGAGTTGCTGGCTTACAGAGCCAGAGACTCGGATTCGATCCTGAGTGTGCGTGTTGTGTGTACGGGGTGTGTATGTTCTTCCTGTGACCATATGGGTTTTCTTGGTGCTCCGGTTTCCTCCCCTACTCCAAAGACGGACATGTTTGTAGGTTAATTGGTTTTGCAAATGTAAATTGTCCCTTTTGGGATCGCTGGTCAGCACGGCCTCGGTGGGCCGAAGGGCCTGTTTCCATGATGTACCTCTAAAGTGTAAAGTTTACAGCCTCAAAGTTCCTTTCAACCCAAAGGAAAAGAACCATTTGATGACAATGTATGTTTGTTCTGCAGTGGAACCTAGGATTTCAGCTGGGATCGCTGTGTGAACTTAGGGACCGCATATTTTGGAATAGAACTCTTCTCTGCAGTAAAATATTGGAACTGGGCCCTGAGCAAAGCTCGGTGCAAGGTCAGAGGCTGATACATAGATACATAGAAAATAGGTGCAGGAGTAGGCCATTCGGCCCTTCGAGCCTGCACCGCCATTCAATATGATCATGGCTGATCATCCAACTCAGTATCCCGTATCTGCCTTCTCTCCATACCCCCTGATCTCTTTAGCCACAAGGGCCACATCTAACTCCCCCTTAAATATAGCCAATGAACTGGCCTCAACTACCCTCTGTGGCAGAGAGTTCCAGAGATTCACCACTCTCTGTGTGAAAAATGTTTTTCTCATCTCGGTCTTAAAGGATTTCCCCCTTATCCTTAAGCTGTGACCCTTTGTCCTGGACTTCCCCAACATCGGGAACAATCTTACTGCATCTAGCCTGTCCAACCCCTTAAGAATTTTGTTTCTCATGCACCCATGACATTGCATGCAGGCTTTCAGACAAGTCTACCGATGACCAAGCATATCCATTTACCTGAAGGTTGTCACATCAAATCCTCATCTAAAGCCCCTGAGTTAGAACTACTTTTGTAACCTTGCTTTCCTGAGAACTGACATGTGAGTCACCTACCTTCATGTCTACTCATGCCGTTATTCATTGCATGCACAAATCCTACTCCAAATGCACATATTACTCTAAACATAATGCCAGTATCTGAAGTGGTGGCTGCATGGCAGATCGAATGATTGTGTGTTTGCTCTCCCTGTGGTCAGTAGCCGGGCATTGACTAGGTGCAGGATATAAAGTCATAGAATCATAGCAAGATACAGTAGAAAAACAGAGCCTTTGATCCACTGTCTACATCACCCACCTACTTACCCAAATCTTACACGAATCCCATGTCTTTTCAGCTTCCTACCACCTGGTCATCTCTCCCCAGACTACATCACTGACCTACACACCCACCAAGAGGGGTTAATTAACCGACCAATCCATATGTCTTTCCGACTTGAGAGGAAACTGCAACACCTGAAGGAAATCTGTGCGGTCGGAGGGAGGATGCACAAACTCCACCCACAAACAGGACCCAAGGTCAGGATTGAACCGAGGTCTCTGAAGCTATGAGGCAGTGGTACTATGGTGATAGGATAGAATAGGATAAAAAATCAAATGGATTCTAATATCTGAAGATGGACACAAAGTGTTAGGATAAATCAGCGGGTCAGGAAGCATCTCTGGAGGAAAAGGATGGGTGAAGCTTTGGGTCAGGACCCTTCTGCAGACTACTTATTATTACATCCTGTGCATCTTGAAAATGTGACAGTATTATGGATCCACGTGAAAGATAAGCAGGCAAGTTAAGTATCAGCAAACCAATGACCAATAAGTTTTGGTCTCCAAATCTGAGGAAGGACATTATTGCCATAGAGGGAGTGCAGAGAAGGTTCACCAGACTGATTCCTGGGATGTCAGGACTGTCTTATGAAGAAAGACTGGATAGACTTGGTTTATACTCTCTAGAATTTAGGAGATTGAGAGGGGATCTTATAGAAACTTACAAAATTCTTAAGGGGTTGGACAGGCTAGATGCAGGAAGATTGCTCCCGATGTTGGGGAAGTCCAGGACAAGGGGTCACAGCTTAAGGATAAGGGGGAAATCCTTTAAAACCGAGATGAGAAGAACTTTTTTCACACAGAGAGTGGTGAATCTCTGGAACTCCCTGCCACAGAGGGTAGTCGAGGCCAGTTCATTGGCTATATTTAAGAGGGAGTTAGATGTGGCCCTTGTGGCTAAGGGGATCAGAGGGTATGGAGAGAAGGCAGGTACGGGATACTGAGTTGGATGATCAGCCATGATAATATTGAATGGCGGTGCAGGCTCGAAGGGCCGAATGGCCTACTCCTGCACCTAATTTCTATGTTTCTATGTTTCTTGACCATCACTGACCATAGATTCCACATTAATCTCCAGCACTCTCTCCTCCAGGCCTTTGAGCAAGTAGATACAGACTTTCTCCATCAGTTTAATGGCAATGATTGTACACTAAATCCTACTGCAAGTGAGTGGAATGTATGTCAGTGAGTGTCTGTGTGTTGTGTCTGGAAAGATACTTATATAAGGGCACAGTGTAACATACGAGGTGTTCTTGAGGTGTTCTTGATCAATAGCAATTATTGGTAAGGGAATGTTGTAGAGGTATTGCATGGACGGCATGTAATGCAAGTGATGCAATTACAGCGAAATTGAATTTGTTGATGACTTCAATGATCTTGACAATTGATGTTCTTAAGCTTTTTGTAGTGCTGTTATATTAATGTTCCATGTACTTCACTGGTGGCAAAAACCAAAGTGAAGTACATGGAAAGTAGAATATTATCTAAATGGTGGCCGATTAGGAAAAGGGGAGATGCAACGAGACCTGGGTGTCATGGTACACCAGTCATTGAAAGTAGGCGTGCAGGTGCAGCAGGCAGTGAAGAAAGCCAATGGTATGTTAGCATTCATAGCAAAGGGATTTGAGTATAGGAGCAGGGAGGTTCTACTGCAGTTGTACAGGGTCTTGGTGAGACCACACCTGGAGTATTGCGTACAGTTTTGGTCTCCAAATCTGAGGAAAGACATTCTTGCCATGGAGGGAGTGCAGAGAAGGTTCGCCAGACTGATTCCTGGGATGTCAGGACTTTCATATGAAGAAAGACAGGATAGACTCGGCTTGTACTCACTAGAATTTAGGAGGTTGAGGGAGAATCTTATAGAAACTTACAAAATTCTTAAGGGGTTGGACAGGCTAGATGCAGGAAGATTGTTCCCGATGTTGGGGAAGTCCAGGACAAGGGGTCACAGTTTGAGGATAGAGGGGAAATCCTTTAGGACTGAGATGAGAAAAACATTTTTCACACAGAGAATGGTGAATCTCTGGAATTCTCTGCCACAGAAGGTAGTTGAGGCCAGTTAATTGGCTATATTTAAGAGGGAGTTAGATGTGGCCCTTGTGGCTAAAGGGATCAAGGGGTATGGAGAAAAGGCAGGTACAGGATACTGAGTTGGATGATCAGCCATGATCACATTGAATGGTGGTGCAGGCTCGAAGGGCCGAATGGCCTACTCCTGCACCTATTTTCTTTGTTTCTATGTTTCACAAGGTATTGACTTTGGGCTTGATCTCTCCGTACACCTACTTTATGGTCAAATAGAGTAGTTACCTGCAATCATTCACATCTCCTTTCTCTTCCATCATGTCCACCAAAGAACAAGATAACCATATTGTAATTCATGGAAGGTAGACAAAAATGCTGGAGAAACTCAGCGGGTGCAGCAGCATCTATGGAGCGAAGGAAATAAGCAACGTTTCGGGCCAAAAACTGATGGGGGGTGGGGGGCGGGGAGAAGAAAGGAAAAAGGAGGAGGGGCCCGAGGGCTGAGGGAGAGATAGGTAGGGGAGAAGACAGAAAGGGCTAACAAAATTGGGAGAATTCAATGTTCATGCCCCCAGGATGCAGACTCCCCAAGCGGAATATGAGGTGCTGTTCCACCAATTTCCGGTGTTGCTCGCTCTGGCCAAGGAGGAGACCCAGGATAGAGAGGTCGGATACGGAATGGGAGGGGGAGTTGAAGTGCTGAGCCACAGGGAGATCAGGTTTGTTATTGCGGACCGAGTGGAGGTGTTCGGCGAAACGATCGCCAAGGCTCCGCTTGGTCTCACCGAAGTAGATCAGCTGACATCTAGAGCAGCGGATGCAATAGATGAGGTTGGAGGAGGTGCAGGTGAACCTCTGTCGCACCTGGAACGACTACTTGGGTCCTTGATGACAACACAATTCTCAGATTTTGCAATAATTTCCACAAGTAGCATGCGGCATGAGAACTACTGCCCACTAAGAAATGGACTAAGGTTTAAATCCGTGTCAGCCAGCTTCGAGTGTCACAAGCATTAACAAAACTGCACCACATGGACATGTACTGACACAATAACAGTGATAGCTGCACATTAAATGATGATCATTTGATCAGAGCATCAATGTTATATGCAACCTATTTCAGGTCGAACTGGTACAGGTTAATTACAAATTCCAACACAGCATATTTTTTTCAAAACTGACAAATGTCGTAATTGTCGATTTTCGAAAGTAATTTGTTGAAGACGAGAATAAATTGAATATGTTTCAAAAATCATTCCTTAATTATGGTTTAATAACGGCAAAAAAACTTATTCTGACATTTTGGAAATATACATCGATACCATCGCTTAAGATGTGGATTTCATACACGTTGGAAACCCTACATCTTGAAGAAATACGATTCCTCCTAACAGACAAAGTAGACCAATTCCAAAGGACTTGGTCTCCATTTGTCGACTTCTTGGAAGCATATGGTGCAATACAAACGTAGAAACGATCCGTTTCATGACTGGGTGAATGGAGGTCAAGAATAACAAATAGCTATCTCTCCTTTATTCTTCTGCTTTCTACATCTGCTTCTTTTCTCTTCATTTTCTTTCTTTCCTCATTTTCCTTTTCTCACTTTCTGATATCACACGCTTCTCTATTTCTTTTCTATTCTTTTTCTGTCTCCTTTTTATTGTAAAAAATATATATATTTTTTTTTTAAATGTTAAAGTTTAGCAAAGTTAAAAGATCTTGTAATTTGGAGTTGGATTAACCAGGAAGTTACATGGAAAGGAGTAAAGTAGGGATAATGGCCATGTATATGAAGGAGCATAATGTGAATGGAAATAGCTCACAAAAAAAATCCATGTTGTGAGCATGCTCCCCACTGTATGTGTAAACAACGATGAAGGGATCAAACACCTGATATTGAAGATAGGTAACATTATTAGCAGTGTAGGTAGAAGAAAAGTTGATACACTAAGTAAGGCAAAACTGTAGCAAATGGGGATCAAAGTAGTTAAATTGATGTTGTCTAAATTTAGACTTTGAACACACAGTTACTTTTAAGTAGTGCCGTTAAAAGTAGGTGAAGTCCATAGATATTTAAGAGAATAATTTGCATAAATCGTTTAACTAATCAAAAGACAATAGAAAGGAAGATGTTTTGGGGGTCAGCACAGTGGCACAGTTGGTAGAGCTGCTGCCTCACAGGGCTAGTGTTTAATGTGACCTTGGGTGTTGTCTGTGTGGAGTTTGCACGTTCTCCCTGTGACATGTGGGTTTCCTCCAGGTGCTCCAGTTTCCTGCAACATCCCAGATTTCTAGGTTAATGGCCTTTGTAAATTGCCCCTAGTGTGTGGCGAGTGGATGTGAAATGCTACAGCTGTGCAAAACTGGTTAGGTCACCTGCTCAGAAGCACATTGTCAGCTAAAACATTGGCAACCCTCAACCGCTTGAGGACGGGCATCGGACGCTATGGAGTGGCGATGAAGAGGTGGGGCCTCGTGGACAGCGAGCGCCTCCTACAAGTGTGGGGACCCAACACAGACAGTGGGGCACAGAGTCACTAGTTGCCCCAAACACCGGCCACCGAATGGTGAACGAGGTCTGATTGACCTGGACGATGACACGTTGGCCTGGCTCGCCTCAACGGAGCTGCAGGTCTAAAAGGCACACCACAGAAGAAGAAGTCAGCTAAAAGGAGATGCATTTTAAGTTGGCAGAATGAACCCTGGATTTTAAGAGTTAAACAACAAAGAGATCTTACATAAATTAGGCTTGTATTCCTGGAATTTAGCAGGGTGAGAGATGATTCAATCTAGATGTTCAATGTATACAGGAGAACCAATATTGGTATATTATTGCCTTGTTAACATTAGATAACATTAACATCACATAAGATAGTTGGAGAGACACTTTGTACTGAATAGGAAGTCGGTACTGGGGACATTCTCCGAAAAACACTCCCTATAAAACCTTTAGTTGTTGGGAAATACTAATGCATATAAAGGTCAATAAAATTTTGGAAATGTCTTCCACAAACAGCAATTGATACAAAGACAATTATTCTGAAATTACTACGTTTTTGTAAACTAGAGGCATTAGGTAAATGAATGAAAGGAACTAGAATATTGATCTAAGATAGACACAAAATGCTGGAGTAACAGCAGGATGGGTAGCAAATATAGATTGTAGGAATGGGTGACGTTTATGGGTCGAGACCCTTCTTCAGACTGTCATTATCACATCAAATGTAGGAGCAGACGCAAGTGACATTCCTTTATTCCTACGTTATTGTTAGATGGATCAAGCTAAAATGAGGAAACCCGATTGGGATCTTTAGAATTCCATTAGGTTTTCCTGTAAACATCTCCGCTCTTTCCCAGTTCGGAGGAAGGCTCCCTGATTCAAAACACTAACTATTTTTTCCTTCCACAGATGCTGCTTGACCAACAGAGTTCTTCCAGCATTTCTATTTATGTTTCAGATTGCAGCATCTTTGGCTTAATTTGTCTCCCCATCCAAGTGATAGGTTCTGCAAGGAGAAATATTAGCTGGGGTGGGAAAACATACTGAGAATGAACAGATTGTGTCTTAATACACAACTCTAATGGTGGAATTCAGGGTGAGGAATTATTTCCTAATACTTGCATTCTTATGTCTTTATCTGATGGTGAATCATGCATGTTCTGATCAACAGTACGATACCAAATTAGGGCTTTAATCAACTCTACTGAAGCAGATATTTTTAAATAACTATAATACATTTTTGTAATGAGATTATGATATAGTTGGTGAAATTAATAACATGTATAAAAATGATTTGACTTTAAGGACCACAATTTAAAAAAAAAAGTCTAATTGAGTAAATACAACTGAGCAAATGGCCATTGGTGTTGAAAGTTTTTTTTTTTAAACTTGTGATTCTGGAGACTTTTTTTGTTTACACAGCAGCTTGACTCTCGGCAGTAGGTCATATCCAGGGAAACTGGAGCTATTTGCAATATCATGCAGAGCCCGCAAATGTAGGAATGTGCTTTGTGCTGCCAGGAGTGCCCCCACTAGTTCTGGATCAGCCGGCGTTCGTGAGGCCTTGATGAATTTCATACATTTCTGAGCCTGGTGTTTGGCCCAAGACTGGCACTGTGAAAAGGGAACAGCACTAGCAGGATCTACATATCTCACCCCTAGCTCACACAACCACAGGGCAGAATCTAACCGAAGCATGCTGAATTTTCAAGCACTTGCAGAAATTAAATTAAATCTTTGACATACAATGTGGTCTGAATACAATTATTTTTTAACAGTTCTGGTACTTTTATTCTTTTCAAAATATATATAGATGATCATTGATCATTTTTTATGTAGAAACATCAATTCTTGCCAACATCCCCTTTCACCTGACATCCTGACTTTGATCACATGAATCAGCAAAGTGTATCTTCAACATTGTTTACAACTTATAACACTGAGTAATGTTCAGATATGTCAGTTATAATAACTGATGTGAAGTGGCTTTGCCTTCTTTTAATGCAACCAGTCTACATTATAATTCAGATATAAGGTTATGGATTATCAGGTGGTGATGTGACACTAACAATTTTACAGCCAGATGTAACTGAAGATAGTGTAATGTAAGCCCAGAAAGTAAATAATTTTACTTCATCTGTTTAATGTCGGCAGCAAGCTAAAAAGCCAATAAGCCATGTTGACAACAAGAACATGTAGATTATAGTGTGCACATCTCCATTGATATGAGTTCTTTATATGGGGTAAAGAGGGTCTATAGTAAGACTTGTGTTTACTGAATCCTCAGTATTACAGTTGAGCAAAGGGGACTATGGAGGCATGAGGGAGGAGCTGGCCAAAGTTGACTGGAAAGAAACTTACAAAATTCTTAAGGGGTTGGACAGGCTAGATGCAGGAAGATTGTTCCCGATGTTGGGGAAGCCCAGAACAAGGGGTCACAGTTTAAGGATAAGGGGAAAATCTTTTAGGACCGAGATGAGAAAAACATTTTTCACACAGAGAGTGGTGAATCTGTGGAATTCTCTGCCACAGAAGGTAGTTGAGGCCAGTTCATTGGCTATATTTAAGAGGGAGTTAGATGTGGCCCTTGTGGCTAAAGGGATCAGGGGGTATGGAGAGAAGGCAGGTACAGGATACTGAGTTGGATGATCAGCCTTGATCATATTGAATGGCGGTGCAGGCTCGAAGGGCTGAATGGCCTACTCCTGCACCTATTTTCTGTGTTTCTATGTTTCTATGTTTCTAAGATACCCCAGCAGGGATGACAGTGGAACAACAATGGCAGGTGTTTCTGGGAACAACACAGAAGGTGCAGGATCAGTTCATTCCAAAGAGGAAGAATGATTCTAAGGGGAAGAAGGAAGATTTGAAGGGGAGGAAGAAAAATTCTAAGGGGAGTAAGAGGCGACCGTGGCTGACAAGGGAAGTCAAGGACAGTGTAAAAATAAAAGAGAAGTATAACATATCAAAGATGAGCAGGAAGCCAGCGGATTGGGAAACTTTTAAAGAGCAACAGAAGATAACTAAAAAGGCAATACGGGGAGAAAAGATGAGGTACGAACGTAAGCTAGCCAAGAATATAAAAGAGGATAGTAAAAGCTTCCCAGGGTACTAAAGGAAGTGGCTCTAGAAATCGTGGATCATTTTCCAATGTTTTATAGATCCAGGATCAGTTCCTCCTGTGGATTGGAGGGTAGCTAATGTTATCCCACTTTTTAAGAAAGGCGGGAGAGAGAAACCAGGGAATTATAGACCAGTTAGCCTGACATCGGTGGTGGGGAAGATGCTGGAGTCAATAATAAAAGATGAAATAGCAGCACATTTGTTTAGCAGTAACAAGATCGGTCCAAGTCAGTGTGGATTTATGAAGGGGAAATCATGCTTAACTAACTTTCTTGAATTTTTTTGTGGATGTAACTAGGAAAATGGACAAGGGAGAGCCAGTGGATGTAGGGTACCTGGACTTTCAGAAAGCATTTGATAAGGTCCCACATAGGTGATTAGTGGGCAAAATTAGTGCACGTCGTATTGAGGGTAGGGTACTAACATGGATAGAAAATTGGTTGGCAGACAGGAAACAATGGGTAGGGAATAACGGACCCCTTTCTGAATGGCCGTCAGTGATTAGTGGCGTACCGCAAGGCTTGGTGCTGGGACCGCAGCTATTTACAATATACATTAATGATTTAGATGAGGGATTAAAAGTAACATTAGCAAATTTGCAGATGACACAAAGCTGGGTGGCGGTGTGAACTGTAAGGAGGATGCTCTGAGGATGCAAAGTGACTTGGAAAGGTTGGGTGAGGGGGCAGATGCATGGCAGATGCAGTTTAATGTGGATAAATGTGGGGTTATCCACTTTGGTGGCAAAAACAGGAAGGCAGATTACTATCTGATTGGTGTCAAGTTGGGAAAAGGGGAAGGCAACGAGATCTGGGGGTCCTTGTTCATCACTCACTGAAAGTAGGCATGCAGGTACAGCAGGCAGTGAAGAAAGCTAATAGCATGTTGGCCTTCATAACAAGAGTTGAGTATAGGAGCAAAGAGGTCCTTCTGCAGTTGTACAAGGCCTTAGTGAGACAACACCTGGAGTATTGTGTGCAGTTTTGGTCTCCAAATTTGTGGAAGGACATTTTTGCTAATGAGGGAATGCAGTGTAGGTTCACAAGGTTAATCCCCGGGATGGCGGGACTGTCATATGTTCATAGAATGGAGCGGCTGGGCATGTATGCTCTGGAATTTAGAAGGATGAGAGGACACTGGATTGAGACATATAAGATTACTAGACCAAGTGCAGACCCGTTGGGTCTGTTCCCCCAACGTGCGGTTGTGGGGGGGGAGGTGGCATGCAGCATCACACACACTAACTATCCCCACACTAACGCTAATTACCCCCCTTGATATTATATTAATATTATTAATTTGCTCCTTTTACCCCATAACCACCCTATCTACTGACGCATAGCCCCCAACTTGCAGTCACATCTAGAGAGGGGGGGGGGGGTTAGAGAGTGAGGGCAGAGAGAGAAGGGGCAGAGACAGAGAGAGAGACAGAGACACAGAGAGAGGGTCAAGAGGGAGAGGGGGGTGGAGAGGAGAAGAGGGAGGGTGGGTGAGGGGGGAAAGGTGGGGGAGGAGGGGAGGAGAGAGAGAGGGTGAGAGTGAGGGGGAGAGAGAGGGGGTGCTGAGAGGGGGTGCTGAGAGGGGGAGGGGGAGAGGTTGGGAGCAGGGATGGGGAGGTAGGGGGGAGGGTGTAGGGAAGAGGGTAGGGGGTGTGGAGGGCAGGGGGTTTAGGGGAGGTGGGAGGGTGGGGGAGGGGATGGAGGGGAGGGGAGAGAGAGATGGGGGGAGGGGGGAGGAGAGGGGAGAGGAGAGGGGGAGAGGGGGGAGGGGAGAGGGGGAAGGGGAGAGGGGGGAGGGGAGAGGGGGGGAGGGGAGAGGGGGGGGAAGGGAGAGGAGAGGGGGGGAGAGAGGAGAGGGAGGGAGAGAGGAGAGGGGGGGAGAGGAGAGGGGGAGAGGAGAGGAGATGGGGGGGAAGGAGATGGGGGGTGAGGGGAAAGGGGGGAGAACCTAAAAAACATTTTAGAACCAAAAAAGACACATTCTGCAAGCATTGTAGAACCAAAAGAGACACTTTTTTGCAAACATTTTAAAACCAATAGACACTTTTTGCAAACATTTTAGAACCAATAGACACATTCTGCAAGCGTTTTAGAACCACTAAGGACACTTACATTTGAGTAGTCATGCGTTCAGTGTTATTCACAGCTCAGAGAAACGTGACCCTCTGCCTTCCTCCATCTTGAAGAGACTGTGAGGCACACCACTTCCTGGTTTTATAGTCCCTCCCCCCTGCCGCCAGCAGGGGCAGCAGAGAGAATGGGGAATTTTGTAAAAACATTAATATCTCTGTCATTTTTTATCGACGGGAAAAATCCTCAGCACACATACGGCGGAGGGGGGCTCTGAGCAAGGTGGCCAAAAATGACGGCCGTAGGTGGCGGCGTTCTCTCGGAAATCGCAGCACAGATGGCCAAAACCGGTCAAGAACAGACTTTTAGTAATATAATAACTAGACTAAGTGGGACCCGTTGGGTCCCAGCATCACACAGGAGGGCTGGTCATCCAATGCAATATTCCACCTCTCCACCAATTCTAATATTGGTGGCCAGTTAGGGGGGGGGGCTTTCTGGAGCGCTAGTATGGGTGTTGTGGGCTGAAGGGACTGGTTTCCAGAGGGCTAGAATGCAAATTGTGCGCCAAATGGATTCTTGGGCTGTCGTCTCAGTCAATCAAGCCTGTTGTGCTGGCAACTCACTCATTCACGGCTGGTGGGCTGGTAGTTGACTCACGGCTAATCCTTGAAATTCTATTTCAAGCAGGGTATAAGGCCACCAAATTCAAGTGCAGTTTCTTACCACTTCTAGCAGGGTGCAAGGCCACCAAATTCAAGTGCAGTTTCATACCATTTGAAGTAGGGTACAAAGCCACTAAAGACAGCGAGTCGTGACCTCTCCCTCCTCCAACTTCAAGCCAATGCACCCACGCCCCCATTTGCAGTAAGTAATGCATTTTAACTTCAAGCCAATGCACCCACGCCCCCATTTGCAGTAAGTAATGCATTTTAACTTCAAGCCATTGCACCCAAGCCACCATTTGCAGGAAGAAGTGCCTTTCAACTTCAAGCCACAACCAAGCCACACCCAAGCCACCATTTGCAGTAAGTAGTGCCTTTCAACTTCAAGCCAAAGCAACCAAGCCACCATTTGCAGTAAGTAGTGCCTTTCAATTTCAAAGCTCCCAAGCCACCATTTGCAGTAAGTGGTGTATTTCAACCTCAAGCCACACCCAAGCCACACCCAAGCCACCATTTGCAGTAAGTAGTGCCTTTCAACTTCAAGCCACCATTTGCAGTAAGTATTGCCTTTCAACCTCATGCCACCATTTGCAGTGCCTTTCAACTTAATACCAAAGCACCCAAGCTACAATTTGCAGTAAGTAATGCCTTTCAACTTCAAGCCAATGCACCCATGCCCCCATTTGCAGTAAGTAATGCATTTTAACTTCAAGCCATTGCACCCAAGCCACCATTTGCAGTAAGGTGTGCCTTTCAACTTCAAGTCAGCCCCAAGCCATCATTTGCAGTAAGTAGTGCCTTTTAACTTCAAGTCAAAGCAACCAAGCCACCATTTGCAGTAAGTAGTGCCTTTCAACTTCATGCCACCATTTGCAGTAAGTGGTGTCTTTCAACTTCAAGCCACACCCAAGCCATCATTTGCAGTAAGTGGTGTCTTTCAACTTCAAGCCACACCCAAGCCACCATTTGCAGGAAGTAGTGCCTTTCAACTTCAAGTCAAAGCTCCCAAGCCACCATTGGCAGTAAGTAGTGCCTTTCAACTTCAAGCCAAAGCAACCAAGCCACCATTTGTTGTAATAGTGCCTTTCAACCTCAAACCAAAGCTCCCAAGCCACCATTTGCAGTAAGTAGTGCCTTTCAACTTCAAGCCACACCCAAGCCACCATTTGCAGTAAGTAGTGCCTTTCAACTTCAAGCCAAAGCAACCAATCCACCATTTGCAGTAAGTAGTGCCTTTCAACTGCAAGCCAAAGCAACCAAGCCACCATTTACAGTAAGTAATGCCTTTCAACTTCAAGCCAAAGCTCCCAAGCCACCATTTGCAGTAAGTAGTGCCTTTCAACTTAATGCCACCATTTGCAGTAAGTAGTGCCTTTCAATTTCAAGACACACCCAAGCCAAGCCAACCAGGAGGGGAGGGGAGGGAGGGGGGGGGGGGCTTTCTGGAGCGCTAGTATGAACCATTTTAGAACCAATAGACATTTTATTTGCAAGCTTTAAAACCAATAGACACTTTTTGCAAGCTTTAGAACCAATGGACATTTTTTTGCAAGCTTTAGAACCAATAGACACTTTTTGCAAGCTTTAGAACCAATAGACACTTTTTGCAAGCTTTAGAACCAATGGACATTTTTTTGCAAGCTTTAGAACCAATGGACATTTTTTTGCAAGCTTTAGAACCAATGGACATTTTTTTGTAAGCTTTAGAACCAATAGACATTTTTTTGCAAGCTTTAGAACCAATAGACATTTTTTTCAAGATTTAGAACCAATAGACATTTTTTGCAAGCTTTAGAACCAATAGAGGCATTTTTTGCAAGCTTTAGAACCAAGAGAAACACTTTTTGCTAGCTTTGGAACCAATAGACACATTCTGCAAGCATTTTAGAACCACTAAGGGCACTTACATTTGAGTAGACATGTGTTGTGTTGTGTTATTCACAGCTCAGAGAAACGTGACCCTCTGCCTTCCTCCAGCTTGCAGACACTGATTGAGGAACACCACTTCCTGGTTTTATAGTCCCTCCCCCTGCCGCCAGCGGGGGCAGCAGAGAGAATGGGGAATTTTGTTAAAACATTAATATTTCTGTCATTTTTAATTGACGGGAAAAATCCTCGGCACACATGCGGCGGAGGGGGGCTCTGAGCGAGGTGGCCAAAAATGACGGCCATAGGTCGCGGCGTTCTCTCGGAAATCGCAGCACAGATCGCCAAAACCGGTCAAGAACAGAGTTTTAGTAATATAGATAATAATAGATTAATGGATTGGACACGCTAGAGGAAGGAAACATTGGGGGAATTTAGAACGAGGGGCCACAGTTTAAGAATTAGGAGTTGGCCATTTGGAACGGAGATGAGGAAAAACGTTTTCAGCCAGAGAGTTGTGAATCTGTGGAATTCTCTGCCTCAGAAGGCTGTGGAGGCCAATTCTCTGGATGCTTTCAAGAGAGAGTTAGACAGAGCTCTTAAAGATAGAGGTGTCAGGGGATATGGCGAGAAGGCAGGAACGGAGTACTGATTGTGGATGATCAGCCATGATCATATTGAATGGCTGTGCTGGCTCAAAGAGCCAAATGGCCCACTCCTGCGTCTATTGTCTATTGTCTAAACAAAATGGTATCAAATTGATGTGGAAATATGATCATTTTATAAATACTTAACTTCAGAGAAAAGACAGGAGAATGGGGTTAGGAGGGAGAGGTAGATCAGCTATGATGAATGGTGGAGTAGACTTGATGGGCTGAATGGCCTAATTCTACTCCTATCGTAAGTTACGAACTTATGAACTTATAAATGTATTCAAAGTCATTCATTCAGGATGTGATGTGTCCTAGAATGCTGAAGGAAGCAAAAGTAGCAAAAGCAAAGCTCATAACTCTTCAGATATACACATTGTCCCAGTGAAATGGATGAATACAAATGCTGTGAACATTTTCAAAAATGTAATACAGATAAACTTTGATCTACAGGACAGGCACCATGTATGGTACAGTGTCCTGGTGGATTTATTCCGGTGAGCGCAATGAAGGACAATATTAAATGCTCACTTAGAAAAGCATGAGTTAAAAACAGATGGCCAATTCATTTAATAATGAAAGATTATTTTTGAATGCATTAGAGTAAGGATGAGTATTCAGTTTGTTGATGAAGTAATGGGAAGGGTGTTAATAATAGTATGATTGATGTGGTATATATGGATTTTGAAAATGAATTGTACGGAGTGTTGCATAATATATTTAAAAACAGAAACACATGGGATTAAAGGGATGGTAGTGACTATGGTATACAACTGACTATGTGGTAAGAGACAGAGAATAGTGGTGAGTGCCTACATTTTGACTTTAGAATGTGTACAATATGGACCCCAAATTTGGACCTATGCATTTATTTTGTTGTTCAAACATTATTGGAACTTTGATATAAGAAGTATCAATTTCAGAACTTTGGCAATATGAAAAATACAATAAAAAAAAAAAATAAACAACTTCAAGGAGATGTAAAGCAATTTGGCACATACATGCTAGATGCAATTTAAAATGTATATTAAGTCTCTTCTATTTGAAAAATAGACACTCTTCCTTACCTGAAGAAGGGTTTCTGAAGAAGAAGAAGAAGAAGAAGAAGAAGAAGCAGACACATTTTTTGAAGAGGTTACTCGGGAAATTGATGAGGGTAAAGCAGTGGATGTTGTATATATGGACTTCAGTAAGGCCTTTGACAAGGTTCCTCACGGAAGGTTGGTTAAGAAGGTTCAATGGTTGGGTATTAATGGTGGAGTAGCAAGATGGATTCAACAGTAGCTGAATGGGAGATGCCAGAGAGTAATGGTGGATGGTTGTTTGTCAGGTTGGAGGCCAGTGACTAGTGGGGTGCCACAGGGAACTGTGTTGGGTCCACTGTTGTTTGTCATGTACATCAATGATCTGGATGATGGTGTGGTAAATTGGATTAGTAAGTATGCAGATGATACTAAGATAGGTGGGGTTGTGGATAATGAAGTAGATTTTCAAAGTCTACAGAGAGATTTATGCCAGTTGGAAGAGTGGGCTGAAAGATGGCAGATGGAGTTTAATGCTGATAAGTGTGAGGTGCTACATCTTGGCAGGACAAATCAAAATAGGACGTACATGGTAAATGGTAGGGAATTGAAGAATGCAGGTGAACAGAGGGATCTGGGAATAACTGTGCACAGTTCCCTGAAAGTGGAATCTCATGTAGATAGGGTGGTAAAGAAAGCTTTTGGTGTGCTGGCCATTATAAATCAGAGCATTGAGTATAGAAGTTGGGATGTAATGTTAAAATTGTACAAGGCATTGGTGAGGCCAATTCTGGAGTATGGTGTACAATTTTGGTCGCCTAATTATAGGAAGGATGTCAACAAAATAGAGAGAGTACAGAGGAGATTTACTAGAATGTTGCCTGGGTTTCAGCAACTAAGTTACAGAGAAAGGTTGAACAAGTTAGGGCTTTATTCTTTGGAGCGCAGAGGGTTAAGGGGGGACTTGATAGAGGTCTTTAAAATGATGAGAGGGATAGACAGAGTTGACGTGGATAAGCTTTTCCCTCTGAGAGTAGGGAAGATTCAAACAAGGGGACATGACTTGAGAATTAAGGGACAGAAGTTTAGGGATAACATGAGGGGGAACTTCTTTACCCAGAGAGTGGTAGCTGTGTGGAATGAGCTTCCAGTGAAGGTGGTGGAGGCAGGTTCGTTTTTATCATTTAAAAATAAATTGGATAGTTATATGGATGGGAAAGGAATGGAGGGTTATGGTCTGAGCGCAGGTATATGGGACTAGGGGAGAATACGTGTTCGGCACGGACTAGAAGGGTCGAGATGGCCTGTTTCCGTGCTGTAATTGTTATATGGTTATATGGTTATAAGAAGGGTTTCAGCCCGAAACGTCGCCTCTTTCCTTCGCTCCATAGATGCTGCTGCACCCGCTGAGTTTCTCCAGCATTTTTGTGTACCTTCGATTTTCCAGCATCTGCAGTTCCTTCTTAAACACTCTTCCTTATCATTTGGTTGGCACGGTGGCATAGCGGTAGAGCTACTGACTCACAGCGCCAGAGACCCGGGTTCGACCCTGACCACGGGTGCTTGTCTGTACAGAGTACGTATGTTTCCCCCATGACCTGTCTAGGTTTTCTTCAAGGTCTTCAGTTTCCTCCAACACTGCTAAGACGTACAATTCTCCCTTGTGTGAGTAGAGTAGTGTTAATGTGCGGGGGTCGCTGGTCAGCGCGGACGCAGTGGGTCAAAGAACCTGTTTCTATGCTGTATCTGTAAACTAAAAAGTAACCTTCCAGCACAGAATGCCTCTACCATTCTTCCATGGAGTGTGATCCCTCAAACTGCCGTAATTTAAAAAAAAATCGCTCTTCTAATTCTTCTACCAGTGACTTTAAATCTATACCTCATTGCTTTTTTATGCTATTGCCAAGATATAGGTCCACCCTATTTAATCAATCTAGGCCTCTCATAGTTTTATGCATCTCAATTTAGTGTCTCCTCATCCTCCTTTTTCCAAAGAAAATAATCAGTCCATTCAATCTCAATCAATCAATCAATCAATCAATCAATCAATCAATCAATCAATCAATCAATCAATCAATCAATCAATCAATCAATCAATCCAGCTTTGTGTTGTCATTAGCAAATGCTACTTTGAATCTCTTAATCTAAATCATTGATGTATATTGTAAAAAACTGCGGTCCCAGCACCAAGCCTTGTGGTACCACACGAGTCACTGCCTGCCATCCTGAAAGGGGCCCATTAATCCCTACTCTTTGTTTCCTGTCTGCCAACCAGTTTTCTATCCATGTCAGCACTCTATCGCCAATACCATGTGCCCTAATTTTGCCCACTAATCTCCTATGTGGGACCTTATCAAGTGCTTTCTGGAAGTCCAAGTACACTACATCCACTGGCTCTCGATTGTCCACTTTCCAAGTTACCTCAAAAAATTCCAGAAGATTAGTCAAGCATGATTTCCGCTTCGTAAATCCATGCTGACTCGGACCAATCCTGTTACTGCTATCCAAATGTGCCGCTATTTCATCTTTTATCATTGACTCCAGCATCTTCCCCACCGGATTGTTTGTGTCCTCCTTAATGAAGATGGATCCAAAGTACCTGTTCAACTCATCTGCCATTTCCTTGTTCCCCATAATAAATTCACCTTTTTCAGTCTTCAAGGGTCCAACTTTGGTCTTAACTAATTGTTTTCCTCTTCACATACCTAAAGAAGCTTTTACTATCCTCCTTTATATTCTTGGCTAGCTTACCTTCGTACCTCATCCTTTCTCCCTGTATTGCCTTTTTAGTTATCTTCTGTTGCTCTTTAAGCATTACCCAATCCTCTTGCTTCCCGCTCATCTTTGCTACGTTGTACTTCTCTTTTATTTTTATACTGTCCCTGACTTCCCTTGTCAGCCACGGTCGCCCCTTACTCCCCTTCGAATATTTCTTCCTATTTGGAATGAACTGGTCCTGCACCTTCTGTATTGTTCCTAGAAATACCTGCCATTATTGTTCCACTGTCATCCCTGCTAGGGTATCTTTCCAGTCACCTTTGGCCAGCTCCTCCCTCATGGCTCTCTTTATTAACCTGTAACACTGACACTTCCAATTTACCCTTCTCCCTTTCCAATTGTAGATTAAACTTGACCATATTATGGTCACTACCTCCTAATGGCTCATTAACCTCAAGTTCCTTTATCAAATCCGTTTCATTACATAACACTAAATCCAGAATTGCCTTCTCCCTGGTAGACTACAATACAAGCTGCTCTAAGAATCCATCACAGAGGCACTCCACAAACTCCCTTTCTTGGGGTCCAGTACCAACCTGATCTTCCTAGTCTACCTGCATGTTGAAATCTCCCATAACAACCATAGCATTACATTTACGACATGCCAATTTTAACTCTTGATTCAACTTGCACCCTATATACAGGCTACTGTTTGGGAGCCTGGAGATAAATCCCATTCGGATCTTTTTACTCTTACAATTCCTTAGTTCTATCCATACTGTCCACCTACCAGACCATCTCTATCTTCCTGTAGATAGACACAAAATGCTGGAGTAACTCAGCGGGATAGGCAGAATCTTTGGAGAGAAGGAATGGGTGACGTTTTGGGTCGAGACCCTTCTTCAGACTGGTTAGGGACAAGGGGAACGAGAGATATAGAGGCAAGAGTGTTTTGTTGTCATATTTCTCAGATAGAACAATGAAATTCTTACTTGCTGCAGCACAACAGAATATGCAAACAGAATATGATATGACAAACGAGAAAAAAGAAAATCTCAGTAAATCTCAGTATTTATACACATACACACATACTCAAAAAACAAACAAAACAGCACAACAATAACAATAATAGTCCATTGTAGTTCAGAGCCTACATGAGGTTGTAGTGTTTAATAGCCTGATGGCTGTTGGGAAGAAGCTGTTCCTGAACCTGGACGTTACAGTTTTCAGGCTCCTGTACCTTCTTCCCGATGGCAGTGGTGAAATGCGTGTGAGGACGGGATGGTGTGGTTCTCTGATGATGAAGGCTGTTGTTTTTGAGGCAGCGACTCCGATAAATCCCTTCGATGGTGGGGAAGTCAGAGCCGGTGATGGACTGGGCAGTGTTCACAACTTTTTGCAGTCTTTTCCGCTCCCGGACGTTCAAGTTGCCAAACCAGACAATGATGCAACCAGTCAGTATGCTCTCTACTGTGCACCTGTATAAGTTCTAGAGAATCCTCTTTGACATACCGAATCTCCGTAATCTTCTCAGGAAGTAGAGGCGCTGATGTGCTTTTCTTATAATTGCATCAGTGTTCTGGGTCCAGCAAAGATCGTCGGAAATATGCAGGCCCAGGAATTTGAAGTTTTTGATTCTTTCCACCATTGATATAAACAGGATTGTGGGTCCTCATCCTTTCTCTTCCAACGTCCACAATCAGTTCTTTGGTTTTACTGGTGTTGAGAGTCAGGTTGTTGTGCAGGCACCATTTGGTCAATCGGTCGATCTCACATCTATACTCTGACTCATCGCCATCTGTAGATTGTGATGTGGAGAGATAAAGAACAATGAATGAAAGATATGCAAAAAAGGAACGATGATGAAGCAAACTGGCCATTGTAACCTGTTTGTACAGTGAAAAGGAGAAGCTAGTGTGACCTGGGGGGGGATAGAGAGAGAGTGAATGCCGGGGCTACCAGAAGTGAGAGAAATCGATATTCATACCACTGGGTTGTAAGCTGCCCAAGCGAAATATGAGATGGTGTTCCTCCAATTTGCGATTAGCCTCACTATGACAATGGATGCGATAGGACAGAAAGGTCTGTGTAGGAATGGGAAGGAGAACTAAATTGTCCAGCAATCGGGAGATCAGGTAGGTTCAGACGGGCTGAGCGAAGGTGTTCCGTCCTGTCTGCAGTCTCGCCGATGTATAAGAGTCCACATCTTGAACAATAGATACAGTAGATGAGGTTGGAGGAGGTGCAAGTGAACCTCTGCCTAACCTGAAAGGACTGTCGGGGTCCCTGGACAGAATCGCTACCTATCTTGTCACTATCAACCAAACAACAATGTACAAACCATCTGCAGATCCCCTGTATTTAAATCCAGGTTTTTAAAAAATAAATAATGCAAATTGAAGCAAACAGCTCTACAGGACTCCATGGGTAACAGGCTTCCAAACACCAAAGGGCGCATCAACCATTATCCTTTGTTTCTAGGCACACAGCCAACTTAGGATCCAAATTGCTGATTTCTTTCATGTCCTTTACCTTGACCAATCTGCCATGTGTGGCCAAGTCAAAATCCATACCGAATACATCAAACGCATTACCCTCATCAACCCTTCTTGCTATCTCCTCAAAACTTCCAACGAAGTTAGTTAAATATGACCTTTCCTTAACAACTTGATGCTGACTGCTTGATTAAAATATAGCTTTCTCAAAGAAAAGTTAAAGTCTCTCTCAGAATTGATTCCAATAATTATCCCATCACGGAGATTAAGCTAAAAGACCCGTGTTTATTCATTTTATCTCATCTTCATTTTTAAACCACAGATCAGTCAGCAAATTCTCTGGTACAATTTGTACATCCAAAGTGGATTGCAAAACCGAAATGCTCTGGCACAATTTCTGTACACTATTTCCTTCTTTCACTGATATTGGTTTATTATTGTCCTGTGTACAGAAATACAAAGAAAAGCTTTTGTTTGCATGCTATCCAATTAAATCAGATAATCCCCCCTTGTCTGCTTTCTGCAAAGACCGCTCCCTCCGTAACTCCCTGGTCAATTCTTCCCTTCCCTCCCGCACCGCCCCCTCCCAGGGCACTTTCCCTGCAACCGCAAGAGATGCTACACTTGTCGCATTACCTCCCCCTCGACTCCATTCAAGGACCCAAGCAGTCGCTCCATGAGCGACAGAGGTTCACCTGCACCTCCTCCAACCTCATCTATTGCATCCGCTGCTCTAGATGTCAGCTGATCTACATCGGTGAGACCAAGCGTCGGCATGGCGAACGTTTCGCCCAACACCTCCGCTCGGTTCGCATTAACCAACCTGATCTCCCGGTGGCTCAGCACTTCAATTCCCCCTCCCATTCCGAAACCGACCTTTCTGTCCTGGGCCTCCTCCACGGCCAGAGTGAGCAACACCGGAAATTGGAGGAGCAGCACCTCATATTCCGTTTGGGCAGTCTGCACCCTAGCGGCATAAACATTGAATTCTCCAATTTCCAGTAGTCCTTGCTGTCTCCTCCCCTTCTCAGCTCTCCCTCAGCCCTCTGGCTCCTCCTCTTCCTTTCTCCTTTCTTCTCCCCCCCCCCACCCTACATCTGTCTGAAGACGTGTTTCGGCCCGAAACATTGCCTATTTCCTTCGCTCCATAGATGCTGCCGCACCTGCTGAGTTTCTCCAGCACTTTTGTCTACCTTCAATTTTCCAGCATCTGCAGTTCCTTCTTGAACAAATCAGATAATACTATACATGAATATAATCAAGCCATTCACAAGAAAAATAGTTAGATCAAAGAGAAAATACCAGAGTGCAGAATGTTAGGTTGGAAGATCGGGACTACATCCTAGCTACCGTACGATTGTTTGAAAGTCTGACAACAGAGGGGTGGAAGCCGTCCCTTAGTCTGCTGGTTCATACTTTCAAGCTTTTGTGTACCTTCAGCCCGATGAACTCTAGTTCTTACCTTTAGACTATAGATTTTAGATATACAGTGTGGAAACAGGCCCTTCGGCCCACCGAGTTCGTGCCGACCAGCAATCACCGCGTACACTAGCACTATCCTACACACTAGGGACAATTTGCAATTTACAGAAGCCAATTAACCAACAAACCCACAAGACTTTGGAGTCTGGGAGTAAACCGGAGCACCCAGTGAAAACCCTCGGGGTCACAGCGAGAACATGCAAACTCTGTACAGATAGCATTTGTAGTCAGGATCGAACCGGGGTCTCTGTTGCTGTAAGGCAGCAATTCTACCGCTGCACCACTGTGCCACTCCAACATGTTTATCCGTTGACCCCCTTCCACTTTTTACACATGTGGTCATTTCCCCTCCATTTTGTATAGATTGTCTAAAGTGTTAATTGAGAATCTACCCACATCCTCTGCTCAACATTTACCCATTTTGACCTTTAATAGACCATATTCCTCCCTTTGTTATCCTTCCTTCGCTAAATATTTATAAAAACCCTCTGGATTTTGTTTGGTTTTACTTGCCAGTATTTTCTCCTGCCCTCTCTCTGTTTTCCCCAATTTCCTTCTTACTTTCACCCAACACTCTTTGTACACATTCCGAATTTCTGGAATCTTGAAGCTTTCAGCTTTTGTGTTCCCCCTGCAACCACTTTCACTGGATGTGGTCTCTGGGTCCCTCACACATCCTGAAGATGTGCAGGGTTGTAGGTTAAACGGCGTCTGTAAATTGTCCTGTGTAGTGTGTAGGGGGTGGATGTGAGCTTGTGATAACATAGAACTAATGTGAATGGGTGATTGATGGTCAGCCTGGACCCAGTGGGCCAAAGGGCCTGTTTCCATGTTGTATCTCTGAAACTAAGCTAAAAACTAAAAAAGGTTAATTTGAAAAGGTGGTTAAGAAAGTGAATGATATACTTTACCTGAACAACTGAAAAAAAACAGGAAGAAAAACAAACAACTATATATTTATACAGGTTATTTGAAACACAGTGCAAGAATGATACTATCCTGTAGCTTTCAAAAGACAATTGGATACAAAGAGCACTGGTGTGCAGTCTTACAGGGAGAAATTGGATGCAGGCTTGGAATTATACAGGAGCAAAGATTCAGCACAGATACAGGTCGCCGTATAAGCTTCCCCATGATGGATTTTGTATGATTCTAGTGTAAGTAACATGTTCAATAAAATGACAGGTACATGGATAGGAAAGATTTAGACCAAATGTAGACCGATGGAACTAATGTAGATGGGGATGGACACAAAATGCTGGTGTAACTCAGCGGGACAGGCAGCATCTCTGGAGAGAAGGAATGGGTGACGTTTCGTGTCGAGACCCTCCTTCAGCATTTTCGTTGTCATGGGTAAGTTGGTTCGAAGGGCTTGTTTCCGTGTTGCATGACTCTATGATTGATAAGAGTTTGCGCAAAATGTTTGTTAACATAGATAAGTCACTTCTGCAAGCAACAAAATAAAAAGTAAAAATAAATTAGTTCAGATATGGTTATGATAGAATGAGATATCGGACAAATTCAGTATCTATTACATAGATCGTAAAAGATGCCCCTGAAAATAATGTGACCAGAAAAAACAAAAGATTATTTGAAAAGCTTTTTAGTTCATTTCCACGTTAAATTATTTCACATTACAATTCTTTTACATGAAATTGTGAAATTAGTTCCTTTACATCTTTGTTAACCATCTTTATTTCAAGGCAACATTTTTTAAAGTTGTATTTAATGTGAAATATGTAATAAATGATCAGTGAGCAGCTATCTGGTTTGTTTTAGATGTGTTGCAATGATATTGTTCTTAGAGCCAGTGAATATTTTCAGAAGCATCTTTTATGATCCAGTAATAATTACTGTATTGATTTGATATCTCATTCCGTCTTACCATGATCTGAAAAAAAGTGCTGGAGTAACTTAGCAGGTCAGACGAACCTGGATAGGGTTAGGACCTTCCTTCAGACCTGAAACATCACCAATTGTTTAGCAAACCAGTATCATAGAGCCCGAAGCCTCCAAGTGGCGCAACTAGTCCCTCGGAACAGTTCGCCGGAGAAGGTTCGAGTCAAATGGCCTCAGGCCTGCAAGACGGCAGTCTGGCATCAGTTCATAAATGGAGTGGCGAGGAGAAAGGCCATCAAGAACACCACAGAGGCAGCTGGATCAGGAGAGTAGGTCCATGGGGAGGAGCGAATGCCACCTGAACACAAGTCGTGGTCTGATCAACCACAGCTGGGTCGCCTGGGTGAGGGTGTCTGATGTTGAAAGACCTGAAACACCCAATGACCCCAGGTTACATCACTGATGATCTATAGATGTATTTCTATCAATGCAGCTCCTTGTGTCTACAATACATGATCTGAGTTTTTTTAAATATTTTAGTCTGTTGCCTATGGAATGATCTATCTACTAAGATACGCGTAATGGATAAATTCTGGGCAGCTGCAAAGACAGTTCAGCAAACTAGCGGTCAATGCACAATATGGCAATGGGTAGTTGAAAAAAGCAGATGACAGCCTTTAGTGAACTGTGAGGAAGTAAAGTACACAACATGTGATAGAGTCGTGACCCTGTGTTATTGCACATTTCTGGGCTGAACAGATATGGCTTGTCAGGTAATCTGTCATGCAGTGGAGTAGTGAACAGCAGTACAAGTCAGTTCAGACAGATTTGAAAATTACACAAATAGTAGGGTGGAAAGGTATAATTGAAAATGGAAAAAAATACTAAACGAAAGACAGCTGAAATTGCTGCAATGCCTTATTAAATGCACTGGACGTGGATAGGTGGCCTCAGTCTGTTAAATGGTTACAGTCAGTGACTTTACAGTGGAAGAAACCAATTAGAATGTCTTTGCGAACTGCATGCAAGATATTAAATCATTCATACAGCTGCGAACAAGTTTTGACATCAGCCAAGAGGAAATTTTCATATCAGTTAACACATGATTTGACAATGGCTCAAGTAGTACATCTCATGTGGTTGATTTCAAGGTGAGAAATAATTCTGACTTTTCAATTTTTTGTTCTTATATTTTATAAAATGTCTTATATTTTTTAATGGTATTTGTAGTGCACAGCTATTAGAAACATTGCATGTTCACAAAATTAAATCTATCTTTCATTCTTTTGAGTACATGGTGATCATGCGACTTCTATTGTAAAATGCAGTGTCACTTGTGCAAATCAATGCATAGTTATCACTTTAAAAGTGAGAGGTGTTCTGTGGCTTTCATATCGTTAAAAATGTAATTGAGCCTCAGAGCAAAAGTCCCATAAGGGTTTCATTACCGGACAACCCCATCATAAATGCACATAAAAGCCTCCAGATTCACTTCCAGCAAGTATTAGCTGTGACAACCCCATTTTTTGAACACTAAGTGATATCAAGGAGATTCTATGAATGACCTTGAATTTGCTGAGGCAAAACCAATTGTTGCTAATAGACCAAAAGATATTCCCCCTGATGTTCAACTATTGATTATCTATCACTGAGACATATAGGCCCAGCCTTTCCGTAAACCAGACTGCTATCGGTGACATGATGCAATAAGAATAACTACCAGGGACAATATGCTTGAAGTTATTGTGGTAAAGTAAAAATCATTAAAGCTTGAACTTGTAGGATTAAAGATCAAGGAAACTCTCCCAAATAGACCTTAGCTGATGATTTTGAAATGGCTGAATTAAAGTAATGGGCCTGTCCTACTTAGGTGACTTTTTAGGCGACTGCAGGAGACTATGGTTGCCGGGCAGTCACCTTCATGGTCATGAGGAGTTCCCGCATTCTGGGAACCAGTCGCAGCCTCATCATGGTTGCCGTGAATTTTTCAACATGTTGAAAAATTAGCGGCGACGTGAATGAAGCCGCCATGGAGAGTAGCGAGAATTCTCGACCCATAGGTGGGTCGCCAGGAGGTCCTAGTGGGTTGCCAGGAGGTCGGAGGTTCTCGGAGGTTCTCGTAGGTTGTAGCCAGTACTAACCGGTGAATTTCATTGGCTCATTGGGGAAAAAAAGGTAAGCGGAATTTTTCAGAATTAAGAATAGCCGACCGGTAATGTTAAATGTCCGCCGAGCTTCACAGCCGTGTATCTCTGGCTTCTTAAAAGTTGCCTCCACTCCTTCTCCTCCCTCCCCCTCTTTTAAAGGACTTACCGTACACTGTGCTTTAGCCGTCTTTTTACAGCCCCAACCTTCCTGTCCATCGCAGTGTGTTTCTGTTTCACCTTGGCTTTGCACCATGTGAATTTTTTAGACAGGGCAAGCGGGGGGAGCGCTGTCTAAAAATTCACACGGGCTGGTGAAGGAAGCGATGTGTGTGTGTGTTCCACTCTCACAGTCACCGTTCCAGTTCCTGGTTTTTCAGGCGGCACTCCGCTGAAAAATCGACCAAGTGAGACAGGCCCACAAGGCTGAATGTAACAAAACATCAGAGACCAAAAATCTTGCTAACATTCAATGGGTTTGGATGAACTTCTTTGGCACCAAACCAGTGCTTTTTTTTTAGGTGACGGGACGATGTACTGGCACCTCTAAATAGTAAAAAACATGAATGTTTAAATATTTAGATTTTAATCTTTATGCTCTTCAATCTCAAATTCTCAGTTTTATTACAAAAAGATTACATTTGGAAAGTAAAAATTATTGATTATAATAGGCAGTAAGACCCTTAAAACAGGTTAAGAACCTTACAGATTGGCAATCCACTTCATCCACTCCATCCATCCATAAAACTCTGATCTTGTGCTCCTCCTGTTTGCGCGGTCTTTCTATTTGCACAAAAACGGTACGCGATAGCGCTACGATTTTTTGCCAGGCCACTCACCGTTCTCCTGTGCTGCGAGTGCACCAAGTTTCGTTCCGATCGGAGGACTATTGTAAAAGTTGGCGCGGTTTAAAAATCGTTAAAACCACTCGTGCACAGATCTCCTACCAGTCAGCGCCGCGTGGATTGGTCTTTTCTCCTGTCACTCCCCGGGATGGTCCGCCACTTCCTGCGCAATCGCGGCGGAGATCTCCAACCGGACGCAATTTTCAGAGGGACTGGAAGCGGCCCGGGAGATGACGCCAAACGGAAAGCGGAGAATCTGATCCTGGCAGAGGAGAACGTCCAGCGACTAGCGCCCACTGTGAGTCCCCACCGCACCGCTAGCTCCAGCCCCTTCCCCTCTCTGGCTCCTGCCCCCCACCCCCGTGATACCCCCCCTCTCCCCCACAACCCCCGTCTTTTCTTCAAGCGCTCTCCCCTCCAACCCCACACCAACCCCCTTGCCACCACACCCCTCCCCCCTGCCCACACACTATCCTCCCCCCACAACACCCCAATCCCACCCCCCTCCCCCCGCCCACACACACCCCCCCTACTCCCACCCCCCCATCCCCCCACACCCCCCTCCCCCACACCCCCCTCCCCCCACATCCCCCCTCCCTCCACATCCCCCCCACCCCCACAATCCCCCTGCCCACATGCCCCCGCCCACACAACCCCCTCCCCCAACAACCCCCGTCCTCACAACCCCCCAACAACCACCCCCCCTCCACCCACACACCCCCTCCCCACACCCCCCCAGCCTACACCCTCACCCAACCCACAACCCCCCAACCCACCCCTTCCCCCTGCCCCCACACCCTATTGTCAAGTTAACCTCTCTAGTATTGGATGGCCATACCAATAGCATTTTTCTCCATTTCTTTTCATATGGTAGTCATGTGATCTGCTAATTGTAGAATCCATCTCTGATTTTATTGTTTGTTCTCACTATTCTTAGTCTTTTTGTAAATATCAATTTCAGCTCCATCGTTAGTAAATATTAGTAGATAGATGGTGGTAGATTAGTAGAGAGAAGAGCCATGATTAAATGGCGGAGAAGGCCTGATGGGGCAAATGACATAATTCTCCTCCTGCCACTTATGAACATGAAATATCTGAGAGAATTTCACTTTTGATTTCTTTCTGCCTTCAATTGAACTTCAATATGAGAACATAAAATTGGTTTAATTACGCCTGTTTACTGGTGCATCTGTAGAATCACTGGATATTAAGATAACATTTGCATTGTACACATTCAGATGTCACATAAACCCATTTAATCTTCCAGCAGAAGAATACAAAATAGTTAGAACACAACCTTACAAATTGATGTGAAGATACTGCTATAGTTGAATGCAATCAATGTGTGTGTCCCCCTGCCTTCATAATGTTACTTAGCACATTACCTACCACTTGCAGGTTATTTTAATTTTATGTTGTTTTGGCTGTTGCTATAATTCTGTATATTTTCATATAACACCTGCAAATTCTCGTTGGAATTGAGGTATGTGGAAAGTAAAGGGCCTGTCCCACGAGCATGCGACCTGCATGCGGCGAGCGCGACCAAACCGGAAGCGGGGGCCGCGCGGAGGTCGAGTGAGTGATGAAGTTCAGGCGAAGTCCGCGGGAAGTTCGCGCGTGACGTACGGCGTCAAGACGTGCGTCCGGCGTCGAGACGCTGCGTATACCCATCGAGGCGGTGCGTACGGCGTCGAGGCGGCTGCGGGCCGGCAGGCCGTTGCCGCTCGGAATTTTTGAACACGGTCAGTTTTTCGGAGCCCCGCGCGATGTTGGGGCCAGCTCCGCACAACTCCATATGGCTCCGGCGATCGAAGCGGGACCGGCCCCGCGAGGCCGTACGGCTCAAGCGACCACATTAGGTCGCGCTTGCCTCATGGAATCGCATGCTCGTGGGGCCGGCCCTTTAAGACCATCAATGATAAATTTGGAACCCCTAAAGATAGAGATGGGAGATTTTATAAGGGGAAGTAAATTACACAATTACTTTACCTATCTTCACAGAGGGGAACATAAAAAATTCTAGAAATATTGAAATTAGGTGTGAACAAAATTAGTCAAAAAGTAGTACTGGACAGGTTGTTGAACGTGAAGAACATTGAACCCTCAAGATCCAAAGCTGTCTAGAGTTTTGAAAGAAATGGCAATAGAAATAGTGGACACTCCAGTAACTATTTTACATTTAGCTTTATTATTGTCATGTATACTGTGAAAAGGTTTTGTTTTCACACTATCCAATCAAGTCAGGTAATGCTATTCATGAATATGATCAATATAATAGAGTGAAGGGAATGGTACCAGGGTGATATTGTTTCTCAGAGTGTAGCACAACGGTTCCAGAGGAAATGTCCATTGTCCACAATGAGGCAGGATGGAATATCGGGACTTTACCCCAGCATGTGGAAGGACCTTTCAGTAATCGGATAACAGAAGGGAAGCGGTTCCTGCGTGATGGCGTGTGCTTTAACGCTTCTACTTCTTTTCGCTGTTGGGTGCAGGGAGAAGAAGGAATGATCGGGGTTGGAACGATTCTTCATTACGTTGATTGCTTTCCCAAGGGAGCGTTAAGTGTGTTTTTTAGAGGACATAGGTTCAAGGTAAAGGAGAAAAGATTCAATAGGAATGACAAGGGGTAACTTTTTCACACAAAGGGTGGTGGGTGTATGGAACAAGGTGCCAGAGGAGGTAGTAGAAGCTGGGACTATCCCATCATTTAAGAAACAGTTAGACAGGTACATGGATAGGACAGGTTTGGAGGGATATGGATCAAGTGGGACTAGTGTAGCTGGGAGATTGGTGGTGTGGGCGAGTTTGACCTATTTCGGCACTGTGTCACTCTATGATTCTATGACTATACATTCTGGAATTGTGTATTTGAGGGTAGCAAATGCAACCCCATTATTTCAGATAACAGATACAGGACTGACCTGTTAGTCTGGCATCAGTCACAGAGAAAAGATGAAATCTATAATGAAACTTGTAATAATTAACAACTTCAGTTTGCATTTATTGTCACTTAACCAACTAAGGTACAGTGAAATTTGAGTTACCATTCAGCCTTACTAAGTGAAAAGCAACAATTCACACAACCACATAAAATAAAAATTAACATAAACATCCACCACAGTGGAATCCACATTCCTCACTTGAAGGGAATAATAGGACTGAGAACAGTTATCATGGATTTAGAAAGAAAAATTAAGTTTCACTGATCCGCTGGAATTCTTTGAGGATGTGGCCAGTGGAAATGATTAAGGGAGAACTACTGAATATGATATATGTGAATGCGTACACTGGATATGATGATGTGCCCCCATGATTAGCATACGTGGAATTAGGGGGAATATGCTGATATAGATTGCGAATTAGACAATAGACAATAGACAATAGGTGCAGGAGCAGGCCATTTGGCCCTTCGAGCTAGCACCGCCATTCAATGTGATCATGGCTGATCGTCCCCAATCAGTACCCCGTTCCTGCCTTCTCCCCATATCCCCTGACTCCGCTATTTTTAAGAGCCCTATCTAGCTCTCTCTTGAAAGCATCCAGAGAACCTGCCTCCACCGCCCTCTGAGGCAGAGAATTCCACAGACTCACCACTCTCTGTGAGAAAAAGTGTTTCCTCGTCTCCGTTCTAAATGGCTTACTCCTTATTCTTAAACTGTGGCCCCTGGTTCTGGACTCCCCCAACATCGGGAAAAGCCCTTAACAATCTTATCTGTTTCAATTGGTTAACAAACAAAAAAACAATGAGTAGGAATAATAGGATCCTTCTTAGTTTAACAGGCATTGACTAATGGGGTGTCACAAGGCTCAGTGCTTGTGTCCCAGCTATTCACTATTTAAAATGTTCAGTTCGGCTAAGGGGACGTGATGGCGTATTAGCCAATTTTGCCAATGATCGAAAACTAGATGGGATTGTAAATATGGGGAAGTGTTGAAGCTTCAGGCGTAATGTGAACAAGCTGCACAAGTGAGCAAAAACGTGGAAACATAGAAGTCGGAATACAGTGTGTAAAAATGCTAAGTTGTCCATTTAAATACAGAAATGCAAAGTATTTGTTAAATAGTAACATGAGGGGTAATGTTGATGTTCAAAGGATCATAGACCTTGTACAGAAGGATTGAAAACAAATATGTTGGGGCAGTAGGTCATTAGGATGTCAAAGGGTACGATGGTCTTTATTAAGAAAGAATTCCTGTACATTGTAACATAGAAACATAGAAAATAGGTGCAGGAGTAGGCCATTCGGCCCTTCGAGCCTGCACCGCCATTCAATATGATCATGGCTGATCATCCAACTCAGTATCCTGTACCTGCCTTCTCTCCACACCCCCTGATCCCTTTAGCCACAAGGGCCACATCTAACTCCCTCTTAAATATAGCCAATGAACTGGCCTCAACTACCTTCTGTGGCAGAAAATTCCAGAGATTCACCACTTTCTGTGTGAAAAATGTTTTTCTCATCTCGGTCCTAAAAGATTTCCCCCTTATCCTTAAACTGTGACCCCTTGATCTGGACCTTAAACTGTGACCCCTTGATCTGGACCTTAAACTGTGACCCCTTGTTCTTGTAGAATAACAGATACAGAAACAATGTCCAACATCCCTATGTGCTGTCAGACCATTAGATTTTCCAGAATATTGCATATTACTCCTATTTATACACAAACATCCTTTAAGATTATGTTTTTAATGGTTATGCATTGTATAACAAATTAGCCAGCGAACCAGATGAGTTTAAAGGCACAACAGAAAAGCCCTGTGTATTTAAAGGGAGCAAGGAAAACAGGGTGGGGTTAAATCATTGGGTTTAAAAAGAGCTTTTAAACTTGTTCCTGGTGATTTTAGAAGGATCATAGAAATGGAGCCCTGGAAACCAGAGCCAGGTGAGCAGGATGTCAAGTTAGTGGGATTTCCAAAAAACAATGGGATAGTGGACTATTGGGAATTTTACTGTGTTTGATAGATAGACACAAAATGCTGGAGTAACTCAGCGGGACAGGCAGCATCTCTGGCGAGAAGGGATGGGTGACGTTTCAGGTCGAGACCCTTCTTCAGCGAGTCTTGACCCGAAACATTACCATTCCATCTCCCCAGAGATGCTGCCTGTCTCGCTGAGTTACTCCAACATTTTGTGTCTATCTTCAGTGTAAACCAGCATCTGCAGTTCCTTCCTGCACATTTTACTGTATTTGGTTGGTTATGGTCGGTGGATTTTGCTGGCAAAATTAATATTTAATATTCATTCATAATTATGTTTCAGGAGGTTATACAGAAAGTTGTGACAAAACACTATCTTGGAATGTTGCTGTAGGTCTGGTGCGGATAGATGTACTTGGAGAATTCCATGAATCAGAGTTGGCAACAAGAAGGAGCCATTGAAGCAAATGGTGTGGGTGTGTTTATAGGGAAATTAGAGGGGGAGGGGAAAAAGAATTAAGTTGATTGAGTTAGATTATAAGTACACAATTTGTATCATAATGCCTTAATTAATTGTGTGGCAAGTGGTACTTAATTGAGCAATATTGTTCAGAACTTACTGAACACAGTTTGAAGTATCATTTTATTACAAAGCTAGCAAATGCAACTGAGATTTTTTTTTTTTTTAATCAGTTTTCTTTCACTGGATTGATAGTTAATTATTAATTATCTGCAGATGTCCATCAAGAAATATACTTATAATGATTAATAAATATAAAACACTTTTCTACATTCACATATATTCACTGTTATTAATGTAAATCAAAAAGAACATAAGGCTCGTATGAGCCCCTGTGGGATTCCATTGTGCATTTACCATCAGTCTGGAAAGAAACACCTGCTCACCACAAATCTCTCTTCTCTGTCCCCATGAGCCAATTTTGATTAGCTATTGAAAGCCTTTCTTTCTCCCCACGTGATATTTTGTTCATTCTAAACTTGAACTAACTTGAAGAGCTTCAATTCACTGTTAGTCATGCACCTTACTGTTTCAAATTTGGTTGAGTGGTTCCAGAACAACAATCTCGCTCTCAGCTTAACACGACCAAGGAGCTATTCCTTGCGAGAAACAAGGAACTGCAGATGCTGGTTTATTTTTTTTTTAAAGGCGCAAAGTGTTGGGGTAATTCAGCGGATCAGGCAACATCTCCAGAGAACAGATAGGTGGTGTTTTGGGTTGGGATCTTTCTTCAGACTGTTTCTTGACTTCAGGAAGGTAAACCTGCCTTCAATGGTGGGATGCTGGTAGGGAGAGTCAACACTTTCAATTTGCTGGACATACACATCTCTAAGCTCTGTCCTGGGTTCAGCACATCGATACAATCATAAAGAAAGCTCACGAAAGCTTCTACTTCTTCAGAGGAATGAAGACATTCAGTATGTTGCTGAATACTCAATTATACTTCTCCAGCTGTTCAGCAAAGAGCAGACTGACTAGTTGCATCACAACCCGGTTCAACAATTTGAATCCCCGGGAACATAGGAAGCCAGGTGATGAGCAGTGCCTTGTTTCCTCCAGACGTGATGCTTGGCATTCAGGCCAAAGAGTTCAATCTTAGTTTCATCAGAAAAGAAAAACGTTTGGCAAACTCCAAGAGGACTGTCATGTGCCTTTTACTGAGGAGCGGCTTCCGTCTGGCCACTCTACCATAAAGGCCTGATTGGTGGAGTGTTGCAGATATTGTTGGACATATCTCTCTGGACAGGTTCTCCCATCTACCAGAGGAACTCTGGAGCTCTGTCAGAATGACCATCAGGTTCTTGGTCACCTCCCTCACCAAGGCCCTTCTCCCCCAATTGCTCAGTTTGGCCGGGCGGCCAGCTCTATGAAGAGTCCTGGTGGTTCCAAAGTTCTTCCATTTAAGAATGACAGACGCCACTGTGCTCTTCAGGACCTGCAATGCTGCGGAAATTGTTTTATACCCTTCCCCAGATCTGTGTATCAACACAATCCTGTCTCGGAGGTCTACGATCAATTAATTCGTCTTCATGGCTTGGTTTTTGCTCTGACATGCACTATCAACTGTGGGACCTTATATAGACAGGTGTGTGTCTTTCCAAATCATATCCAATCAATTTAATTTATCACTGGTGGACTCAATTCAAGTTGTAGAAACATCTCAAGGATAATCAATGGAAACAGGAAGAACCTAAGCTCAATTTTGAGTGTCATAGCAAAGAATACTGATGTAAATGTGATATTTCAATTATTTATTTTTAATTACTTTGCAAAAAAATTCTAAACACCTGTTTTCATTTCTTCATTCTGGGGTAAAGTGTGTAGATTGATGATAAAAAAGAAGAATTTAATCAACTTTAAAATAAGGCTGTAACGTAACAAAATGTGGAAAAAGTGAAGGGGTCTGATATTTTCTGAGATATATGTGTGTGTGTTTAAACATTCCATATCAAAATTAACTTCCTGCATTGGTGTCAGCAATGTTCAAGAGATATTCGTTTGAAGTTCCATATATGTATCAAGCCTCAGAACTGATCCAAAAATCCTACAAATCTAAACCATTCTCTCTTCCACTATTTCACCAACCAAGTAGATACTGACTTTATTCGACTGCTTCAGTGCTTGTGCTCACTCGGATATGGCACTGGCAGTAATAATGTTTATTACATTAAGTTCTTAATCTAAATAACTTTAAATTCTTTTCATTTAAGGTCCCAATTACATTAGACACAGTTTATTAATGCTCTGTGAAATATCAAAATGCTTTATGAAGGCTGAATATATTAATTTAAGAAAGGGCAGCACAATGGCGCAGCGGTAGAGTTCCTGCCTTACAGCACTTACAGCGCCAGAGAACTGAGTTCGATCCCGACTCCGGGTGCTGTCTGTATGGAGTTTGTACATTCTCCCCGTGACCATGTGGGTTTTCTCTGAGATCTTCAGTTTGTAGGTTAATTGGCTTGGTACAAATGTAAATTGTCCCTAGTGTGTGTAGGATAGTGTTAATGTGCGGGGATCGCTGGTCAGAGCGGACCCAGTGGGCCGAAGGGCCTGTTTCCACGCTGTATCTCCAAACTAAACTAAACTAAAAAGTTAAAAGTTCAACCACTACTCAACCAACAAGTAATAGAGGCAATTTAAAGGTATAAGTATTCCGTCTCAAACTGTTTCTCATTTATGTCCTCAGTTATGTCCTCAGTCATATAAATTTGTGGCAAGAAAATAAGTTTAATTTCTCTCAAGGAAACACAAAATTCTACAAGATTGAGTGAATCAGCACTTATGAATTACAGGTAACAAAATAACATTTTCTCTGTAATTGAGAACTTTAAAAAATGGAAGATTAATTTGTCCATTTGATATATAAAATTGCCTAAACAACCATGAGATTCATTGTTTGACAACAATAAGAAAGTAACTAATATCAAATTATCAATTTATTTTGGAGTAGAAATTCTGCAAATTGCCTTGAAATACAGTATTCACTTTTTCTTATAGAATGATCCAATTTTTCCATATGTCTACCTGCAAACGTATTTGCCTCTTGTTGAGTATAAATTCTTGCATTATGCAGGACACTTAGTGTTTTGAGATATCATATGTCTTTTTTATCCACAACAAAAGGTTTTGTGCACTCAGTCATCTTCCAGTGCTAAGCTTTTAAAAGTATAGTGCAAAAACTATGGTGATTGATATTGGATTGGGTGTAATTTATACCATAAAATGAGCAAACTTCTTCCTCTTGGTGTGACAATTTTGGGCAAAAATGAGAGTTTAAGTAAGTAAGCAAGTAAATAAGTTTATTGGCCAAGTATTCACATACAAGGAATTTGGCTTGATGCTCTGCCCACAAGTAACAACATGACATAGTGACAGTTACGAATAACTCAGAAAACACTAAACATTAATAATAATAAAACATTAATGATAAAACACCATTGATAAATAGCATAAACCCTAAAAATCTCCAGCTTTTAAAGACTTCTATAAACAATATTCCATGGATATTTGTCATGTTGTCAGTGTTTTTGGGCAAATTGAAGGCAAAATTCCAGCTCAGTTCAAGGGGGTCCAGGACAAGGGGTCACAGCTTAAGGATAAGGGGGAAATCCTTTAAAACCGAGATGAGAAGAACTTTTTTCACACAGAGAGTGGTGAATCTCTGGAACTCCCTGCCACAGAGGGTAGTCGAGGCCAGTTCATTGGCTATATTTAAGAGGGAGTTAGATGTGGCCCTTGTGGCTAAGGGGATCAGAGGGTATGGAGAGAAGGCAGGTACGGGATACTGAGTTGGATGATCAGCCATGATCATATTGAATGGCGGTGCAGGCTCGAAGGGCCGAATGGCCTACTCCTGCACCTAATTTCTATGTTTCTATGTTTTGTTTGTTATCTATCCAGGTTGGCCTGAAGTGGCACTGATATGTCATCTCTTTGAAATACTGCAGTCCATGGTATTGCTTAATGGTGATAGGAAGGAAGTACTAACAACATTGATCCGGTACAATAAATCAGGATCCTGCGTTGCTTGGTACAGAGGTTTGCATTTTCATGGCATTGCCGTCTTGTCCTTCATGACAGTAAAAGGCACAGGATAAGGAAGTGCTGTCATTGTAACCCTGGTTGGTTACTGCAGTGTATCCTGTAGATTGCACATAGTTCAACATGCTGCTTCAGTGATGGAAGGGGTTGCTACTGAGCTGGCAAAAGAGGTGTCAGTCAAGCCTACTATCTTGCATTTCATGGTGGTGTGTTTTGTAATTTATAAGTGTCAGTGTTTGGGCCATTTAATTTAGTTTAGAGATACAGCGTGGAAATATTCTCTTTGGCCCACCAGTTCCTCGTCGCCCATCAATCAGCCATTCACTCTGCTTCAATGTTACCCTATTTTCACCATCCACTCCCGCTACAGAAGGGGCAATTTACAGAGGCCAAATTACCTACAAACCTACTGATCTTTGGGATGTGGGAGGCAACCGGTGGGCCGAGAGGAAACTCACATGAAGGAGAACGTTCAAACTCCACACAGATAACAGACAAGTCCAAGGTCGGCCCGGATCTCTGCCATAGAGAGGCAGCAGCTCTACCTTACAACACCACTGTGCCACCCAATATTGTTTTGTAAAAATGCTGTTGACTTTTAATGTAAACTTTTATATAGCTCGACTGCAGAATTCCAACTATGGACAATGTTATTGGTGGATATGAATTCAACAAATTGACCACTGATCTCCAAACAATAAAATTCAATAATAGTCAAGAAGGGTAATCTTTAAAAGGCTTCAGAATAGTTGTAGCGGCGTCTGCTAGCGCACGCAGATATCGAACCCGGCGTTAAGTATATGAGCAGGGAGGTTCTACTGCAGTTGTACAGGGTCTTGGTGAGACCACACCTGGAGTATTGCGTACAGTTTTGGTCTCCAAATCTGAGGAAAGACATTCTTGCCATAGAGGGAGTACAGAGAATGTTCACCAGACTGGTTCCTTGGATGTCAGGACTTTCATATGAAGAAAGACTGGATAGACTCGGCTTGTACTCGCTAGAATTTAGGAGATTTGAGGTGGGATCTTATAGGAACTTACACAGTTCTTAAGGGGTTGGACAGGCTAGATGCAGGAAGATTGTTCCTGATGTTGGGGAAGTCCAGGACAAGGGGTCACAGTTTGAGGATAGAGGGGAAATCCTTTAGGACCGAGATGAGAAAAACATTTTTCACACAGAGAGTGGTGAATCTCTGGAATTCTCTGCCACAGAAGGTAGTTGAGGCCAGTTCATTGGCTGTATGTAAGAGGGAGTTAGATGTGGCCCTTGTGGCTAAAGGGATCAGGGGGTATGGAGAGAAGGCAGGTACAGGATACTGAGTTGGATGATCAGCCATGATCATATTGAATGGTGGTGCAGGCTCGAAGGGCCGAATGGCCTACTCCTGCACCTATTTTCTATGTTTCTATGTTCGGAAGCCACGGTCACATGACTCGGGAGGGGCCGCTTGTTTCGCGCGGTTTTTCACTTGCACGCGTTAGTCCAGCGCTGACCACCGTTGTGGGCAGACGCGTCCGGAGTACCGGATATCGAACTTTTGAATAAAGATGTTGAAAACTCCAGTAGTCGTTTCTCAGACCACTAAATGGTCATCTTTTAAAGGCTTTTCTAAGTTTGCTAGACCATTCATTAAGCCTCAATGCAGCTTACTTCCTCTTAAACAGCTAAATATTAACAAAGGTTAGGCCTATCGGGTAGTTTTATATGACAAGAACACAAGCTGCCTTGCTCATGGTGCAGTGTAGCATAGTAATCAAAGGCTGGCTTTTCTCTTAGCAAATTCCTGAAAAATAATCTCAACTCCTTCTCTAAAATTATCGAATAAAAGCTGTCACTTATTCAGTGTGCAGCTTCAGATTTCTGAAAAAGGACTAATAGAGCATTATAATGAGTAATACTTACTCCGTTGCCGTGGTAACTCGGTGAAACATATTTGGTCTATGTTTTAGCTGACTGAGGTGATCCTCTGGAGATGGATTCTTTGTGACTGGCTGTTTACACATAAGAATGAGAAAGTGATAGACTTTTGAATGTGTAAAACTATACCGAAAGCTACAAACAACGAAAGCTAATTAATTAAACCAACAATATACCAAATCCTTCATGATGTAGTTCTCATAGTATTAATACATATTATTTAGACATTTAAGTCTCCAGCTATTTATAATTAATGCAACCTGGTGCTTACATGGTCTTGAATATACAATGCAAAGATCTGAATGCAAGCAGCAAGTTATAAATAAATGAACTGTCTTTGATTATTGTCAGAACCATATTGCTATTGCAATCTTTATTAATTCCTGATCAAACTACTATAAAGATCTCTTTGTCAATTTCTTCATAATAAACTTTTAAGGACCATTCTGTTATCCAGCTTATGAACGACTCTTCTATAAACGAGTGTACTGTCCGATTCACCTCTATCCTGTTGCGGACGTTAGTCAAGGAGGACTCTCTCTAACTTCTACAGGTGCACAGTAGAGAGCATGCTGACCGGTTGCATCGTGGCTTGGTTCGGCAACTTGAGCGCCCTGGAGAGGAAAAGATTACAAAAAGTAGTAAACACTGCCCAGTCCATCATCGGCTCTGACCTTCCTTCCATCGAGGGGATTTATCGCAGTCGCTGCCTCAAAAAGGCTGGCAATATCATCAAAGACCCACACTATCCTGGCCACACACTCATCTCCCTGCTACCTTCAGGTAGAAGGTACAGGAGCCTGAAGACTGCAACGACCAGGTTCAGGAATAGCTACTTCCCCACAGCCATCAGGCTATTAAACATGGCTCGGACAAAACTCTGAACATTAATAACCCATTATCTGTTATTTGCACTTTATCAGTTTATTTATTCATGTGTTTTGTAGTCAATGCCTACTATGTTCTGTTGTGCTGAAGCAAAGCAAGAATTTCATTGTCGTATCAGGGACACATGACAATAACCTCTCTTGAACTTGAGCTTGAACTGATTTGCTGTAATGTTGAGAACTATATTCAACACTCTATATGTTGCTCTATCTATTGTACTTGAGTTTGACTTAATTCTATTTATGTATGGTATTATCTGATTTGATTGAATAGCATGCAAAACAAAGTTGTAAACTGTACATCAGTGGACTTGACAATAATAACCCTAAACTTAATAACTGTCTGCAACACATTGCATTCTGAACTTGGTCATTCTAACCTTCATTCATGTTGGAATATGGAAAAATACTAATGTCTACAAATTGCTCTGTGAACCTTTTGTACAGAGAAAATTGAAATATGCCCAACCTCTACGCCTCTGTCTTTCTCTGTGGTATCTTTTGCAGCATTTGCTTAGATCTCCTCACTGTCTTTAACCTCACCTTCAGTCACCATCTTAACCATTCTTTTATAGAGTTACGGAGCATGGAAATAGGCCCTTCAGCCCAACTTGCCCACTCCGACCAATATGTCCCATCTACTGTACACTAGTCCCACTTGCCCACACTTGGCCCATAACCTTCTAAACCCATCCTATCCATGTACCTATCTCAACTACCTCCTCTGAGATTGTACTTTCCTCGGTATCCTATCAATTATTATCCTATATCATATTTGTTGAAGTCATTAAGCTTAGGTAAGTTTATTATAGTCATGTCTGGTTACTTTTAATTATTATCTGCCTGTGTTAACGTGGGTGAGATTTTATAAGTAGTCTGAGGCGTGTGTTTGGCTACAGGATTCTGGCGCAGACGCTCAGAGGATTAGTTTCAGTTTGATGTCGAGTCATGGGTTGAAACAGTTTTTTACCATGACCACGAGCATGATCGGGACATATATATGTTGTCAGACGATGTACTTTTACAAGACAAATTTTTTATGATTTATATGACATGAATGGAACGACGATTAATGATAGAAAGGGATGGACTATATCATTGTTTTGTATTACGTCAATGAAAACCAATTAATCAAGACTGGAAGACTTATTATTACTATCGCCGAAGCTCGTGGAATGCGTGAGACTACTTTTCTAATCATACCCGATAAATTAGTGGCTATCGAAATTGGATTTTGTGAAAGTTGTAATAAATCGCCATTATAATATTAATCATTCCCAATTAATTATTGTTATTTACTCCAAGTAGTGTGGGCTTCACAAGCTGAGCCGGCATTTCATTGCTGATCCTTAACTGCCCTTGTAAAGGTGGCGGTGAGCTACTTTCACGAGCCACTGCTGTCCCTGAGGCTTGGGTAATATACACAATGCGATAATGGAGAGAGCTCCAGGATGTTAACCCAGTGACAATATCAATGAAGGATAGATGTTCTAACCTGTAGAAATGTGTTGGTACACATTATTTTAACTGAGTGTGCCATAAAAGTCAAAATTATTATTGCTACGATTAGTCGAATGGATGAATGAGGGATTGGTTAGATCAAACATACTTACTGTCTAACACGACATAATTTTGAAACCGAATACACACATGTAATTTGATATAATTTGATATGGCTGATCATTTATATCTGAAAGACTTTTCCCTGGTCTACAATTGATGGTTTTAATTTCACCAACAGTAGAAACTATGGAAGAAAAGCTATAGAGCACATTTCGCAATAAATAGCACATTTAGTTCAATCCTTTCTCATAATGAATTAAAGTTCGACTACATGGATTATGTTGCCTTAGGGAAAATGAATAAATGCAGGTGAATCTTTCAAGAAGATAAGCCTATGTACATTTTTGTTCAGTAATAGTGAAAATACATGATATTAATCTAACATCAAGCCTCAATCTTTCACCAGCGCATGAGCTACAGTATTGTTAAAGACATTCATGCTTATCTTTTTTAGATTTCAATTCCATGAGAAGATATGTTTTTCTTGAGATATCAATCTCCTTTGGCAAAAGTATTTGGTAGAAGTATTAGTAAAGATGCTGAAATCACTAGCTTCAAAAGTCAAGTGTTTTATTGTCATATGTCCCAGATAAGACAATTAAATTCTTACTTGCTGCAGCACAACAGAATATGTAAACATAGTACATAACTGGAAAAGAAAATAAAGTTCAGTGTGTAAACACATGCACACATACTCAATCTCAATAAATAACAAATATAGTGCAACAATAATAATAACTCTGTTGCACTTCAGAGCTCAGTTGTTGTCATGTTTAATAGCCTGATGTCTGTGGGGAAGTAGCTGTTCCTGAACCTGGACGTTACAGTTTTCAGACTCCTGTACCTTCTTCCTGATGGCAATGGTGAAATGAGTGTGTGACCAGGATGGTGTGGGTCTTTGATGATGATGGCTGCCTTTTTGAGGCAGCAACTTCGATAGATCCCTTCGAGGTCAGAGCTGATGATGGACTGGGCAGTGGTCACAACTTTTTGCAGTCTTTTCCGCTCCTGGACATTCAAGTTGCCGAACCAGGCCATGATGCAACCCGTCAGTATGATCTCTACTGTGCACCTGTAGAAGTTCAGGAGAATCCTCTTTGACATACCGACTCTCCGTAATCTTCTCAGGAAGTAGAGGCGCTGTTTTGCTTTCCTTATAATTGCATCAGTGTGCTGGGTCCCGGAAAGATCTTCAGAAATATGCACGGCCAAGAATTTGAAGTTTTTGACCCTCCCCACCATCGTCCCATTGATGTAAACAGGATTGTGGGTCCTCATCCTTTCCCTATCAAAGTCCACAATCATCAGTTCCTTGGTTTTACTGATGTTGAGAGCCAGGTTGTTGTGCTGGCACCATTTGGTCAATCGGTGGATCTCACTTCTGTACTCTGACTCATCACCATCTGTGATTCGTTCAACAACAGTGGTGTCATCGGCGAACTTGATGATGGAGTTTGTGCTATGTCCGGCTACGCAGTCATGAGTATAGAGTGAGTACAGCAGGGGGCTGAACCTTATGGTCACAAATGAAATCAAGCAAACCCAATCTTATTCACACTTCTCAAAGAAAGACTTACATCTAAACAGAACTTTCCATGGCCTCTTGATATTCCAGAGTACTTCACAGTCGTTGTGTACACATGTTGCCAAGTTATACATCTTCAGTACTTGGGTTATTCATCCTCTCAAACACCTATCTCGAGGAAAGGCAAGTACAGATAGGTTAGAGGGCCTTTGCAACTAAATCTAAATATTTGATGTTGTAGTTCACTGAATAATTACTAATGTCTACATTTCTGCAGATGGTACAGCATGAAATGTAAAGTCTAATCAATCAGTAATCAGCAGCAACATAAGGATTTAAATAACATTTGTCAAACAATTTCAAGATTGATCCCAGTATTTGATCTCTTGTTGCTAACAGCTTTGATTTAAATGGTTGTTTTTTTCTTGCTTGCTATTGTGTTCTTTGCCAGTGACTGATCACAATGTGTCATTACCCCTTGATTTCTATCTAAGCATGAGATTCCTGTGTAAATCAAGTTCAAGTTGAGGACACAGACTGCAACATATAAATTAAATTGATGGTCATCTGACAGTCCATAATAATAATAATAATCACATTGGGTCAATTTTGATGAAAATCCATTTGGAATCAGAAACCAAGGGAAGAGGTTCTTTCCCCCATAATATTCACTTTTAGTCTAATTGTCCTCCTTTATTTACTTTCATAAGTGGGGGACTAGTGCAGGGTATGACCTCTCTATACTCACCATACTCAGTATGCAAACCATCAAGGAGCTGGGTTATTTTCACAGCCCAGTTCCATTCTCATTCTAGTCCGACCATAGAAACATAGAAAATAGGTGCAGGAGGAGGCCATTTGGCCCTTCGAGCCAGCACCGCCATTCATTGTGATCATGGCTGATCGTCCCCGATCAATAACCCGTGCCTGCCTTCTCCCCATTTCCCTTGACTCCACTAGCCCCTAGAGCTCTATCTAACTCTCTCTTAAATCCATCCAGTGACTTGGCCTCCACTGCACTCTGTGGCAGGGAATTCCATAAATTCACAACTCTCTGGGTGAAAACGTTTTTTCTCACCTCAGTCTTAAATGACCTCCCCTTTATTCTAAGACTGTGGCTCCTGGTTCTGGACTTGCCCAACATTGGGAACATTTTTCCTGCATCTAGCTTGTCCAGTCCTTTTATAATTTTATATGTTTTTATAAGATCCCCCTCATCCTTTTAAACTCCAGTGAATACAAGCCTAGTCTTTTCAATCTTTCCTCATATGACAGTCCCGCCATCCCAGGGATCAATCTCGTGAACCTACGCTGCACTGTCTCAATCACAAGGATTTCCTTCCTCAAATTAGGAGACCAAAACTGTACACAATACTCCAGATGTGGTCTCACCAGAGCCCTATACAACTGCAGAAGAATTGTTCACTTGTTCAGATTGGTTTTAAGCCGCGAAACAGGCACATAGGTGAACTGCGGATCTGTTGGAGAAACTTTCCTTCCATTCATCTCAGGCACATTCATTAATTGGGTGATTATAAAGGAGTATTCCATTTCTTTTATTATTTTTTTAATTTAATTCTTTATTTCGAACAGAATAAAGAATAAAAAGCAAGTATGAAACAGCATACAAAAAACAAAACAAGAATATTTATAAAGTGTCATAAACAATATCTATAAATAAATGAAATTGTATGTGTCCAAAAAGGAGCAGGAAGAAGCCAAAGCTTTTTAATTCCCCCTGCATATAATTATCTTATACAGATTTAGCAGCTATATGTACACCATATGTACACCAGCAGCTATATGTACACCAAATTATTTACATTTATACACTAATCAAATATTTACAAAGCCATACAAAAAAAGAGAAAAAAAGAAAAGGAAAAGAAAAAACCCTCATATACTATACAGTATCTCTTAGACATATATATATACAACTCATTTCAAATGTATTATTGGTTAACTCCTCGGATGCTTCAATCTGAGTGTGCTCAGGGGCAATACTGACTACAGTGTCCTTGGTACCTCTGCAAAAGCATATTTCGTGCCACTGCTGATAAAAGTAGTCTTCCTCTTCTTGGGTATGGCGTGCACAGCCTAAAGTTGTAGGTCAACTTGTTCTATTTGATCTTGTTTGTGCACGTCGAGTTGATTGCCTTAGTCGAAACAGGGTGGACCACGTGAAGGTTGTAATCTCCCACCCCATGAAAGTAGTAATGAATGTGGGAGGAAGGCTATGATTATTCATCCCTGATTCATCTCTACGTATTAGGTATGCCTCCTTGCGGAAGACCAATCCATGCTTTACCACAAAGAATTTCGACCAAAAACGATAATATTGCAGAGTTAGTGACAAAATAATATCTTACCAGTCAACTGGTCACATCCAATAATATTCACTTGAGGTTTTCTTTCAATGTGTTGGCAATTGAGGGTCTGCCAATTTTGTGACTGAGAGTGAAGCACAAAGCAAGGAGCAAGGCATTGACAAAAACAGCAGTGATTACACATTTATATCACAAAGGAGACATTGTTAGAGAAGTAGTCTTCAAAATAATTCTCCTGTTTGTGCTGAAACGTCCGAACAGTGAAGGCAGTGATGAGATCATTGTGTTTGCACTGGCTGGCCACAAGTACCTCAGGACTGGTAATGGCCACAGTGCTTGTCAGCATCATGGTAGCCACAGTGAGGTGAAGTCTGCATCATCATAATTTTTAATTCTAGACCAAAGTCCGGCTATAGCATTTCCACAGATTATACAGCTCAATAAGAAGATTACATTAAAATGGGACCGTCTGGTAAACTGACTGGCTCTTAATTAACACAACTTTGAACTGAAAACCTCTTCTCGACTCATGGGTTAATAATCCCGTACTTGGCACAGGAAGAAATGTTGAAGTCATTTGTCCTTACAGTGGCTTCAACCATAGACAGATTAAGGTCATAAGGTCATAAGTGATAGGAGCAGAATTAAGCCATTCGGCCCATCAAGTCTACTCCACCATTCAATCATGGCTGATCTATCTCTCCCTCCTAACCCCATTCTCCTGCCTTCTCCCTATAACCTCTGACACCCGTAATAATCAAGAATCTATCTATCTCCGTCTTAAACATATCCACTGACTTGGTCTCCACATCCTTCTGTGGCAAAGAATTCCACAGATTCACCACCCTCTGACTAAAGAAATTCCTCCTCATCTCCTTCTTAAAAAAAACGTCCTTTAATTTTGATGCTATGAGCACTAGTCCTAGATTCTCCCACTAGTGGAACCATCCTCTCCACATCCGCTGTCTCCAAGCCTTTCACTATTCTGGATTTGAACAATCTGGATCAAAGTTGTCTTTGGTGTGCTCCAGCATGAGTGGTGAAAACACTCGACAATAATTCACAATATCACCTATTCATGAGGTTTGAATACAATTTACTATTACCTTACACTCTTCAGGTAAGCTTATTTGCTCTCCTTTATAAAAGATGCATGTTGTATGGTTAATGATGCAATATTATTGCAGCATTAAGATAAACTATGCCATGCTCTCTTAGAAACATCAAACAACAAATCATTCATAAGTGTAAATACCTTAAATACATTTGAAAATCTATCCATGCAAAGCATCTTGAGGCTCAATACCGAGATCATTGCAAGTAAAATATTTTTCTTTGGCACTTAAGAGTAAAAATGTACGGTGTGTGTCTTTCTAACTGACATCATAGTGTACATTGACAATATTCATATTTCATGAGTTTGTTACAATACAATACATTTCTACTCTGGTTTAATGTACAGCTGTCACCTACTTCTTTACAAAGTACAATTGCTACAACCGCACATTTCAAACTTTAAAATGGTATCAAATACACTTACAGTAATGATAATACACCACAATATTTAGCTTTAATTATGTTTCCATTTGGTTCATGTTATGTGTATAATTATTTTCCTGATCCTGTGTTAAAGTACTGCAGTGCAGAATTCATTTAATGTGGGAAAACAATTAATAATCAGAGGACAAAACTTCTCATTTTAAAACAGAATATTGTGACAGAAAGATGTTTTTGTGCAACTGATCCAACTTCGTAAGCCATGTTACTTTCTGTCAACCTACAGATTGTAATGTATTGGCTACTAAATATAGTCTGCTGTTGCTGCAAGACAGAATCATTTTCACTTAAAAGTAAAACATTATATTCTGTCGTATGTAAGTAATTTAATTGGCAAAAAACAGATTTTTGGATAAGCCTTCTGATTTCAGTTTTCCATCTGAACCCTGTTCATGCTTACTTGGGCAGTAATCCTGTTTCTCTTGCCAGAATTGACAAAGGTCTGACTGTTAGTGATACCTTTCAGAACTAAATTTACTCCAGAGTGACAGAGGCAGGTGGACACAGGGCATCCAGCCACTTGTGCAAAGCATCATGCTACTATAGGTCAACATCGAGAGGGGGAAAAGACGCTGTCTTCAGTTGAAACAGATCGAAGCAAGCTCATCCCGAAGAGGGGGGTTTCTCTTCAAAGCCAGCTGGTCTGGCTTTATCGTTAGGATTTTTTTTTTTTACCTGCACCGTTTGATCAGCCGACTCTGCAGCAGGTGCTGCAGGGCATAGAAAGGAAAGAAAGTCATTGGTGAGTTTTCGAAATTAATGTTAAAAAAAGTGTTTTCTTACTCCCAATTGCAGTATTTGTATGCGTACGCCTCACCTCAGCATAAAGAAAACTAATTTCTACGCTAGGTCTAATATTTGAAGTGTTACTAACTTTATATTTAAAGAAATGTAGTATGTGAATAATGATTGTATTATCATAAAGTACAGGCTCTTCTTACACGCTCACGGTGTTATCTATTGCCATACATGGTGAACAAAGAGAGTTTGAAATTAGTTAAAAATACTCATCAGCAAATGAAGAAATATACAGCATATAGGATAAAATGGGTGATATATATGTTTCTTTAATTCAATGACATTATCTTCAAATTCTAGTTTCATGTAAATCACAGAAAAAGCAACTTTTATATTATATGAATTATTATTGGTAATTATGTTTTCACTTGAGGTATCTAGATAAATACCTGTTCCATAATATTGCTAAAGATATAGGTAGAATCACAGCACACATTCACTTCAATCTAGATTTAAAAACTTAGATCCTTTTTGAAGTCAGAAAGTATCATACCTGCTGTCGTAGATCTTCATGACTTCGTTAATCTGTAATCAAAAGGCAAATATTTAATATTATGTGTCCATTATAGATGCTGCAAACATTTAATGAAGAGTCTGCATTTAATTTCTGTAAATGCAGACTTTTGGTTTAAAAGCTGAAGTTAAATAACAGATACAAAGAGAAGGTATGCCGACATCGATATTAATCTGTTCTGAGTAAAGATAGCAGCTGGTGCTAGAGTGCGGTTGTATATTCAAAGCTTCATTTTTCAAATTCTCTTTTTCATTCATTTGCTACATAAGAATAATTTTAATGGATTAAATGAAAAAAGTTAAGATATCACCAGCGACAGATTAAATCAATTGGATTTAGCCTGAATTCCAAAAACTGGCTGACATAATCTTGACTTTGACATACATAATTTACAGCTGTCCTCTAGGTCATGCTCCTAATGTAGACGCACCCACCTCTGTAGAATTACTGCAAATAAGAAATAGATACTTCATTGAGTTATTTTGCAACCTTGGTTGTTGATTACCGTTATAATTGAAATCTAGAAGAAATGGGGAATAAATGTAAAATTCAAACAATAGAATAGATAGACAATAGATATCCTATGAATGGTAAACTCCAAAAAAAATCTTCTTCAGACATAGACTTTAACATTGCGTTAAAGGTCACTAACTGAATGGAATAAATAAAACCCTTTGATATCATGTTTGTGATTGAGACTACTTTTCCCAAAATACTAGATTTATTAATGGCCTGGATATCTTTCTTTCTTAGCCAATCTACAATCATGAACAATTATCAATAAATGAGTTTACAAACCTATTTGACCTCTGAGACGTATATACATTTTCTTTATGATTAAACAATTCAAAATGATCAAAATTATAAATGAAAGCCTTTTTTTCATTTGAGTTTGCTTGTGTTTTGGAATCAGACAATGGAACACAGGATTGAGCCAGGAAGACTCGTTGTGTTTTCTTCAGGAAAGAAATAGACTGGATTTGCTAAATACAAGTCCCAAAATATGGTGAAATCCCCAATAACTAATTAGTAAACAATGGATCCAAATTCATTGGCTAAAATCAATGACTTTGTATATGAGCGGCGATGTTATTTTGTCCTAATGGAAAAAGGGTATTCCAGTGGAGGGCATACCTCTGGTAAATCTCTCTGAAAGCTGTGCAATTCAAATATATCTGATTTACCTAGTCACTGGGCAGCAATGGTGATTGTTTTGGTGAATATAGCTTTAAAATGTTATTTAAAAAAAAATTGTTTTATCAGGACAAAGTGAAGAAAATCATTTGCCAGGCCTTGTAAAGTTCATTTTGTTCAATGAGCACAGACATTTGTTCCCATTAATCTCTATAAAAATAGTTATGCTTGTGGACGCTGGACTATTGCGTTTTTTTCCCATTTTTTCTCAGATTCTGGACTGCATCACCAACTCATTTTACATTTCATTCTTGGCCCACTGGTTTTGTCCATTTGACGCACAACGAGGCAGGGTTCTAGCTTGTTAGAATGCATGAAAAAGGATTTATATAACTGACAAAAGTTACCAAAATAGCAACTCAAATACTACGTATCAGTATCAGTATAAGTTGCTTAATGGCACAGCAGTCTTCAGGCATCACCCCACCCCCTTTCAGTTAACTTCAAGGAAAATTAAAATACTCTTAATTTACTCGTCTGTCAAAATAACTTTTTAATGATTTGAAATATTTACCGACTCCAAAAGACAAGTGGGAAAATTGTTTTCCAAGCGCCATGCACATACATATAATTTACATGCTGCCATAACCACCCTAATTTAGATATCCACTGCTGTATTAATTGGAGGCACTGAGTTTAAGAAAGGGGCTTATCTGCCTTCTTGCCCGAATATTTTATTTATCCCTATTTAAAAACAAACGCACGAGCCCACTATGTGGGTGATCGTTTCACCTTACGTGTTGAGGAAAGGCACAACACGACGAATGTGTAGATCGGTTACATAGAGTGAAATAGCAAGGTTTCATCGCGCAGTATTTATAGTGGATTATCAGATAACATGGTTAATGGCTTTACCTTGGGATCTTCTCCCTTTGAACTTCCAGTAAATTGAAGAGAAAAGTATTTACTTTAAAAAATGAACATTACTGTGCCCTGCCACTTAAAATAAAAAGTAACTATATCTTTGCAATGTCATGCCCGCTAATTATAGTAAGCTCATTCAAACAAGTCGGGTTAGTGGGGACCACAAATTTCTACAATTTTATCCGTAATGTTTAATCCAAACGAACGGAGATTTTTTTTAATTGATTAGTCCAGTGACAACTATGAGAAATTGTAATATAAAGATTTTTCAATATCATCTTAGATACAAAAAGCTGGAGTAACTCAGCGGGACGGGCAGCATCCCTGGTGAGAAGGAATGGGTGACGTTTCGGGTCGAGACTCTTCTTCAGTCCCAACCCAAAACATCACCCATTCCTTCTCTCCAGAGATGCTGCCCGTCCCGATGAGTTACTCCAGCTTTTTGTGTCCATCTTCGGTGTAAACAAGCATCTGCAGCTCCTTTGCTGCACGTTTCAATATCAGCTCATCTTTCCGTGTGCCAGCGATCCCGTACGTCATTTTTTTTTTTTGCATGCATGCATGCAAGCTCCTTTGATCAGCTGGAGGGCTGAAGTTTTCGTTCCTGCTCAGATATTAAAACGTAACTAGTTTGTTGCCGATTGATTTTGCTGCTCACGCCACAAGCGGCTGAAGGCAGCTCCTTGCCTTTTGCAACAACTTCCGATGATTGACAGCTCCGGTCGTGACGTCAATGGAGCGGAGGGAGACTGAATCCAGGCCTGGCGAGGGAGGGGAGGGGACATTGTGCAAACATATATCAGAAAATACACCTTTACTGCGCCGTCCAAAAAGTTTACCCGGTACAAGAGGTTGAGAAAGGCTCATTGCAACATTTTAAAATCCATTGCATTCATCCAGAAAGCAACAACACATCTTAGAGCAAGATATGTTATGTTATAGGAAAGATAGACACAAAATGCTGGAGTAACTCAGCGGGTCAGACAGCATCTCTGGAGAGAATGGAATGGGTGGTGTTTCAGGTCGAGATCATTCTTCAACATCTTATAGCAACAAGCAAGACAGACTCAACATGCTGGAGTAACTCAGCGGGACAGGCAGCATATCTGGAGAGAAGGGGATGGGTGGCGTTTCTGGCCGAGACCCTTCTTCAGACTGAGAGTCAGTGGAGAGGGAGACTAGAGATATGGAAGGGTAAGGTGAAAACGACAGATCAAAGCAAGCAGACGCTGCTCAAGGATATGCAGAATGGTTCATTGTTAGCTGGGGGGAAGGCATACAACCAGCAAAAAAATATATCACAAGCAACTCTCCAGTCCACTTAAAGAGCGTCAGTCAGTTTGCATTCAGAGCTTTGCAATGAAAATAAAACATCGGAATTGAGTTTTAGCTAAAAAATATATCACAAGCAACTCTCCAGTCCACTTAAAGAGCGAAAGTCAGTTTGCATTCAAAGCTTTGCAATGAAAATAAAACATCGGAATTGAGTCTGTGTGTGTGTGTGTGCAGGAAGGAACTGCAGATGCTGGTTTAAAACGAAGTTAGATAGACACAAAATGCTGGAGTAACTCAGCGGGTCAGGCGAAGGATGGAGTCGAGACCCTTCTTCACACTGTGATTATTTGATGATTGCAATAAAAATCCCACTGTGGCTGCGGATGCACCGGTCCGGTCTCTCATGCATATGCACCAAGCAGCAGCGTGAGTGAGTGAGTGAGTGAGTCCGGGCGTAGAACTTCTTTGTCAGCAAGCGCGGAGGGTGACCCGGCGGGGAGGAGGGTGTGAGGCGGCGCACAAGTTGGGTCCCGGCCGCTCTGTATCCATGCGCGGGCGCGCTCCCGCCAGCCGCCGCCGCCGCCGCCCCCGGGCCCGCGTGTGATTGTGACGTAGGGCCGGCAGCGGGAGCGAGCGCGGCGTGGGCCCCGCCTCCTCCTGCCCGAGCTGCTGCTCCGCTAAATATAGCAGCAGATACACACAGACAGAGAGACTGACTGACTGACTGAGTATCCGGGCCGGGCTGGGATTTCTCTCCCTAACTCTGCGAAATGGCTCTATCTATAGCTCTCTACATGTCAGATTTTTAAAGTGCAGCAGCTTCTCTTTAAAAAAAAGATTTTTTTTTTTAATGCATACGAATCTCAGTCCTCACAGCCGATTTACCTTCATCCTCACTGGTCAGTAACTTGTTTCCTGCAAAAATATACAGCTGTTCAATGTTAATGACTAAAGCACATCAGTAATTGTTTAATGCTTCAAGCTATAGGGCAAGCAAATGACGGCCTGTGGTGGATATAACTGGGTTTAAATTCAATTGGATTGCTTTTCTTTTGCTCCCCCCCCCCCCCATTGAAACTTGCGTTGTGTGCTAACCCGAGGAAAGGAATTAAATGTTAATACTCTGTGTTATTGTTTCAGCTGTGGTTTTGTTTAATCTTTAATGTTCACATGGCCCTTAAACGTGTTGTTGTGGTGGTGGTGAATGATGACGAGCTGGTCTGCTGGTAACATGGTCGATTCTCATCTCTCTCCTTCATCCAGGGTGTCAAAGAAGTTGGAGCTGTTAAAGAAACTTTAATTCGTTTTCAAGAAGGGGAAAATTGAGGTCGAGGACGCAACATTGTCGAGGTTTGTGCGGTAAGTGATTCACACCCCCCCCCCCCCCCCCCCCCCCACCACCACCGATTCTCCTGTGCGTTCACTTTTCACTGAGGCTCTGTTTTGACATGTGTGTGTTTCTGTGTGAAAGTACAGAAATCATTTTAATGGCTAAAATGGAGATTGCGTGCAATACATCTCTGGGTGATAAAGGAATACTTCATGCAAAGTGGAACAAAAAAACAGTCACTTTTAATTTTTAATTTGCCGCCTTTATGCTTAGTGTTTTTCAGTAAAATTGCACGGGGTGGGATTTCTGTTGATCGTTTCCAGGCTCTTAAACTAAATGCCTTAACCATTCGAAATAGCATGGTGGATGAAATCCAACACAGTGTATTTAATCATTTAATACTTTTGGCATCGGTAGCAGCAGTAATGCTGTAACCCTTCACTGAGTAACGCGATGGCAATGGTGGCAATCCACATCATCTCTGACTTTCTTTACATTTCTTCACTTTTACGTTTATAGTGGTTTATAGTGATTTGTCAGTGACAGTTTATTTTGGAAGTGAGGACTCGATGCTGTGCACACTTCTGCGCAATAACGGAGTGACTTTTATCCCGCATTTCGTCGGATGCAAAGAATCATGTTACTTAAATTACGCTGGATCTGTGGCGGAGGTTGTTTACTTGCGATTTCCTCAACTTTATCAATCTCTATCTGTAGTGATGTGCACTTCCTGCACTGATGCAGTCCAGGGAAGTTGACGCCGTCCGGGAAAAAAAAAATGCTGCTTGTTTTAATTTCCAAGTAGCTGTTCGGCATGGTATTATTTGTTATGAAATGGGCCGTCAATGCTGGCGCGGTAGGAAATGCTCTGACAGTGGAATGTGGATAGCTGCTTTCCAAGTAATACTGCGACGTATTGAACCAATGTCTTGTATCTTGCCAACTCGTCATCACAGGCAACCTGATTTCATTTTTTAGACTTCATTTTCAATCTTCAGATTCCTACATCAACCTTCCCTCCCTTACCTTTCCATCCCTTATTTTCAACTTTAATTCAGATCTAAGTTCTTTAATGTCATCTTCCCATCCATTCAGTTCATCTGTGCATTGTTTTATTTATGTTTCCTGACACGGCAAACCACATTTTCATAACGTTATTTTACATAAAGTACAGTTCATTTTTTAATACTGGCTCCCTCGATCTGTCATTCGCAGTACTTGCAAGTTTGACAAATTAGCTACACGAGTACAGGGAAGCTTTTGTAAACTCGAAGCAGAATTGATGCAGAACCAGAGATGCATTTTACTGGGATACAATTCTAGTTGTATTGTACTTGGCTACAATTTTGCATTAGTTAGTGAGAAATTAAAACATATATGCCCTTTTTACAAGGTGCCATCTATGTGTTCTGGAAGTGTTCAGTTATTCCCGCAATGTTGGTCTACCCATTAGATTTTAAATGGATCAGGCTAATGACTGGAATATGTTACATTGTAATCCAAGTTGTTGAACTGCTGTCAGAGAAGGCCATGCTCGAAGTTGCGTTATCAAAACAAAATATGACAGATCTGGCAATAATGAAATAGAAGCGACGAATACGTATTGTTCAGCGCAGTGCCAGTGTGTAACATCAAGTCGAGGAGTCCAAACTGTTTGTTTATTGTACGGCAGTAATCAGTATTATCTAATCACGCGAACGAGGAGAGTTAATGTTTTCTGTACTGGCTGGACGTGGTTGAGCGGTTGTTTTAGGAAAATGCTGAAGATTTGATCCCGCCCCTTTACAAGAGTGAAACTGATAATCCATAAAACTGGTTTAGGATTGTGGGAGAATTCAGGTCGTGTTACTTCTATCCTCGCTGCCACTTAGTCGTTCAACCAAATATCTGGCGATTTAAAAAACATATTGTTCAGATAGATGTTCCCCAATGGAATCTATCGACACCGTTCGATCAAATACATTTAAATTTATTTGAGGCCAGTAGGGTGGAAAGCAGACACCAGGTGTAGTCAAGTATCAATCACATGCACACCTTCCGTTTGGAGAAGACTTTTGAGTGAGTGAAATCCAACCAGCAGATAGGATCAATGTTAAATTCTGGACTACTTTATGGTTGTCACTTGTAATAGTTGTCAGCGTCGCCGCCCCACTTTCTTGACAGCTGGTTGCAGTAGCTTGCAATACCTATCAATGCTGCATTCCGTTTATTTTCCGTATCCGGGCGTTGTTGAGGTTCTGATGTTTGTAAGATGAAACCTGTTACTTTGCGGTGTCAGATATGTGGTGGTGTTGTTGATTACATCCTAATGCTTTGACCTTGCCGTGTGTGCTCCGTGTTCCTATTTGACGTTAATATAAAAGAACAAGTATCTGGCTCTTTGGAGCAGAGACACATGATATTTTGTCTTTTAAGAAGTGCAACATATTAGCATATTCCCTCAAGCGATATATATTTAAATTAGTCAACTTTTTCCAACCTTCAACTCGTACAATAATTAATTGTGAAGCATGTGTTTCCAGGTAGTTTTGAAAACATATTGCACATCATTGCAACCATGGAGTGAAACATAGCAGGTTAAGAAATGCAGCTAAGTTCAATGTTAATGTATAACAGACAAGTATTGCTAGTGGGCATTGTTCAAAGCTAAGTCATCTTTTGCATTGAAATATAATTTGGTTGATAGTTTGTCAATTCAAACCTGAAGGAAGATCCTTGGTGCTGATTTAAGTTTTGAGGTTACTTGGTGCTGATTTTACTTTTTAGGTTATTCCTATTTCCTGGTATTTTTGTATGGGTACACAGGTAGGAAAGAACATTGATATGCCAACCTGGGAAATGACTGCCACAGTTTTATTTTGCTGGTAAAGCTGACAGGTATAGCATGGGAAAGGCATTCATAAAAATATTTTTTATTGGCTTGACAAATATCTCTTAAGAATATCTGACTTTTGATTCATACAACTGAATTAGTTATATTTTTGTCAATGCTTATTTTGAGTTGTCACCTTTTGTTATTTGCTTTGAAATGTTTTAGGAAAAATACTATATTTCCTCAAACAAAAACAATCACGTCTATGATTCCATCTATTTAGTTTGAACCACATATATACCATTTGACTCCCTCATTCCTTTCTTGCATAAAGAAAATGTGCATAAGAAGAACACTGATAGTTGGACAATATGCTGGAATTCGCAAGGTCGTGGAGGAGACTTGCTTAGTGTTGACAAATGGAATAGAGAAGGTTTTTCGAGACCAAACAAAAAAAAAAGCAGCACATATCTCTAGTCTAGAAATGCTGTATGTTGTTGGAACTAATTTAATCATGAAAATGAATAATTAAATAATACAAAATCAGTATGCAAATGATAATGATATACAGATATTAGTACCACGTTGCAACATGGACCTTAATCCAAAATGATTTGCAAAGATTTTTTTCTATAGAAACACTGTGGTGCCAGGGTGTGTTTAAATAGTTATTTCTCAGACCAGATTCGATAATAAACATTTTAGCCAGACAAGGAGGTGTAGATTTTGAAGTAGCAATTTGCAGCATGATGCTCATACTCTTGTATAGTTTTGATGTTTGGTCATTTTAAAAGTAATTAAGGAGAAATTATACATCAGGGTAGCACAATGTGGCATTATAATTTAGGATTGCGTATGGTAGGATACTTTTTTAAAAGTTGGACCTTTAATTATCATTCAAAATTGTATGATGTTAGTTAGGTAATACAGAAAACTATTTCTACATAATCAGATGGTAGACAAAAATGCTGGAGAAACTCAGCGGATGAGACTGCATCTATGGAGCGAAGAAATAGGTGACGTTTCGGGTCGAGACCCTTCGATTATAATTTCATAGGATCCCACTTAAATTTTAAGTTAACAATTCCGTATGGATCATTTTAAAGATCATGTAGTGATTTGTGGTCCTAATGATGCATTGAACATGAGACACTATGTTTAATATTGCAGGAATTGTATCTGGATTACTGACTTTTGTTGAATCAGATTAGATATTAATCTTAATAATTGCTTATTGCTTTGTAGGATTAAGAGCTAATCTGCTGGGGCCTAAGGCAAATTTGTAGCGTGTGGATATCTGATTAGAGATATACTCATTAGTCCTTTAATTTTAAAGTCACATAGGCATTTGGACAGTGGAGGCCAATCTCTCAGTGTGGCCTGTCTTCTTCAAGAAATCAGACGGGCTTTCACAGGCAATTGACGAAAAACCAGCATTGACAAGAGTCTTGTGTATCATACAAAGGAAGGATTAGGCGGTTCACATGTCATCCTGATTGGCTGGAGACCAGAGCTGATTGCTGGGGCATGGCAAGGCACACTCCAGTTTCAATTGATTATCATATGAGGAGACAATATCCCTGCCAGTTGTCCTACTTAAGCTGTAATCTAAAACTGCTACAATCAAATCTCTGCAGTGCCCCCTTTAGCTTATTCCACCTCTTTCTCTGAATTTAGTGATTAATTATCAAGCAAATCATTACATCATTTTCCCATGTCATATTATTCATCTTAATTATTCTAAATCATGAAAAATGAAATTGGTGATAGATGCCAGTGTCGGATACACACAATACAGCATAATATTGCACACAAGCTCAAGTTTTTAAAATATATTTAAATGTTATGCAATTTGGGACATGATTAAAATGGGTTATTTGGTTTGAAATCAAGTGTGTTTGTTTTTTGTCAAAGATAATTTGATTAAAGGTTTAAAACAGAAACATAATACATATTTGTATAATTCCAGTTGTTGAAAAACATGCTGTTTCATTCTGACTTGACATTTTTTTAAATAATATTTTAAACAATGAAACCACTCAGTGCCATAAGCAGCCATTCCATTCTGTGTGCTTGGGGACAAATTTTAACATTGAAATAAATCAAAATTTACTGGAAAAAAAACATGGGAAACAAGCTTTATTCTATGAGTGTACTGTACATTTAAATTGTGATCACTTTTAACATTTATTTTTAAAGATACTTATTTGCCATTCCACATACACATGAATGAGAAGCAGTTCGATAGGTATTGCATGGAATTGTATAAGCTCCACTTTATACATTATATGATAAAAAATAAACTAATTTTAGCCATCTATAATAAATCAGTAACACTTTTTTTCAAATGTGATCTTCCATGAAGTTACTCATAATTGATCATATATCACTCGTATTTAATGCTGAGAGGAAGACTCATGATCAATATACTGCCTAACCCACATTTCTATAGGCTTTTCATGAGCCTATATTTCCACTGTAAATGTCAGTGAGATATTATGATGAATATTTTTTCTCATGTGATATGTAGCATTCCTTTACACAGTAACATTTCAGCTTGCTCGCAAACCATGTGGCTATATTTTGTGGGTTTTTTTCAATGTTTTAGCTGTGAATATTGCAGGATTTAAAAAACGGAATAATCTATTTTCAGTTTTGTTATGTTTAATGTTAATAATTAAATTTATTGCATATTGAATGCACCATTTAAAACATTTTTCCTGGAGTTAGTAAGTGGGAGGTGTTTGTGACAAGGACAGACAATTCTGTGATTTCTATCTTGCTGGCTGAGCCTTTTTAAGTGATTTACTGGTGTATCTTTCATGAGCTCTTTTTTCTTTCCCTTGGGCCCTGTTGAGCATGTCACACTTGAATTTTAGTTGGCAGGAATATATTACAATGCATGTTAACCCACAGTTGCTGTTGAAAAGAATAAGCAGAGGGAAATGTGTCTGAAAACTCGACGTACAAAAACGACTGACATAATGACTTTATTTTGTGGGGTATAATGGGTACATTTCTGTAAATTTAAAATTCTGATCTTTGTATCATCTTGGTTCAGTGGTGACACATTTATTTGTGAGTCCAAGTCCCACGTCAGGATGTGGATATAAAAACTAGGGTGTCACCTCTAGGCAACATTGTGATGGAGTGCCCTACCATTGGAAGTAACATCAGTCAGTCGATCTGTTAAAATTCTGGACGCTTTTCAGAAAGTAAAGATCCTATGGCACTTCTTCAAAGAGACCTGGCCATTCTCCAAATGTTCTACCATTTCTCTTTCGACACCAATTTTTGGTTCCCATCCACATGGATCTTGGTTGCCATGTTTGCCGACAGTGACTACACTTCAGAACGAGTACATTGATAATGAAAGTAGTTTTGGATATCTCACCATGTGAAAGAAAAGATTTGAAGGTAGGTTTTCTGTTTCTTTGGAAAGAAATGTGAAGCAAATTTCTATCATTGTTGCTGTGGTCTGGATGCCAGTCAGCAGATTGATAAAATTACATTGCACATACAACCAACAATTTGGGTTTTTTCAAAACAATTTTGGAATAGCCTAAGAATATGAAAAGCTATTACACAAATTATGCCAGCAATGATTGACTGCGCACACTTAAATAAAATAAATAATCACTGCTATTGATGGCCGAGCTAGATTATCCAGAAATTAATTAACTGGGATGAGGTGGCCCGCGATTTGATCTATGCTATATGCTGAGTAAAATGGTTTAATCTAGGAGAATAGTTAAAACTCCAACATTAATCTTGTTCTTGATATTGGATTAGACAGAACAAAATCAGTCGGGATTCTGTTTTTTTCTATTGGTATCCAGTCGCACCTGGTAGAAATGAACTTGTGTGGATGTTAGTCATAGAGTGATACAGTGTGGAAACAGGCCCTTCAGTCCAACTTGCCCACATGGCCAACATGTCCCAGCTACACTAGTCCCACATGCCAGCATTTGGTCTATATCCCTCCAAATCTGTCCTATCCATGTACCTATCAAACGGTTTCTTAAATGTTGGGATAGTCGCTGCCTCAACTACCTCCTCTGGCAGCTTGTTCCATACACCCACCACTCTTTGTGTGAAAAGGTTACCCCTCAGATTCCTATCAAATCATTTCCCCTTCACCTTAAACCTATGTCCCCTGGTCCTCGATTCACCTACTTTGGGCAAGAGACTCTGTGCATCTACCCGATTCATTCTTCTCATGATTTTATACACCTCTATAAGATCAATACATCTATAAAATTGTATGACCTTGTAGGATCATACTACGGGAAAGTAGAATACTGCTACTTTTATACCGTTTTATTTTAACATTTTGACAATTAGTGCCTGTAGTACAGAGGGAACTGATTTATTTAAAAAAAGCATAGTATTGTAGTAATACCTGGTCATTATTAAACGGAGCTATGGAAGTGTACCAAATATATGAAGTAATGTCATATGAAATGACTGATACATTGTAATTTCGTTTTGTTCATTGCAGATCAGTGTCTTATTAGCTATGAGTAAAGTTCAAGTTCAATCTTTTTTTCATGCCTTTTACATTGAAAATAAATTCTCAGTTAATTTACATGTGAGTTACGGGTAAACAAAAGAGAAAAAAAGTTGATACATTTCTGCTATTGAACGGCTTTTATTTGTATAATTCGATGCTAAGTTTGCCTTTGCAAATACTAATTATGTTGGGAAGTAAATGCTAGATGTGTATATTCAGAATTTCCTTTACATTTGAGTGCAGTTTAGTTACTTGCATTGTTTCGACTAAATAACTGTTGCACACTTTTTTTTGGTTCATGTCAATTTCAAGGAAATTCCATAATATGCAGGTTTAGTTTCCACAATAAATTTTATCGCCCAAATGCACTACTGTAGTGTGAACTAATAAAATGTTCAAGTGTGTTTTTATATCTGGATATAAATAATGTAATATTGCTGAACAATAAGCAGAAGATGCATTGCATGCCACATTCTCAAAATGGTACAACAACCGTAATCTTGAAGTATATTATAATGGAATCTTGCCCATCTCATCTTTTAGCCCTAAAATCTTTAGAACTATTATTTTAATATTATACAATGAGCCTGGGCTTGGAAATTGAGTCCACAATAATATCTTGTAGATTCCAAACTGAACCAAGGCCGTTGAACAGCGATAGTATAACTAAAAACGGCTCCGTTCCAAATTAAGTCTTTTTTTTCATTTGCTTTTGGTATTAGATTGCATTTATAATAGCCAATTGTACCATTTTAAGAATCATTCAGTCTGAGAATACCTACACTTGACTTTGGCTCAGTTAAATTTGCTAGATTTACTCAGCCTTCTAATTTGGGCTGCTTCTTTGATATTAGTTCGCATAACGTAACTGGAGTGTTTCAGAGCCAAAATGCCATTGCTGTCGTCATCGTTTCCTTACTCTGTTAAGTTTGTATTGACATCGGAAATTTTGATTTCATTGTTTTCTTTCATTTGCTGTCTTTTCAATTAATGGCCAAGAGGGCATGCATGCATGTGACCCAGGCATAAGTCTTTGCCAATTCTCCACTTAAGCGGGCTGGTAAGAAACATGGGAATTGAATTTGGCAGCTGGCCTCATTCTCTCCCTGTGGAAATGTCCAGCCTGGGAAATATTGGAATTTTATCATGTATAAACTAATGCTGTTTTAAATGTATTAAAATGTTGTCTTGCATTAAAAAGACAATTAAAAGATACATGATAAGCGTGTGATTATAGGCATGGGCAAATAATTCAGCTGAAATCTTTGCAGAGCAAATTGTTATATCGATATAGCATTAGGTAATTGGAAATAAATCCTTTTGGAAATTGCTGGGTTATCATAAATCCAATTACTTCATGAATGAACAGAGAATTTGCCATCCCCAGCCATTTTCAAGAACTGGATATTTGTGACATTTATTACTCAACACTAATTGCTCATGAGAAGGTGGTATTGTGGTGCTACTGTGGACTGTTGTCTTTCTGGCAAAGCCCCTTCTATAGGAACAGGAAGGTTTAGACCCACTGACAATGAAGGGCTTCCAATGTATTTCAAAGATAAGCAGATAGTTTCATAGTGCTTTGCAGACATTCATTCCGCCCAGAAAGAGGGATTCAATGAGAAAGATGCACCATCCAAGGTTAGCTACAGAATAAAGGAAAATATTATTCAAAGGTTTGTGCACACAAGTAGCCAAAGTTGAAGACATTTTTCAGGAAAAAGAAATGGAACTCTAAAATGCTAATAAAAGTGGAGAATATTGAATATGAGAAAGCAGACAAGTTATATCAAAGAAAACCACAAAACCTTGAATGGATGTGTAAAATTAAAAGAATAACTTGGGTAAGTATGGATCTTGAGGGAATGAGATTGGTGAATTAATAATGGGAGACAAAGAAATGGCAGTTAATGTAAACCAAACCTTTGCATCAATTTACTCAGTGGAGGGGTATGTAAATTGTATCATTTTAAGAATTAGTTATTCTGAGAATTCCTACACATACCTAAAGCCTGAAGTGTCAGGCAGCAGTAAGAGAATTCAAGAGACAAGCGTTTTTCTATAAAAGGACAGAGGGACAAGTTTCAAATAGCATGGAAGAACTTGTAAAAAATCTCTGCCATGCGTGATAATGCATTGGGAAAACTAATGGGACTAAAGGAAGACAAGTCGCCAAGACAAACCCTGAACCCAAACGTTTGGAAGGAAGTAGCTGCAGAGACAGTGGAGTCATTGTTCAAAGGATTTCAAAACAGAGTTCAGAGTGGGTAAGATTGGATTGGAAATCGTCAAACATAACTACTTTATTTAGAAAGGAAGGGAAATAAAATACAGGATAGCAATATCTCTTGTTGTGAAACTGCTGCTATTGTTTTCAGGACGGGTGTCAGGGGTTATGGGAAGAAGGCAGGAGAATGGGGTTAGGAGGGAGAGATTGATCAGCCATGATTGAATGGCGGAGTAAGACTTGATGGGCCGAATGGCCTAATTTTGCTCCTATCACTTATGACCCTATGACCTTACGAGAGGTAACAAGTGGAATGCCCCAAGGATCAGCTCTTGTTTCTTAATTAGTTATCACTAACTTGACACCATGTAATATATCCAAGTCAATAGGTGCGAGGGCATGCTGCAATGAGGATTTTCTTTTGTCTGCGACAAGATGTACATAAATTGAGTGAGTCAGTGCAAACTTGGCATAATTGGGGTATAATTTGGGAAAGTGTGAAATCAAGCACTGTTATGAGGATTGAAAGGAAAGAGCATTGAAATGGGCGAATTACAGTAGGTTCTTGGTGTTCTTTGCATGAATCACACAAAGGTAGCAAGCATGTGTCACAAGTAGTCGGGAAGGCAAATTGGCCTTTGTTGCAAGGGAGTTGGTGTTTAAGAATAGGAGGCTTTGTTCCAATTGTACAGTGTTGATGAGGCTGCACCTGGAGTTCTATGAACAGTTTAGGACCCCTCATACAAGTAAAGATTGACCTAGTACCTTGATGGTAGAGTTTGACACTTTCCACCAGTAGGCAAATATTGAACAAAGGGGAAAAGGTACTCAATAAAGAAATAGTCACATAAAACTGAGATGCTTCGCAATTTCTTTTCGCAGAGGGGGGTGAATGTCTGAAATTCTCCTTCAGAATGTAATGGAGGCTATATTAGAACGGGTGATATAATATTTTGGAAAACAATGGGGAATTCAGGGAAAAGTGGAACTGGCACAGAAGAAGAGAAGGACTGGGTTAGAATAGCCAGATTTAACTGAATGGTGGGCAAGCTAGCGAGGTTATTTAGCCTACTCCTGCGTGTATTTTCTTGTGTAAGCCAGCATGGTGCATGATTGGAAGAGAACCTGAAGGTCATGATGTTCCCATCCACTTTGACCCTCTTGTGTATGAGATCTCTGATTTGGGAGGTGTTGTTTGAGGGGCCCTGATGTGTACAAATATCATCAGATAAATACACTTCCTCAAACTACATTTTAAACATGTATAATTACACTTGAATAACAATTAGAATGACTAATTCATGATTTTAGATTGTGTGATTCAATTGAAAATCCACAATTAATAAAAGTGCACAAAACTAAACTGGTGAGATGAGCAAGTTTGTAAAACAGAATCAAATACTATTGTTGCCCCATAGTGTAGTACTATTTATTTTTAAGGGCTTTTGAATCACTTTCTCCATTTAAAATTATGTATGTAGATTAGACAGTGCTGAAAAGGACTGTTCGACGTAACCAATTGAGCCTCTGCCAATCATTCCTCGTATAAATCTGTCAGCATAGCTGTCTAATTCTGTTCTTCCTCATGCATTTTCAGCTTTTTATTTCAACTACTCCTTGTTCCACTTTTTCACCACACTTTGGATAAAGAGGTTTATAAAGGCTGAATCCAGAAAATTGTGGATTTTTGGTGTATTTTTTATATTAATTTCATCTAGTCGTGTATTTCTCCACAAGTGGAATTTTTTTTAATGCATTCCCAATATGAAAGTCCTTCATGATTGTAATGACCTCTGGTAGGTCACCCTGCAGCTTTTGCAAGTCACATGCATGAAGTTGTAATAGAATGCTTTGTACAGCCAGTACCATGAGCGATGATTTGAAACTTAGGCCATTTGCAATCAATTAAAATACATGTATTTGTATAGGGCTGGATTGGACAGGACCCAGTCCACTGCCTGACTTCCTGGTCATGAATTGTCCAGATGTGGAAGGCTGTTCCAGCTGATCCTCCACACCCCTTAACCATCCCACAATGTGGTGAATGGGTCTCCCGTCGTGTACCACTTGGCCTTACCCTAAAACACCTTTGACAACTTTTCGCAGTTGAAGGGTTTTAAAATTGAAACATTTAATGATTACTTGACTAGATTTCCAATAACTTTAAAAAAATATTACACTTAAGCAAATTGTTTAATGATATCTTAAAACTAATTTTGTATATTCACTTCTTTGTATCTGGGCATTGCTAGCAATGCCAAGGTGTATTGTTCATCCTTGCGTATCCTTGAAAAGGCGGTGATGAATTACTGCCTTGAATAGCTGAAGTCCTGATGATCAAGGTAACCCCACAGTGCTGTTGGGTAGGGTGTTCCAGGATTTAGCACTAGAGGAGAAGAATGATTAGCTGTATGCTTTCAAGCCACCATGGTGGGTAACCTGGGGTAGAATGTGCAGGTGGTGGTTTTGCCATCCTTGTGCCTGGTAGCAGAAGTTGTAATTTTGAGAAGTTTTGTCAAAGTAGTCAACGTAAGTACCTGCGATGTACTTTGTAGACTGTTATACACAGCAGCACTGGTGGTGGATGGAATGAATGTTTAGATTGGTTGACGATGCATCAATTAAATGTATTTGCATTGTCCGTATGGAATAAAAACACTAAAAATAAGTGAACTTAACCATCGCTATTTTTTTTTTTTTTTTTGCAGTCAGTGGCCCCATTCAAATGAATGTTCACAGGAACATCCTATCCCAGCGATCCCTGCACATTAACACTACCCTACACACACTAGGGGCAATTCATAATTTTACTGAGCCAATTAACCTACAAACCTGTATGCCTTTGGAGTGTGGGAGGAAACCGGAGCTCCCAGGGAAAACCTATGCTAGTCACGGGGAGAATGTACAAACGCCGTACAGACAAGCACCCATAGTACGGATCGAACCAGAGTCTTTGGCACTGTTAGGCAGCAATTATACCGCTGCGCTACCTTGCTGCACATTATCTGTATGCATCTATCTACACGGTATCTATAGATACCATTATCTATGAGCTTTCAACTTTTATTAAGAAGAACCTGTGTTGACAGAAATGATCTAACTTTCTCATTGGTGAGAACCCTGATATGACGTTCATTTAAAAAAGTACATGATTATTTATTTATGCAAATTGCATGATGCAAGGCCATGTGAAGAATACTTGTACTGAGCAAATATCTGCATTGAGTGTTACATGTCTAGTTACATTATATTTGTGTTATGTTTTAGTTGTTTATGTATTATCATCCAAAATGAATACCAATCGATAGGGAATTACTTTTTTTTTTTTAAGTTAATTGGTCAATTTTTTTTCTCCCTAATTTTCCTTTTTTGTATGATATATGTGGATTTTACGTGTTATCAACTGAGCAGTAGATATTGTTTTGTCATAATTTTAATTTTGTTCTTTGTTACAACGCCATCTCTTTAGGAAAAGGATAAATATTCTTAGGTCAATTTTGAGTTGTGGACAATGCTGTGAAGTTAAAATGGATCATTTAGTATTAATTATTCTTGACAATGTGATTAGGTGGATAGTTTCTGAATTTATACCTAACAGTGAATGAATTATGATATATTTCCAAATGATAAATCCAAATAAATCCTTGCAGATCAGATGCTGCAAATGCTGGGAACACTCAGCAGGTCAGTAAACATGCTTAGCAAGCAATTTAAAAAAAGTTAACAAATCATTCTTATTTATCGTGAGGAGAATTGAATGGAAAACTAGGAAATCGTCTGTCAACTATAAAGGAGTGAATGCATCTCTGGAATGCTGTGTACAGCACTAACCTCTACTTAAGCAAGACTGGATGTGTATTGGAATCAAGTAGGAGTTGGCACTGGAATGGACATGCTATCTTGTGAGAAAAGGCTGGACAGGCCAGGCTGATTCCTGCTGGAGTGCGAGAGGATTGACTGAAACCCATGATCCTGTGGGATTTCACCTGGTGGGGAGATGTGGGGAGCGTGTATCCTCTGTTGGGAGAATCTAGACCTAAGCTCCACTTTTTCGAATAAGAGGGATGAGGTAAAATGTTTTCTGAGGATTAAATGTCAGTGCAATTCTTCATCAAAGGCCCCAGTGGATGCAGATTTTTTAAATATTTAAAAACAAAACTAGGTTTTTGATGTAAAGGGGAGATAGCTGACCATGGATAGATGGGAACAGGAAATTTAAGTCAGATGAGCTGTGATCTTGTTGAAAGGCTCAAGCAGACAAGTATCCTACTCTTCCTGCTCCTTATTTGCATGTTCATAAAATAGTTCACTATTTGTGGCAGATTTTCAGGAATCAGCCAGCTTGGAAACTATTTTTGTAATATTCTAAGGAATTTTGACCTTCTATAATACAAAACTGCAAACATTGTCACTGCAAATGTAGATTGCAGTTTTTGGGCAGAAATACACCAACATTATAGAGATTCATCTGGTCGTTCGGACCTTTTTGTACGCATAAAATATATTAAACTATATATCCCATATATTAGGAGACTGATTATTATAGAAACATAGAAAATAGGTGCAGGAGTAGGCCATTCAGCCCTTCGAGCCTGCACCGCCATTCAATATGATCATGGCTGATCATCCAACCCAGTATCCTGTACCTGCCTTCTCTCCGTACCCCCTGATCCCTTTAGCCACAAGGACCACATCTAACTCCCTCTTAAATATAGCCAATGAACTGGCCTCAACTACCTTCTGTGGCAGAGAATTCCACAGATTCACCACTCTGTGTAAAAAATGTTTTTCTCATCTCTTGTCCTAAAAGATTTCCCCTTTATCCGCAAACTGTGACCCATGTTCTGGACTATGTATATTCTGAGTTGAAGCATCTTAATCTATTTACTAAATAAATGCATGGAACAATTAATTGAGAAGGAATCCCTCCCCCCCCCCCCCCCCATCAATTTATTTTCACTGGAGTAAGATGTAATTGTTTTTAATGGACAATGTAATGGACAAATCCGGTTCTACAGATCTGAACTATTTCTAAATGACGAAGTTGCTTCAATTTCAGTGATGGTGTGATATTTGAAACTTTTGCTTGTGGCGTGCAATCATCTTGGAAAAGAGGAGCATTAGGGCCACTCAGTTCACAAAGTGGCCTCACCGCTCAATATGAGCATAGTTGCTCTACCTCAGCCTTAGCTATGCTCCATTCCCCATAGCCTGCAATTGCCTGGTTTTATTTTTTCAAATCCCTCCAGTCTTCTAGCTTTCACTTCCCTCTGGAGTAATTTTTTTGGGGGAAAACTAGTGTATCAAATCACTTGCTTTCAGGTAAACCCTGATTTACTAGATCCTGATCAGTAGGCGGAGATCTGGTGGCGGATATATAATTCCATTAAAGTGGTGACAAGGGTAGACAGGATGACAAAGAACCCATTTGTCATGTTTGCCTGCATTGGTCAATGTATTGAGGACAGGAGTTGGCTCGACATGCTACAGCTATACCAGAAGTGAGTATAACCACATTTGGATTATTGTGTACAGTTCTGATTGGCCTGTAATAGGAAGGATGTTATTAAACTTGAAAAGATACAGAAAAGATTTGAGGATGGTATTGGGTCTGGAAGGTTTGAGTGCTAAGGAGAGATGACATTTAAGAGACACTGGGACAATATTTAGATAAGAAAGGTTTGGCGGGCTATGGGTCAGGTGGAGGCAATTGGGACTAGCTCATTTAGATGAATTGGGCTGATGAGCTTTCTTCTGTGCTGTTTAGTCGTTTAATTTTATGCCTAATGCTAGACTCACCTCGGCGATAATTTGTGATTGTTATCAGCACATTTAGGTAATCTAATATTGCATGCTTCGTCTAGAAATGTTGGTACATCTAGAGAATCTAGTAATCATATTTTATCTGCAGCTTGCACTGTCAACTTAATGTTGACATTTAACCAATCCTCCAGAGGTACATTTCTCTAACACTTCAGTAGTCGATGCTTCTTATTAATATAAGGGTCTTTGGTTTTCACGGATCAGTGATTTAAGTCCTAATAATCCTTATTATTGCATTTATAATAGCTTGATTTAAAGTCGGCTTTAAAACTTATGATTGATAAGAACTTGCAAAGCAATGGTTCTTTACAAAACGTTTAACAAGTATAAAAGATACATCTTCTAGATGCGCTGGGACGCATCCTCAGCAATGTGACCGGGGGTCATCCGATGTTTCGGGTCTCACAACATATAAATTCAACACAGGATAAATGACTCCAAAAATGTAATTATTGTGGCCTTGTCAAACATAAGGTTTAGCACTACACGCTACCAATCCCAGTTGTGGAGACACTGGTATCATTGTCTCGTTGTAGGACATTGATCATTCTTTTATTCTGGATTGGGGGTTTTTTCTTAATATATAATTTATGATGCTTTTATAAGTGATATACTAAGATTGTATATGTACTTTATGATATTTTTTAATATGCAATGCATTTTTATGTAATGTTGCCCCTTGTCTGGACCTTGAGTCCAAAATATAGATTATTAGTATATTGCAGCTTTAAGGCCATTTAAATGGTACAGTGTTGGTTCTGGTCTGTGGTCCAACTAGGTGCAAGATCCAGGCGCAGATGCCCCAATGTAAATGCTCAAAAATATTGTTCTTGTTGCTGTTGAATTCCATACGGAGTCAAGCAACATAATGCTCAAATAGATTTGCTGTGAGGAATCTGACATGATTATTTGGTGATTCTTCATTCTTTCTCGTATGTTTGCATTGAGGTTAAATGCTGCCCGTTTCCATAGAACTGACCACTTTTACTGATGAAGCATGTCGGGTTTGTATGCATCTACTTACTTGCACCTTGTCCACACATAATGCTATACTTAAAGCAAAGTACAAAGTAGCACCCTTAATATTAAAATAACCAAGATGTTGTACCAGTTCATTAATACAAATTACAAAAAGGATTATGATAAAACTAGTTTTTGCATTTTTGTTAGCTCTTTCTTTGTCTTGTAGTTAAATATCACTTTGGAATTTTGAGTGTAAGATCCAAATTTATTAGTTATGAGATGAGAAAATACGTCAGGTTCTGTTAATTAGTTTCCATAAGAACTGTGTAACTACTAAGTTGGTTTTTCAGAGTAGGCATCACTTTGAATGTCGTGGAAAATAACATCCTTCCACTGAATATCTATTTGCAAAGCAAATCATGACTTCCTAGTTTGATTTTCCGGCATTAGTATTTATTAAAGAATGAGTAAAAAAATAAAAGCCAAGCCAGCAATGGCAAAGAACATTTTAGGCTCATTGTTATTGAAAGATCTCACTTTGAAATCATTTACTTTGACATTTGTGTTGACTAGTTTTCTGTTTTTTATTGAGATTTTTTAAATAATGATAACAGGAATATTAAGGTCTGAGACTCATTGCATACAGTAAGCTGACTTTAAAAAACAAATTTAAAATATATTTTGCACACTATCGCACATTGTCAGTCGAGACTTTTGCGGCTGTTCTTATCTGCAAAGATGTTTAATATACCAACCATCTTAAGTCAGGAATGTTCTATGTAGTGATATGAAGTTTGCAAAATTGATTCTCCTGTCTACTACTGATCAATATTATCACTTGTACATGATAATGAAATAAACCTGCCAGTATATAACAAGCATTTTTTATTATTTTTACTTCATTTGTCATTAATTTTTAGAATGCTTTCAAAATCTAATGACCGTCTGTTGCAAAGAGATATTTAACTTAATACTTCAAGTAATTGAATTAGACTGACTTCTGAGCAGTTTTCCATAAGATCCTTCATTGGTTTCAATTGTATTTCAATGCATACCATAAGAGCAACACATTCATAATATCTTAATAAATCTAGAGTTGCCAACAGGATCTCTCTGGGTTCCATATTTATCTATTCTGTTTTGTTCTGGAGTGTAGCACAGCAGTTATTTTACTATCATTGACATTGTTGTCATAAGTTATTTAAATACAATTATTGCACAGAATTGCTTTCACTGTGAAAAATCTGGTGCATATTGCTATCCTTGTGGTAGTGTTATATTTAACATCATTATGGCAACAAATATTATATAAAACCTACCGTATAATAAAAGAAAACTAATGGTTGAAAAATAGGCTCTATTCAGTTTGGGTTTGTACTGATTGTGGATTTAAAAAAAGGGAAAATGTGTTTCACATTCCCTGTGCTTTAAGAATTGCTGTTCCAATCCCTTGCCTTGGCAATGCTTGCTGCATGCACTTTCATCAGTAAAATTATTCTACTTAACACATCAAAAACTGTCACGCATTTGGCCTTGGATCAGAGAATATCCATATCTTGTTAAAATTAGCATTTGTGTTTAACCAAATCACAGCAAACTTGGAATCATTGACTGCTATGATTTAAAACTGATTTTTTTTTTCTCAATGTAATTATTTTTGATATTAAAACAGTTCATTTCTGTAGATGATTTATCTTAACTAGATATGTGACACCATGACAATAAAACAATCCACGTTGAATTAAGAAATGCTATTAACTTTGCTAGTGTGGTTCTGTTGAGAGTTTGGACATTTTCATAGATTCCTTCAACTTGTAAATCAAATACTTGTGTGGGATATATGATGTTAGAACCAAATACAGTTTCAGAAACTTGTTTATCATTTCCAGTCAATTAAAAGCTATAAAATAGAAATATTGTATCTGCTGATTTTTATTGCTTAATGTAAATTTAATAAATTTAAATTTTGGAATACCAGTAAGATCTTGTGTTTGATATGCACTGCTTTAATATATGAATATATTATGTTTTATAATAAGAAATATAGTACACATAGAATTAAAATATATGATTTGTCCATTGCTCAAGAAAAATTAGTTACAGCATTCAATGTTTTTTGGTATAATTGCAATAAATCAGCAGATGGAAAATAAATCTCACTAAAATGCTTGCATTGTTCTTTATATAAGATGGCTCAGCTAAGGAAGGCAAGAAAATACTTCCATTGTCATTTGGCCATTTCTAAACAGATGCATGCAGTCTGCTCTGCTGTCACTAACAGCTTATTTTGTGAATGGACTATGTCAGAACCAGCTGTGTATTTGGTCTCTGATGCTTTTTAAAATCATGACTGGTCTTGAGTGTGAAGTGACCTATTTTCATTAACTTCACTTCGTAGAGTAATTGTTAACACTTAAAGATCAGCTTTCCTTCTCTCCATAATTTAACAAGCAATGTACGGGGGATCTTATAGAAACTTACAAAATTCTTAAGGGGTTGGACAGGCTAGATGCAGGAAGATTGTTCCCGATGTTGGGGAAGTCCAGAACAAGGGGTCACAGTTTAAGGATAAGGGGGAAATCTTTTCGGACCGAGATGAGAAAAACATTTTTCACACAGTGGTGAATCTGTGGAATTCTCTGCCACAGAAGGTAGTTGAGGCCAGTTCATTGGCTATATTTAAGAGGGGGTTAGATGTGGCCCTTGTGGCTAAAGGTATTGGGGGGGTATGGAGAGAATACAGGTAGAGGATACTGAGTTGGATGATCAGCCATGATCATATTGAATGGCTGTGCAGGCTTGAAGGGCCGAATGGCCTACTCCTGCACCTATTTTTCTATGTTTCTATCAATTGAAAGATGAACGATTTCATCACAAAAAATAGTGAAACAGCTATTTAAATTCGGTACAAAATCTGGAGCATTAAATATTGTAGACTTTAGTAAGTCAAGTTTAATATTAAACGTCTCCTTATCAGTCGCGTTTGGTCAGGCGTATGGCATATCTTGTAACAGTGGAGACATGTGAGTTATTAATTTTGTGTTGATGATATTAAAAGAGTCTTATCACTAGCTATTGGTTCTACTTCAACATTTGGCAGCAGGTTTCAACAGCTGGCCTTGAAAAAGTTTGTCCTTGAAGTAGTTATCAGAACAATATCATAAAACAGCAAGGATAAAGTTAGAATGCAAGGTATGGTGCAGCTTCTGCAGCAATTTTATGAAATATGAAATATTGATGAATAATGCTCTTTAATATTATTAGATTTACAATGCTATATTATAAATAAGTATTTTGTGTTGAAGTACTGTTCAACGGCATATTTTCAACAAGGAAAAATTAGAATTTGATTGAAATAAAACATTTTTTCATACGTTAATAAGTTACATATAGTTTATATCACCGCAAATTTACATAAAATGCATTTGAGGCAGGCACATTTGTACTCTTTGCAGAGTAAATGTAAGATACCACAGTGTGTTAATGTTCAAATATTATTTTGTATGTATTTACACTCTAGCTGTCTGGTAGCAACTCTGCAAGGATGCAGGGAACATTCTTTCTAAATACTACACTGAGAGAAAATGGTGGGAGTATTTGTTTTTGAGAACATGAAACAATTTGATGCAAGTTTATAAAATTCCCAGGTGGCCCAATAGTTACAGTAAATGCTTTGTCAAACTCCAGAACGCTGAGAGTGCCTCAGATTGGTACCATGCATAGTTATATTGTTTCATTTTGTGTAACATAAATGGAAAATACAGAAGTAGCAGTATAATTTGCTCTTAATATAAGCTTTGAAAGGAGAACATTGGTTCATGATCAGCGCATGACACTAGCTAAAGCAAATAGGTTATGTCAAATCTAAAACGATCTAAAACAAAACCAAGCATACAATTTTGTCCTTGGACAACACTTTAGTTTGGCCTCAGTTGGATTAGTGTTTGTTTTTTCTCTCATGGAATATTAAGGCCTAGAAGGCTGCAGAGCAGGAACAGGAGATCAGAAAGAACTCTGTCCTAAGCAGCCAGGCTCGGGTTGCTGGGTCTTTACACTTCTGAGTGTAGACTTAAAAGATGTGAATGAGATTTATGAAAAGGTCTACACTGAGTTTGTGTGGGCCATTTATTTCATGTGGATGGATTGGGGGAAAAAATCTAATTCCAGGTTTAAAGATGCATTATTGCAAACATTAGTTGTATGTTCAATCAAAACCATCACTTACCCGAGAGTAGTTCATATCATTGGAGCAGAACTGGGCCATTCGACCCATCGTGTCTATCCACCATTCAATTATGGCTGATCTACTTTTCCCTCTCCACTCCATTCTCCTGCCTTCTTCCCAAATTCCCCGATTCCCTTCCAAATCAAGAATCTGACAATCTCCACCTTAAAAATCCCCAATGATGGCCTCCACACCCCTATAGCAATTAATTCCACAGATTCACCACCCTCTGACTAAATAAATTCCTCCTCATCTCTTTTCCAAAGGTGTGTCCTTTTATGCTGAGGCTATGCCCCCTGGGTCCTAGAGTAGAAACTAGAATTCCCTTTGTGCTCAGGGAACCAGTGCTGATTCAAGGGGAGTGGAATAGTTTCTGACTGGGGAAGAGACCATCTCTTACAAGAATATCAACCCTCTAATATGAATTAGGGTTAATACAATCATCTGATCTAATTTTCAATTTAAAGAGGGCATTTCTATAAATAGAGTGGGTGATCTGTGGCTCTGTGGTGGTGGCATGGTGGCACAGCGGTAGAGTTGCTGCCTTACAGTGCCAGAGACCCAGGTTCAATCCTGACTATGGGTGCTGTCTGTATGGAGTTTGCACGTTCTCCCCGTGGCCAGTGTGGGTTTTCTCCTGGATCTCTGGTTTCCTCTCACACTCCAAAGATGTACAGGTTTGTCAGTTCATTAGCATGGTATAATTGTAAAATTGTCCCTAGTGTGTGCAGGATAGTGTTCTTCTTGCGTATGGCGTGCACAGCCTAAAGTTGTAGGACAACTTGTTCTATTTGATCTTATTTGATTGTGCACGCCGGGTTGATTGCATTAGTCAAAACAGGGCGGACCACGTGAAGGTTGCAATCTTCCACCCCAGGATAGTGTTAGTGTGCAGGGATTGCCGGTTGGTGCGGACTCGGTGGGCCGAAGGACCTGTTTCCCCGCTGTATCTCTAAACTAAAAGATACTAATCCAGATGGGAAGTACATATCACAACCATATGAGATGCGATGAATGAACTGCATGATTGTTTCACTTTGACACATTTTAAAAATAACCAAAGTTACACTAGAGAGAGATCGCACGTAATTTATCCATTAATCTGCATTGATGTTCAGAGAATGGACTGGATGTCACACTGCACCTGTTTTGAAGTAAAAACCTTGTTCTGAAAGGACCAATGTACTGTACAACTAGTTCTGCTATAACATGTTGCCATATTGTGAATTTAATATAATGCGATTGATGAATTAGGTAATACTATTTGTATTACACAAGCAACATTGTTTATATCCTGAATTCTGCCCTGCAGTAATCAGACACCATTGTCTCTTAAGAAGACAGGATGCCGGTTCACTGCGGGAGACTATTTAACAAAAGTTATTTTTGAAATTGTCAAGCATTTGCTTCTATTGCCACTTGTGCAGTGATACTCTATTAAACAATGTATCATAAAGGTATTTGTATTGCAGTAGCAAAATAAAACTTGGAACTATTAAAACACTTATTTTTGAATATCAGGTGGGAAAAATAACTTTATTGTGAGTCAAACTCTCAAGCCTATCTCCCTTTTTGGACCATTGACTAATATGATTTTTTTAAATATATAACACAAGGTTTTATTTAAAACACCACTATCATGTTATAGCAGAACTACCTGGAAGTGCTTTTATTAATTTTCTCAAACTTAGGACGGCAAATCCTTAAGTGGTCTGTTGGAAGTTTCCACCAAAGTTTCCAGTAAAAAGTTATTTTTAATTTGGTAAACTAGCACCTGTCTATCTAATCACATTCTCGAGATGTGAGGGATAGTTCCTCCTGGGCTACCACAACAGTTTTGTTGAGCAGTCATGCCATTGGATGCATTCCATTTTTTTTGGATCAGTAGGGTTAATTAAATATTCTGTGTATTGCAGTTATTTGGTTCTTTTTTTTGAGTTTAAGTGTTCCTTAACTATTTATTTTGATTTGGTCATAACTCAGTTTAAAAAAAAAAAACATTGAGACATGATTGCACTGTAAATTCTGCCATGGTTCTGTATTTTATTTGTATGGTGTTATTTTAGTTTTCTTTGGTATACTTGGCTATGCAGCACAGATGGACAATGAAATCATAACTTCACATATATCAGTGCATGGTCATCTGATGGCTTCTCTCTGTCTAATTTTGTTTCTCAAGCATAGAAGTAATTGGAAGAATATCAATACCCCAGTGACAAGCTTGTTAATATATGGGGGAAACTCTTATCGATAGACAGCTTTTACACTTTATTAGAATTTTTATTCTATAATATGGAAACATTTTCTTAACATTCGACTGTCTAGTAGATACTATTAGTTCTCAATTACTGTGCATCAATAAGGCCTGCACATAGGGCCATAGTTTACAGCAAGAGAGAGAACTATTCACCCTTCATTACTCCATCTTCTGTGTTACAGCAATCCAAAACTAATCTTGTTATCCTTCTTTTCAAGTACTTCTAATTTTACCTACAAGAGACAATATGTTCTGCCTAAAGGCCCTGTCCCACTTTCCCGAGCTACTCGCGAACTCTCCCGAGTTTTCCCCTTGATTCGAACTCGGAGAATTACGGTTATAGCCGTTCGTAGGTACTCGGGGCTATTTTTTTAAACTTGTGGACATTTTTCAACATGTTAAAAAAACGTCCCGACTTGCCTGATGCCCTGAGTTCGTACGGCTGGCTTTACGAGCCGTTATGAAACATCTACGGGCTCCTACGGACTCGCTACCGACATTACCTTGAGCCTCACATCCGCCATGTCATTAAAACCTCCTTCTTTCACCTCCGCAACATCGCCAAAATCAGACCCTCTCTCACACCTCCCGTGCTGAAAGACTCATCCATGCCTTCATCTCCTCCCGACTGGACTACTGCAACTCACTTCTCCTTGGCATCAGCTCCACCTACATCAACCGACTCCAACTGGTCCAGAACGCAGCCGCCCAACTCATCACCCACACCAAATCCTGGCATCACATCACTCCAGTCCTCAAACAACTTCACTGGCTTCCCATCTCCCACCGGATCACCTACAAAATCCTGGTCCTCACCTACAAAGCCCTCCACCATCTGGCCCCCCCCATATCTCACTGACCTCCTCTCCCCCTACCAACCCTCACGGTCCCTCAGATCCACATCTGCCGGTCTCCTCTCCATCCACAAATCCAACCTCCGCAGTTTTGGGGGCAGAGCCTTCTCCAGGGCAGCTCCCAGGCTCTGGAACTCCCTCCCCCAACTGATCCGCAATTCCGTGTCCCTCACCTTCTTCCAGTCCCGCCTCAAGACCCATCTCTTCACCTCTACCTCTCCTTAGCCCCACGTCCCCCTCCCTTTTCATCTGTGCTTGAATTGCCTCATATTGTGTTTTGAATTGAATTCTGTCTTTAATTTGTGTACTAGTCATGTCTCTACTATTTATTTCATTCCGCTTAGATGTTTTTCCTCTACTTGCTAAATTTTTGTAAGGTGTCCTTGAGACTCTTGAAAGGCGCCCATAAATAAAATTTATTATTTTTATTATTATTATTACCCGACATTCCTCGAGTGCCTGTGCACTTATTCTGATATAATTTTTTACCAATTTCAGGACCGTTTTTTAAGCATAATGATCGTTAAGATTTTTCTTTTTTCTCGACTAACTTTCCAATTTTGTAACCATTAAGTGTCCCCGATAGCATTTCATGATAATGAGTTTTCTATCTTGGCATCCTGGTTGAATAAAAAACGAAAATGCAAAAACACTCAGTAGGTTAGTCAGCATTTGCTAATTGTTAAATGGATTGAAGACCATTGGTTAGAACACTTTTTCAGTTTTGCAATTTTATAAATTATAATCCTGGCTGAACAATTTTCAGAAATTATTGATTTGTTTGGTTTTTAACCCAAGGAGATTTTTTTTTCAATTTAAGCTGTGATGGGAAAATTGTATATTCCATCAGGAGAGAAAAATCCAGATACAAAAGTTGGGATGTTTTTACTAATAACAATCAGCTGAAATGTAAATTCCAAATTTCCATTTGTCAAATACTGGAAATATTTTACCAGATCTATAACATTAATTAAATTCCTTTTGAAATGGTATAGTAAACATTTGTCATTTAAATATTTATATTATTTTGTTTAAAGAAAAGTATTAGCTCTGCTAAATGCTTTCAATGATCCCAATATATTTCACAGTCAGATTACACACTCACTGGTAATACAACATCATGTACAAGAAGAGAGTAGACAACTAACATCATGGTCTGAAGAAGGGTCTCGACTCGAAACGTCTCCCATTCCTTTTCTTCAGAGATGCTGCCTGCCCTGCTGCGCTACTCCAGCATTTTGTGTCTTATCTGTGGTGAAAAAGGGTGATTGGCATGTCAATCACCTTTCTCACCACAGATACTTAAAAGTTCACCAGTCCACAGCATCTGTGTCTATTCACAGTTCATGAGTTGTGACCATTTCAATAGCATTAAAATAATAGAAATAATAGCCTTTGACTGACAGGAAGGCACATGAGTGATTTTGCCCTAGAGCAAGTAACAATTGATGATGTCTTTATAATTAACAATTTGTGATTGTAACAAATTTTAATTCTTGAGGTCTCCTTGGTGAATAAACAGTTGAAGTTAGTTGTAAATTGTAAATTAAAAATAGGCAAGTTGTAATTTACCTTTTTTTTCCAGCTGTGGTAGAATTCTTGGTTAAAGTAGGAATGTGCTGAATCGGGAACTGGATTAACCATGAAAGGCCTTTTGAATATCATCCTAAAAAGCTTATGAAATAGCAAATTATATTTTGATGTCTGTTGCAAGAGAAGTTGAGGACATTAGAGCCATCTAGTTCCAATTATGTTGGTAAGAGTTGAAAGACTACTTCTGGAATGTAGTATACAGTTCATGTGTCCTTGTTTAAGAATATATGTTTAATAAAGTGGAGCAAAAATCCACAAAATTGATTCCTGGAAATTATATGCCCAAATGTGAACTAAGCACAATCAATTCAAGGGAATCAAATGTTAAAATGGTTTATTAGACTGGCCGGCATCCTTGAGTTTGCAAGAATAAGTGGTGCCTTCCATTGCAGTGAATAGAATTGTTACGGGCTTTGGCAGGTCCATCCAGGCATTCTGTTTCCCTGGCAACAGAATCAAGGCTCAGTCACAGAATAAAGATTTAACCGTTCAGAACAGAGGTAAGATGAAATTTCTTTGCACAGAGGATATCATAACTTGAATACTGCACCCAAGATTGGAGGCTTGGATACATTCAAGACAGGATCAATAGACTTTGAGATATGGAGAAAATTAAGACTGCAGAAAAGTGGAACTATGGTGAAAGATCAGTCATGATCTTGCTGAAAAGTGTGGGCGGTGCAAGGATCCAAACAGTCTACTATCACTTCTGTTTCATATGTTCTTCAGTTCCTTAAGTTATTTTCGTGCATGAAACTCATTTTAATTACATTATGCAGTTCTCACTACCAATAGCCATTGGGCTATTGAACTCAACTCAAACAAAACTCTGAATATTAATTGCCCATTATCTGTTTATTTGCACTTTATCTGTTATATTGACGTGTGTGTATATATTTATACAATGGTATATGGACACACTGATCTGTTCTGTATTTATGCCTTCTATATTCTGTTGTGCTGAAGCAAAGCAAGAATTTCATTGTCCTATCTGGGACACATGACATTAAACTCTTGAATCTTGAATATAAGTCTACTATGATATTTTAATAGAAAATGGGATCCCATCACGATGTCCCTGCTATCAAATATATTTGCCAGAAAGTTGCTGCTTTTCGAATCTGGTATGTATTGATTTAGTACAGTGGCTGAACAAACATAATAGGAAAAAGGTCAAAACCATTTTCATTGTTGGGCATCTTTGGAATGTCATTAGGGGAGTAGAGGCTGGTCACTAATCATGCGATGAGGAAGGAGTGGAAATCCAACGCTTGAAATGAAGACACTGGCAAAGGGGGAAGAAAGTATTCAGGACTGTATGGCTAGCCTTTGGGCTAAAATATTTTTTGTAGGACTAGGAGGCACTCTTATGAACTAAGAGGGAAAAAAAAAGAAATCTATGTTTTGGGGTACACTGTTTACACAGTTCAGGTTAGGCTAGTTTAACATTTGATTCCAATGAATAGATTGTGTTTCGTTCACATGCTACATATTGTTTCCTTAAAATTTGCATTGGATTTCAACAACTGGGGTAAAATCCCAATTTACATTTTTTTGGGAGATCTCTTTTTTTGACGTGTGCATTGAATCACAAGCAAGACTTTCGAGTCATATACAGTGTGGAACTTGGCCGAACTTACCACACCGATCAACATGTCCCATCTACACTAGTCCCACCTGCCTGTGTTTGGACCATATCCCTCTAAGCCTATTCTATCCATGAACCTCTCTAAATATTTCTAAACACTGCGAGTACCTGCCTGAATTACCTCCTCCGGCAGCTGGTTCTATGCACCCACCACACTTTGTGTGCGTAACATTTTTTTTACAAAAGAAGTTACACCTCGGGATCCTATTAAATCTTTCCCCCCTCACTTTAAACCTATGCCCTCTGGTTCTTGATTTTCCTTACTCTGGGCAAGAGACTGTGCGTTTACCCAATCTATTCTTTTCATAAATTTGTTTGCCTAACCAACTTGGACCAATGAATATAATTTTAAAAATAACTTGTGCGCTGTCCTATTTTTCAGCATGAATGAGCAAGCAGGAGACTTACAGAAATGTATTTAAAAAGGGATTGACAAAATTACCATATGTTAAAGTTTTGATATCGTTGTTTAACATAATTTCAATGATACTGATTAACAACCCAAAGAAATAAAACTTTGAAATTAAATCACGATGCTACTCTTGATTACTTAAAAATAATACAGAAATATTTGTTTAACTTTTATTACCAAGACAAAAATGGATCCGAGCTCTATAGTTCGTTTTAAAATTTGATTTGTGCCATGTTTTGGGATTTCTGACAATTGCCACGGGGTCCATCAGTGTTATTTCTGCTGTAATCTTTTTTAATTGAAAAATAAACTAGCATTTACAATGTGCTTTCATAAGTTCATATGTGTACAACCGCCCATGGCACCTTTAAGATTACAACCACTATTGTGATTTAGGACATTTGTTGTATTAAACTAAGCTGAACTCTTGATACATTAATGTTGCAGACTCTAGGGCCACATTTGGAAGAAATTTAATTTTGTGTCCAAACCAGTGCTTCAGACAATATTAGTTTGGATATTTCGGTGATCAGACATTTTTATTCTAGTGGCATGGTCTAATTCTGGAGTATCTCGTAAGATAGGTTTTTTTTTTCTGGAGTGAGAATGGAAGAACAAATGGGAGACGTCCTTATGTTTGGGGAAGTTGAATCTAACAAAGGCTCCCAAAATACAAACCTAGCCATATGCTGGGCATTAAGAAAGAATGTTGATACTGGCCAGTAACTGACCTAAATGGAAAATGGCTGGAGGGTGGAGGTATGTGGAAAGTAAATGTTCCATCTACGATTCACGAACAGCGATCTTTTTTTGCTCTTCTGTGCTGTGGTGGAGAACAATATGCAAGATGTTTCAGAATGCTTCCATTTGCTCCTTTTTATTTGCCACAAATGTTTAGCAAAATAAACTCTTTTCCTTGATTTGTCATGTGCACAACAGTTCATCGGCCCCTCCTATTAAAAGATAGGATAAGTGCTCATTGGGGTAGAGGCATAAGGTCTGGAGTGAATCATTGTTATCATAGAATATACTAATGTTCGTAAATTACCTTGGTCTAAAGCACAGTAATTATTTTCCACTTGTTACATGAAATGAATAAAGTCAGCTTTAAATTTTTCCATCAGTACTTTGTCCATTATCGGAATGCTCTGGATTTTGTAACAAAGCTATTTTGGTTTGATTATTTGGTGGATCTATTTTATTTAGTTAATATGTACTTAAGTATTTGGCAAGGATTAGCTAGCCCTTCATGAAAATTCATGAATAATAGTATTTTTCGTGGTTATATCAAGGTCTTTACAAAGCATCTTTGTTACCTTGATGATCTATTGGCTTATGCATTGATAGAGAGCTGTTGACGGCAGTGTATTGTAGATCAGTGATCAATGTATTAAAAAATATCTTTTTGTGGTACTCCTGCCCATCAGAGCAAGTTGTAGTAAAGAAATGATCACAAAGCAATCTGAGATTTCTTTTAAACTGTAAAGGTTTTGATTTTTAACAGCTGTGTTAGGTCTTTAACCATATATTATCTTAGAGTAGTTTCGGAGCACATGTTAATTGGCTCCTTTCTGTGACAAATTATGAACACTTACTTTGATGAGGTTCAACTGTGATCATGTTGGAGTCAAGTAAAAAGACTTTCCAGCCCCTGCTGCTTCCCCAAATCGCTACCAACAGCTGCACATCAATATAGTGCTGAGTAATGACAGGATTTGAGCTGATTTGATTTATGTACAGATTTTTTTTTGTAGGATATTTCCAGCCTTTTAGTGTCAGGGTTATATATTTCTTTTTTTGTCATTTATGCAAATCTTCTTTCAGTTCTGGCACAAGTGTTCAAGTCCCTGTGTAAAATAAAACAATTGTTCTGTATTTCCTCTATCAAATAGCCACTTAATCGATTTATAGTCAGAATGGTTGGAGAATGTGAATTATTTTATCATTATTTATTATTGTCCTTCAACTGAATTAATGAACTCTTCTGAATAGTTATTTTGATGCTCTGGTGATTTATTTTTCCCCCCCTTTTTTTTCTTTTCTTTTTGTGGTATCCATGTCAGTTCCTTCGTGCATTATTAGTGCTGAGCACTATGAAATGACTGATGGACTTGAGAACAGGAAGAATTGCTGTTGGGAGATAGGTTTCCTAAGTCACATAGTGCTTCTACAACTTATTTTTCCCCCTCCATCAGATCAGAATGATTCAACGTTGCTAGGTTTCAAAGGTATGGTGCTATTAGCATACATTACTTCTGCTTCCAGGCTTGGTTTGGCATCTAGTGGATAATAAACCAAATGGAAAGCCAGTTGGAAATTACATTCAGATGTTTTAACAGAGGAAAACTATTAATTCAGAATTTTGTGGTAGCAATAATGGTGAGGCTTGCAGCGCTCATGTTTATGAAGAAGTAAATTAGACAACAATTCTTGACTTCTGTATTTTGGCAGTAAGGATGGAAATTGGGAAGCTGCTGCCCATCGCCATGACAAGCATTGGTTCACCATTATCTTGCTCAACATTCAAATACATGAAGGGTTCAAACTCGCTATACTTGTGCATGAGTCTAAATATGTCAGAAAAAGTTAGGACCTTTCATGTAAAAGTAATTATTTTAATTGTATAGTGAGGCAGATTGGATTCGCTTTGGGCTGAAGGCTCGTACAAGAAGTACTGGCAGTTTTCTTCTGGCATGTCAGCACACTATTTAGTTAATTCCTGTGCACCACAGCATGCAAATACTGAATGCAACAGGGATCGGTTGCTGCCACATCCAAACAAGGACTCGCTGCCGTGCCTAGTAGAGCAGGGGTGACCCCTTATCTACCCAACTCAATTTTATATCCTGTTACTTGATTTTACATCTGCCATAGGTGGCATACCTAGGACGACCCCATTCATTTGAATGGTGTTTAAGAAGGAACTGCAAATGCTGGAAAATCGAAGGTACACAAAAATGCTGGAGAAACTCAGCGGGTGCAGCAGCATCTATGAAGCGAAGGAAATAGGCAACGTTTCGGGCCGAAACCTTTTTGAATGTTATCACTTAACTTCAACAAGAAAGCCTGTTAGATTTATTTCCATCTACTTTTACATTTCTTGTTATAGTAGCATTTTTTTATTGATAGCAGTTACATATATTTTTAACTATTTTCAAATGTTTATATTTCAGCTATTCTTAAATGTCTGTGATTAATAGATATCAGGAGTTGTTCGAAAGGGTTTGACAAATCAAGTTGTCAGTAGGCTGACGAGATAGTTGCAGGCAGGGCCTTAATTCTACTGCCACTTTGGCAAGGCTTTTGAGGCGAGTCTCCAAGATGTTGAGTACCACATGGCCATAAAAGGAAAGTATGACTACAGGATTAGCACTGGGTGAGTTCTTGAGGTGAGGACTCAAGTATCACCAAACAATATTTGCAACTTTGAAAATTTACTTTCATATATGTGGAGTGGCATTTCATAGCAGTTGAGTTGTTGTAAATTGTGAACTAGTTTTTATTTATTTTTTGTTGTTGAGCATTATCTTGAATTTATTGGTCAAAGTTTTGCTTCTCTGAGGAGCAGATTCGAAAGATTGTCATTAATTTCATGAAATAATCTGAGCCTACTTACTCCATGGATGGAAGCAATGCCTGGTTAAACCCAGGCCTTGCCTATCCTGTGCCTAAAGTGGAACCAAAAAGAACCATTACAGTATATTAAAGTGCAAAGGGGATTTCCTTTAACTAATGTTTCTCTGTGAACCTCACCACAGAAAACTCCAGATGAAGTGATTATTCATCTTGGGTTATTTGTAGTATCTTGCTGCCTGCAGAAACATAGCTATCCCTGGGAAGCAGTGTATTGAGGTGTACTGGTTTAGCATGGCCTCAGATTAAAGAGATAAAAGGAAGGAAAGCTTATTCTTTGGTACACAAAATTGCTGGGGAAACTCAGCGGGTGCAGCAGCATCTATGGAGCGAAGGAAATAGGCGACGTTTCGGGCCGAAACCCTTCTTCAGACCCAAGCTTATTCTTTGTGCTGAATTGAAAACTGGCAGAAATTTCAGTCCATCAGCATAGGTGCATGCATATGACAATAAACTCACTTGAACTTGAACTTGACGTAGTTTGTGCAACTTGTAGCCTGGTAGTATGTGCACTGTCCATACATTCTGAGAGTATGCAAAGTAATTAATTACAGACGTCAGTCCTTGTGCAACTTTTATTTGATGCTTTGTTGATCCATTTCTCGCTGTGGATTTAATCATGCAATACCAAAATGGTATTCAGCAATAAAAACTATCATCATAGCCTAATACCATCCAAAAGGTGTTGCCATCCAATAGTGGGTATGATTTTTGACAATTTAGTTGAAGGTTTGTGCCTTTGAAAAAACTACTCTGCAGGATACTCTTTGGAGTCAAAACCCATTTGTTCTCTTGAAGTGCTCTTGTTGAGTTCGAGTGCTTAATGAAATGGTTCCTTTGATGGACATCCTGCTGAGCCTCTTGCAGCAGGGAGGAAACAGGGTAAGAAGTATTTAAAGCAAGACCTGAAGAGTTGAGGGGGTAAGGCACACCAGAAGGGCTGGTATGAAACCGTGTAAACCTTAGATCTGCAGCTGTTGGAATGGAGCCATCACTTCCATGCTGGAAAGAATGAGTTCCAGGCTTTGCCTGAGGTCCTTCACAACGAGGAACTAGACTCTGATGTTTTTTGACAGTTATTCAGGGATTCGAGCAGACTGGCCCTTCAACAAGCAAAGGTTTCATACGCCCCCCCCCCCCACCATCTCTGGCCAAATTAAATTTTCATCTGACTTGTATATTACTGCTCGCTTCCAAGGAGTTGGCACCTGAGGTGGTCTTTTCTTTGTTCAGCCTGTGACCTATGAGCACAGTGACTATCCATGTTTACGATCCTGAAATTTCAGTCTTGACCTCATGGAATCTTACGAGTGAGCACATTCTTCTTCAGTTCAGCAGCTGGAACAGGGGAAAGTGAAAAAAACAATTGCTGCCTATCCTGGGGAGGGATAGGCAGCAATAGATGGAGATCAGGATTTAACCTGTGTCTCCCGACCTATGATTTATCAACAATAATTATCTGAATATCCAAGTGCACTACATCAACTTGGTTAATCATTTTATTTCTGGTATCCTTTAGAACACTCTCAAATCTTATTTTGGCTTGTGCTGCTATTAACCCCTTCAGTTTTTCCCAACAGCAGATGTTAGACTAACAGCAAGTTTCCTGAGCCCTTAGATTGGCTTGCACCAGTGCTTTTAAGCAATGAGGTGCAACTATGCGTTTACATGTTGCTTATAAGCCTCACAGATGCTCGTTATACATGTAACTGCACTTTGAATTTGCACTAATGCAGTTAACAGCATGGTTGATGATGGCTGAAAGCTGCATTTGAGATGGGAATAAGAACTTTGTACTAACCTTGCATTTGCTTAATTGGGCACACGTTTTCCTGCTCTTTCTCGTGAAAAAAAACATAGGAGTTATATTCAGTACATTAAACATAGAAACATAGAAAAAAAGGTGCAGGAGTAGGCCATTCGGCCCTTCGAGCCTGCACCGCCATTCAATATGATCATGGCTGATCATCCAACTCAGTATCCTGTACCTGCCTTCTCTCCATACCCCCTGATCCCTTTAGCCACAAGGGCCACATCTAACTCCCTCTTAAATATAGCCAATGAACTGGCCTCAACTACCTTCTGTGGCAGAGAATTCCACAGATTCACCACTCTCTGTGTAAAAAATGATTTTTACCCAACATCAGAAAAAATCTTTCCTTTTAAGTAATATATAATGCACAGTGTCAGGGCTTATGTGAAGGCAGGAGAATGGGGTTAGGAGAGAGAGATAGATCAGCCATGATTGAATGACAGAGTAGACTTGATGGGTCAAATGGCCTAAATCTGCTTCTATCATGTGACCTAAAGCAGGAAAATGGGCCCACAAATCCTTCTAAGTCTCAAAAAATAAAGTTGATCCTTGATAATCCATACTACCCAATCATCAATAACCAAATTTTGTTCAACAGAACACATTGGTGTGGATGAAAGCATGAGGGCCAGGGATTGTTGGGGAGAAGTTGGGCAAGCTAGGACTTTATTCCTTGGAGCACAGGAGGCTGAGGGATGATCTTGCAGAGATGTATAAGATCATGAGGGGAATAGTTAGGGCAAATGCCCTTTTTTTTTTTTTTTACTAGGTTTGGGGAATCCAGAATAAATGGTCATATTTTTAAAGTGAGGGGGGAATTGGTGATACACTCTGTGCCATACAGAGGGATTGTTGCATCCTAGAATGCGGCATTTTAAAGTGAACTGGTCGAGCAGTTTCCTGATTGTTTGAACACAAGGTCCCATGATAATATCTTTTTTTTTTAAATAACTGACTTCCTGGTTAACGTGCATTCCTAATAGCATTAAATCAGATAATGCACTTATTAATCTGATACATACTGTATTTGTGGCATTTGCTATATTATTTAAATTTTTACTACATTTCACATTTTTTTATCGTAAACTTTTGTGTTGGATCTACATATGGAAAGTAACAAAGTTACCAACTATTAGTTAAATAGCATTAATTTCTAACATTTTATATTTGGTTTAACCCAATGTTTTTTTGCCTTTGCATGTAATTCATCACTCAACACTAAAGTTGCTTTGTATTGCTGTTTTAAACCATTGATAGTTAATTTTATTAAGATTTTTATAAATTGCAGAGATTTATTTTCCCTGAATCAGTGTTTCTTTGTCGGAGATGATTTTCTGTTTACATGCTTGCAACCCCTTTAAAACGAGTTATTTACAGATTATGGGTTGTGATTTATCTTTATGGCCTAAAACCTAGGCTGTTTTAAATTGTTTACAATTATCTTTTGCTTGTAATCATTTTCGTGCAAGTGCCTGTTACCTTGTTGAAATCAGCTTCCATAGCCTATTGCACAGGAGCCATCTTATTAGTCAATAATTGCCTATATCATATAGGTTTAGGAAAGCAATAGCAATTAGACTCATCTTGAATTCCATCTTCATATCTGGATCAATAGCCCACTGGGACTGAATTCCAATAACATTGTGAGTCTTGCCAGTAATATAATAATAAGCATGCTTCATTACAATAAAGATCACCTGAACTTCACTTTGTGAAGTGCTTTAAGGTTCTCTGAGGGCAGTATTAGAGATGTTGCAAACATTTTTATTAATCTCCTGTATTAAGAAACTTTAGTACAGAAATAAGAATAATACACTCGTAGGCATCCAGCATCCATGGGGAATTAGGCACTGGTTGCATGAGAATTGCAAAAAATATATTGTATATCAAGCATAAGTAAGCAGAACGTAAAGATATATGCAATAAAGCTTTAAATGGGTGTACTGTGTCATCTTCTTAACCTTTTAAAGAACAATAGTTACACAGCAATTTTATACTATAAGGATGCACTGCATTAATGAAAAATACAGTAAAATAAATCAAATGGATGATGACATTCACCATCAGATGTACCAAATCTACAGAGAGCATGTTGCTGCTAATCAACCTACAACTTCACTGCCCTTGTGTATACATATAAATACATTAAAAATGACTTTTCACACAGATTTTGCACAGCACTTGAAATAAAGTTTCAAGCGTTTAATCTTATTTCATGAAAGCAAATTTTTGCCAGTTGCATGAGAATTCTAGACGCAGTCATACTGGATAAACACAAGTTTCTTGCAATACTTTTGAACAGGCCAGAGCTTGGCCAAGATAGATTGGTGCAGAGGGCAATAAAAACAGAAAAATCTATTTGCAAAAGATTGCTTCTGTTATTTAAACGCAAATGCTTCTGTTATTTAAACATTATTGATGAGCAGGAGAGAAGAGATTGCAGATACTGGAAGCTTGAGCAGAAAAGAGAGTGCTGTGGAACCTGGCAAGCCATACAGCATTTATGGAGGGAAAGGTAGAGAAGGTGTTTCAGGTCGAGACATTTCTTCAGTCTGAAAAAGGGTCCATTGCACTCCAAGGAAGCTGCCAATATTGATAAGCAACTTATCGAAGAACACACCGTCTGAATGTTACCACGTATCATTCTCAAATGATCATTATTTATACTTGGGAAATTTCAATCTAAAGTTAATAAAACAAAATAAATTTGGAATGTACATTGTTTAATTGCCCATTTACTCTTGTTAATTTTTTAAAAATCAGAACAAACCATTGATTTTAGTTTCTTATACAGGCTTGGTTTAACATGCCTCGTTAGCCCATGATAAATATTTTTACTATTATTACAATGTGCAAAGGATGTATATTAGATTAGATTAGATTAGATTAGATTAGATTAGATAGCCTTTATTGTCATTAAGCAAGTTAATTCATTTTTCTTACCTTAAAGATTTCACAATTGGTATTCTACCAGTCATATTTAAAAACACACTCATGAAATAGTAAATATTTTGCTACAAATAAAATATGGAACATAGTTTAAAATATGGATATCATATCAGTGGCAAAGCATTTGGATGTTTTTGTGGCTGTGGAGACAAATCATTGGCTAGGTTCTTGATTAGTTAGTGTGCCAAAGCTTGTAGGGAGAAGGCAGGATTGAGAGGGAAAAATAGATCAGCCATGATTGAATGGATTAATTCTGCTCGAATGTCTTGTCTTGTAGAATGTTGGTGGTATCCACAATGTGTAGAGTTCCTTGCTCACAAAAATAATTTCAGGATCTATTTTAAGTTACTGTTTTGGTTGTGAAAGTCATCTGCCAGGAAATGATTGCTCAGGAATGAAATGGGAAGGACAAGAAGGGAATTACAAGGACCTTGCAGGAGAGTTTGGCAGGAAAGATGAAGGCGATGTAGAAAGTTTCATGAATACCTGGTTGGGGCACAACCCATCCATTATTTCATCAAATGGCAAGATAAACAAACTCTACTCTCAATCCCTTGGGGTTGAAATTTGTTAGATATTACTAAATTATGTCTTTTTCACAAAATGGGAAATTTAATTAATAATTCCTAAGATTGCTAAAGAGCAGATGACTGTTTTTTAAACTCTTTTGCTAACTGGATGGCACGCAACAAAAGTTTTTCTTGTACACGTGACAATACTAAACTAAACTGATCTCTGAAACACTGGATCAGAGGTTTCTCCTTTAGCACGGAACTAGGCTCATGGCAACCTACTGAAGTGTAGCCTTTAGCTCCAGGTGACACCATGTACTATGTGGTAGATTCCCTGGGCACTGCAAACCCTCAGAGTTCCCAGCTTGTAAGGAATGGCTGGCATAGGTGTAATCAGATCTGCCCATCGGACATAATTTACGTACTTTAAATTTATTTAATTCTGTGAATGAGTATTTTACTTCGAGATTTCAATAAAATAATTAAAAATAAAATATTTTTACTCTGCAGAGTGACTGTGCATTTTTGAACGTTTGTAAATGTAAAGGATCAGCTAGGAGCAGGTCCATACCCAGAGTAAAGGTTTGTACAATGGTGTGGGACAAGGACTGGTCTGAAAACATCGGGGAAGATTCAAGAGAGTTTATTGTCAGGTGTCCCAGATAGGACAATGGAATTCTTGCTTTGCTTCAGCACAACAGAATATAGAAGGCATGAATACAGAACAGATCAGTGTGTCTGTATACCATTGTATAAATATATATACACATGAATAAATAAAACAGATAAAGTGCAAATAAACAGATAATGGGCTATTAACGTTTAGAGTTTTGTTTGAGTTGAGTTTAATAGCCTGATGGCTGCGGGGAAGTAGCTATTCCTGAATCTGGTTGTTGCAGTCTTCAGGCTCCTGTACCTTCTACCTGAAGGTAGCACGGAGATGAGTGTGTGGCCAGGATGGTGTGGGTCCTTGATGATGCTGCCAGCCTTTTTGAGGCAGTGACTGCGATGGATCCCCTCGATGGAAGGAAGGTCAGAGCCGATGATGGACTGGGCAGTGTTTACTACTTTTTGTAGACTTTTTTGCTCCTGGGCGCTCAAGTTGCGAACAAGCCACGATGCAACCGGTCAGCATGCTCTCTACTGTGCACCTGCAAGAAGCGAATCCACAATCTTGAAAGCAATCATGACCAGCTTTTGTCTCTTCTACCCAATGGAGAGGTGAGAAGACGGAATGACTGGGGTGTAAATTATGTGATTATGATGACTGCTTTCTCAAGACGGGAAGAAGTGTAGATGGAGATGCAAGATGTCCTGGGCTACATCAACAACTTGCAAAGTTTTGAAGTCTTGGGCACAGCTATTGCCCAACCTACAGGTGTTGCATTCCTATCAGTTGCTTTCTATAGTGTATCCGTGGCAGTTAGTAAAAGTTGACCAAGACATGGCGAACTTCCTTAATCTTGGTATGCGTACTTGGCCATAGCTTCAATGTGTTTGGTCCAGGCCAAATTGTCATCGATATTTACACCTAAGAACATAATGTTCTTGACCAGTTCTACTTCGGCACTATTAATGCTGACTTGGGCTCATACACAACCTAATTTCCTGAAGTCAATAACTAATTCCTTCATCTTTCTGATATAGAGGGAAAGGTTATTGACCTGACACCATATTACTAAGTTCTCTATCTCTTTCCTGTACTTCTTCTCATTGTTGTTACAATGGTGGTACTATCTGCAAGCTTGCAAATGCAGATAGGGCAGACTTTGGCAGCACAGTCATGAGTGTATCAGGAGAATAAACAGGGCTGAGAACACATCCTTGTCGAGCTCTTGGTGTTGAGAATTTCATCAAATGCAATGTTGATGCCCCAAGTCACAAACTAAGCCGTGTTGGCTTCTGTACTTGTTATTTGCACTGTGAAAACTAGCAAGAAATTTGAGCATCGGGTGAGTCACAATTATAGTTTTGGGGATGAACATTTTGGTTCAGAGTTCTTCAGTTTCATCGTGATGTTTGGGAGAAATGTTGTAAATTAAACTTAATGGCCAATTGCTTAAAAGACTAAGTTTAAGGTTTACATACTTAACCAATTAAAAAAAAGATATCAAAGAGGGGCATTTGGCCTAATCAATCCATGCTGGTGCCAAGCAGCTTTTTTTTCTTCTTCTTTTTTTTTTCCTTTTTTAACTAATTCTTTTAATTACTTTTTTTAAACTAATTCTACCCAAACACATTTTATTCTCCTCACATTCCCATCAATTCAACCACTCATCTGCACTCTAGAGGCAAGTTATATTGGGCATTTAACCAAACAACCTGCAATTTTCAGATTGTGGGATGAAACAGAAGCACATGGGGGGGAAAGCATAAGGTTACAGGGTCAATGTCCAAACTCCACGTGTAATGCGAACGCAGTAAATGAGGAATGAATCCGGTTTGCTGTAGTTGTGAAACATAGAAACATAGACAATAGGTGCAGGAGTAGGCCATTCGGCCCATCGGGTCTGCACCGCCATTCAATATGATCATGGCTGATCATCCAACTCAGTATCCTGTACCTGCCTTCTCTCCATACCCCCTGATCCCTTTAGCCCCAAGGGCCACATCTAACTCCCTCTTAAATATAGCTAATAAACTGGCCTCAACTACCTTCTGTGGCAGAGAGTTCCAGAGATTCACCGCTCTCTGTGTAAAAAATGTTTTTCTCATCTCAGTCCTAAAAGATTTCCCCCTTATCCTTAAACTGTGACCCCTTGTCCTGGACTTCCCCAAAATCGGGAACAATCTTCCTACATCTAGCCTGTCCAACCCCTTAAGAATTTTGTAAGTTTCTATAAGATCCCAGGCTAGATGCAGGAAGATTATTCCCGATGTTGGGGAAGTCCAGAACTAGGTGTCACAGTTTAAGGATAAGAGGGAAGTATTTTAGGACCGAGATGAGAAAATCGTTTTTTACACAGAGAGTGGTGAATCTGTGGAATTCTCTGCCAGTTGAGGCCAGTTCATTGGCTATATTTAAGAGGGAGTTAGATGTGGCCCTTGTGGCTAAAGGGATCGGGGATCAGGAGAGAATGCAGGTACAGGATACTGAGTTGGATGATCAGCCATGATCATATTGAATGGCGGTGCAGGCTCGAAGGGCCGAATGGCCTACTCCTGCACCTATTTTCTATGTTTCTATGTTCTATGCTCCATTTTAGTACATTAAATGTATAGAAATATTCAATGTGATTCCGATCTCTATTTACATTGGATATTTTGTTACAATTATTATCTCTGTTGAACTTTAATACAACGCAATTAGTGTATTCCAAAACGTTATTTAACCCTATGTGCCCATCTATATATCTAGTGCGTCCAAGTTATTATTCTAGTTACAACAAGGTGGAAAATATCAAAACCATTGAAAAGATGAGCCATATTAAAGAACAAATTGTATTCTTAAATCATTTTAAACTGTTGTGGCATGCAAACACTGATGCATTTTGGCTGAGAACTGTATTATTGTGGCTCGGGACATCAACATTGCATTTGATGAACCAATATCTGCTGGAGGCATTTTGAGTCGAGTTCCTTCTTATTGATATGCCTTGGAAGAGGTGGCCAGATTTTGTTTTAGTGTTTTCAAGTTTTGTATTTAGTAATTCTGTTAATTTTACAGGTTTACCTTTGAAAGAAATATGCTGAAAGTGACATGGCTGAGTCTGTGTTTCGCATTCTTCTAGCCAAGGAGACAATTTGACTTTACAGGCAGGTGTTAGGAGTTGAGAGTAAAGAGAGCCAGATGCGAAAGGGAATTGCTGCATTCTCATGAGGCTGTTTTTAATTCATCTCTGCCCTTGGGTTAGTATCGACTCGCTCTGCTCTAAATCCTGGGGCAACTTGCCTGACTTGCAATTCTATCTCATTTGAAAGCATGGGAAAATTCTTCCATAATTCACCTTACAACATATGTAAGAAAATTAGAACAGAAATTTAAGATGTAAAGGTTAGATTCGTACTTCCTGCACACATCCTTCCCCTTCGACTCACAATTTTCCTTGGATATTAGAGATAACATTTTCATAAACACTCCCAAATATGCTCTCCGCAATTTTCACAGCATAGTTCCTTAAACTTTCCATTGTTTGTTCATTCTTCAGCTTTGCTTTAGTAATATTATTGTGGGGGTGTGAATCAAACTATGTAGATTTGAATATACTTACTGCACCAGTATCAAATACCATTTTCCTTATTGATCACGAAAATGTAGATGTCTATTTAATAGTTAGATATCTCTGAACTTTTTTCTTTTTTTAAAAATCAGAATCATGTGTTACCAGGTCCTTTAAGTTGTGCATGAATACGGTATAATTTAGTGTTTTTGTAAACATCCATAAGTTGATTTTATCTATAACTCATAGAAGACACCAAAAAAATCATTATTGCCATTCCTCCACAGCGGGGGTGTCAAACTCGCAGGCTGGATGCGGCCCGCGAAGGGTTCCAATCTGGCCCACGGGATGATTTCCCCGATGCCAGAGCGGGCTGCAGCTGTCCCTGGTGCTACGTTTGCATGTGCACGGCGCAATCCGGCACGCACAAAGTCTCATTTTGCCCGTGACCTAAAATGAGTTTGACACCCCTGCTCCACAGTATTAGAGTAAATGGCATCAAAAGCACATTAGACTGATAAAAAAGAACAGTTATTGAAAGTGGAGGGAGAGAAAAAAACTATATGCCTTTAGTAGGAACTAACATATGTCTATGCATCAGTCTTTTAAATGTAATTACATTATGGGAACCCATTTGTATTTATTGAGCTGACTTTGCGTCAGGCATTCGTAACTGATGGATGCCCCTGGGACACTGGTAAGGTAGAATCCTGCTTACTGATTTAACAAGGATGGATTAAAAGTTGCATTAGAATGACTGCAGAACTGAGCGACCACTATATAAAATATTGTGGATTACATGTCTGTGGTTTCTATAATAATCTGTAAATGGTGTAGAATGTCCAACTAAATATATGGCAACACCAGACAGTCTGGCCCTCCTTTCTAGACTTCACACACAAGGTCAATTTACTTTTATACTTGCCTGGACTGCTAGAATGGAAAGTGCAGTCTGATCTAAGAAGGAAGATGGCGATCATTGTGAAGAACATCGCATAAAGATATATTGTCTGAAACAAACCGGGGAAGACGCTAATACCATTGACTAATTATTTTATTTATTCCCAGAAGGACATTGTGTACTTGAGGTTTTGGGGAGGGGGGTTGAGATTGGGCTCCTTGAGGCGGGAGGGAGGTGGAATTGCAGCTACTCGACCAACATCTAAGCTTGTGTTTGAAAATAATCAAAGACACGTTTGTATCCATGGCCAAAAAAATCATGAGCACGGCAAACCCGACACGCTGACCCCTGCAAGGACCAAAATTGTCATTTCAAAGCGAGAGGTCCAGTGAAATAGCTGAATGTAAAGGTTGGATAAATAAGCAACAGTTTGGCAGTTTCATTTGTGGTCTATGAGTTGATTGTATTACCAAACATTTTAAGTTCTGACAGCATGCATAAAGCATCTATTGTGTTATTCTGGAATAAAATGGTGTGCAGAAAATAACTGGTAGTTCTGAAGTTGAAGTTCGAATTCGAGCCTTAATGCAGAAGCGGAGTACATAACCACAGGCTGACAAAGTACTTGGGGAATGCCATATTGTCAGATGTTACTTTACTGATAATTATGTATGTCTGACATTTTGTCCAGTGTTTTGTTCCTTGTTAAGGATTTTAAGATTTTATTCAGAGATCAAAGATTTCTCCCAACATTCAGGCCAAATTAACCCAACATCCAGCTGAGCAAATCTAATTTAACTATTCATTTTGGCAGCACAGTGGCACAGCACTAGAGTTACTGCCTCACAGCTCCAGAGACCCAGGTTCGACCCTGACCAAAGTTGCGTTCCGTATTGAGTTTGAACATTCTCCCGTGATCGCGTGGGTATTTTCCAGGTGCCCCGATTTCCTCCCACATTCCAGAGATGTGCAGCTTTGTTGGTCTCTGTAAATTATCCTAATGCCCCTGTCCCACTTAGGAAACCTGAACGGAAACCTCTGGAGACTTTGCGCCCCACCCAAGGTTTCCCTGCGGTTCCCGGAGGTTTTTATCAGTCTTCCTACCTGCTTCCACTACCTGCAATCTCCGGCAACCACCTGCAACCTCCGGGAACCGCACGGAAGCCTTGGGTGGGGCGCAAAGTCTCCAGAGGTTTCCGTTCAGGTTTCCTAAGTGGGACTGGGGCATTAGTCTGTAGGATAGAACTAGTGTACGGGTGATTACTGCTCAGCACAGACTCGATGGGCCAAAGGACCTGTTTCCACACTATACCTAAAACCAAAACTAATCATCTTCTGTGCAGTTTGACTGTACAGCCACAACTGCACGTTTAATGCTTCTCAATCAGTGAATTGCATTCGAAAGACATCCTGAGATGTAATTGCATGTTGTTCCTCTGTCTCTTTTATAAAGAAAGTTGCTGTCTTTCATTTGGCAGTGATTTGGGGAGAATGCAAAAATATAATTGTAGTGAATAATGCAAGCAAGTTGACAACATGTTACATTTCATGCAAGTGCAGGAGTAACTCAGCAGATCAGGTAGCATCTGTGAGGACATAGCTAGGCATTGTCTTTGTTGGAACCTATCTCAGACTGGAGCCTTCTTCCATTGATGCTGCCCGACCCACTGGGTTATTCCACCACTTTCTGTTCCGTTCCAGATTCCAGCATCTGCAGTTCCTTGTGTCAACGTGTTTTATTTGTCAGGTTAAGCAACATTGTGTGTTTGAGTAAATGATGCCACAGAGACTATAAAAGTAAGGTAGGTGACCAATAAACTACGAGGTGACACTTCAGTGGATTTTGTGCCCTGTAAACCTGTGGCTTAATTGGGGTCAGTTGGGAACATTTAATAATTGCTGTCAGAAGATTAAATTTATTTTGCATTTTCACAGAACTGCTGCAGGGTAGAGTTAAACGAATTGTCATCAGAGGTTTAAAAATGAACAAGGGTTTAATTAGGCTGATTAGAATACTAGAAAAGTGAGATGAGGTAATCGAATATTCAACTTCCCATGCCGAGTTAAGGTATACTGTAGGATAATGTCCTCCTTGGAAATGCCTTTTTGGGGAATGTTGAATAAAACAGTTGAAGCCTAACATGACTAATATAAAAAATAAAACTATATCATAGAAAATAGGTGCAGGAGTAGGCCATTCGGCCCTTCAAGCCTGCACCACCATTCAATATGATCATGGCTGATCATCCAACTCGGTATCCTGTACCTGCTTTCTCTCCAAACCCCCTGATCCCTTTAGCCACAAGGGCCACATCTAACTCCCTCTTAAATATAGCCAATGAACTGGCCTCAACTACCTTCTGTGGCAGAGAATTCCACACTCTCTGTGTGAAAAATGTTTTTCTCATCTCGGTCCTAAAATATTTCCCCCTTATCCTTAAACTGTGACCCCTTGTTCTGGACTTCCCCAACATCGGGAACAATCGTCCTGCATCTAGCCTGTCCAAACCCTTAAGAGTTTTGTAAGTTTCTATAAGATCGCCCCTCAATCTTCTAAATTCTAGCGTGTTCTTGTGTACAAGACAACTTCAATATGATCAACATAAAATTATTATTCATGATCATCAAAAGTTAATTTAACATTATAAAATTCTGGTGAACAAAATGATCAGCTTTAGAATTTAATGTCCAACAAGTGTATATTCCTGTGTAGAAAGGAACTACAGATGCTGCTTTAAACTGAAGATAGACAAAAAAGCTGGAGTAACTCAGCGGGTCAGACATCTTTGGAGAAAAGGAATAGGTGACCTTTCGGGTCGAGACCCTTCTTCAGACTGAGTCCGGAGAAACATATTCCGTTTATTTTCAATTCAACCAATCCATTTCTGTTAACAATTTTATCTATTTCATTCTTCATGAATTATCAAAAGGTATTTTGGACTGCCCTAATCATGCCAAGAGTGTAAGCTCCTGAGACTGATGTCACACATCAACATTTAAAAGTTCATAAGACATTGGGGCAGAATTAAGCCTTTCGGGCCATCGAGTGTGCTCCACCATTTGATCATTGTAGATCTATTTTTCCCCCTCAAACCCATTCTCCTGACTTCTCCCCATAATCCCTGACACCCTTATTAATCGAGCACTGTGTCCTATGGTCATAGACTCATTACAGGAAACATCCCCTCCACATTCACTCTATCTAGGTCTTTCAGTTTTCAGTAGGTTTCAGTGAAGTCCTCCCTAATTTTTCTAAACTCCAGCGAGTACAGGTCCAGAGCCATCAAATGCTACTCGTACATTAACCGAATCATCCCGGGATCATTCTGGTAAACTATTTCTGGACCCTCTCCAACTCCAGCACATCCTTCCTCAGATATGGGGCGCTAAGCTGCTCATACTATTCCAAATGTGGAATGACCAATGGTCATATGGTTTGCTTCCCTTTTTTGGTTGGTATATTGAGTGTAAGAGACAAAGAGTCATTGTGCAGTTTTTTCGGAGTTTGGTTAAGCACATTTGGAGTATTGTAGGCAGTTCTGGTTGCCCCATTATAGTAAGGATGTGGAGCCTTTGAAAGGGGTGCAAAGGATGTTTACCAGAATGATGCCAGGATTAGGGTCTGCAGGGTGAGGATGGATGGACTTGGATTATTTGCTCTGGATCGCTTGAGGTTGCAAGGAGCCATGATAATTGTGCTTAAAATTATGAGAGTCATAGATAGGGTAGACAGAACCTTTCCCCAGGATACTATAGGGCATAGTTTTAAGTAGATGTGCTGGGTACGGTTTTTTTTATGCAAAGAGTGGCGAGTGCTTGGAACGCACTGCTGGGAATGATGTTGGAGGCAGCTACAATAGTGGCATTTAAGATACTTTTGGATAAACACGAGGCTATGCTGAGAATGAAGGGATTTGGATCATTTGCGGATAGGTAAGTGTTGCTTGGCATCATGATTGGCACTAACTTTGTGCGCTGACGGGCCTGTTGCTGTAATGTATTGTTTTATGTTCTAACAAAAGAAAATATTATAAATATCAATTAAGTATTTTTATTTGATATTTACTATTTTGATATTGGCATTCAGTGGCTGAGTGTTGTTTGTCATTCTACATTTGTGGGTTACAGCTGAGTGTCAGGGATCAGAATGCCATTTTAGTGATTTGCTGTGTGGCAGATTGTAATTAGGCATATCTCACTTGTAATCCCCATGCTTTCTTTCAACATGTCTCTGAGGTGAAAGCATCAATAGGCGTCGGTTATCCGCAAAATACCTGATGGAGGATGAACTCATCAGGGCACACTAAAGAAGTTACTAATAAGCAGGAATGCAACATTAGAGCCCCTAAGGCTTTTCCACAAATTGCTTCCAGGAGATTTAAAAGCTGCACAACATACTTGTATTGGTGTCCAGTCAGTATACGGTGTGATGGGTCTCATAATGTCTGATCGTTATGGTTGTTTGTGCAATAACATGAAGAGCAAGTTATTTTGAGATAGTTTGGAGTTAGTGGTTACTTTGAAAACAATGTGTAATATTATTTTCAATTATACTCTGAAGATATGCTTCATATGTACTATGGGCTATAGCTATGTTTTGTTATATATACAATGGGTAATTCAATGTCACCTTAAACTATGCAATAGTAATGTTATCTGTGACACATGTTTTGTCATGTGCCTGTCACAGTAAGCAATCCTAGAGCATGAATAACTAATCACAATCAACTGGAAATGAGGCCACATTAGAATAGTGTTTAAGAAGGAACTGCAGATGCTGGAAAATCAAAGGTAGACAAAAAAGCTGGAGAAACTCAGCGGGTGCAGCAGCATCTATGGAGCGAAGGAGATAGGCAACTTTTCGGGCTGAAAACCCTTCTTCAGATTAGAATAGTGTTGGCGAGTAACCAGGATGGAGAGGAGACCAATGTAAAGGAGCGAAGATCTAGTAACTAGCTGGGTTTATCAGTTGTCAAAGGTTTAGTTTAGAGAACTAGGCAGTGGGCAGGTGCTATAGACCTGCACGGGAAGGTAGATGCTCCCACCCCCACGAGTCTCGGGCAGGTGGGACTCGTCAACCTGGGAAGGCAGTCCATCTAGGAGAGGGAAAACTCTGATTTAAATCCTCCACTGCCTTGTGGCCATATCCAGTCATGGCCTTGTGGCCATACGGCCTGGTGGCCATATCCAGTCAAAAGGAACCAGGAGTAAACCTCAAGAAAATCCGGAGCCCCTAAGGCAGTTTGTCGTTGTCTACAACCTCTTTCTGGCAGATCCCGCGACGGCGCTAGTGCCAAACTGTAACGGCCCTGCTGTTCCTTTGGATCGATCAGCGACGTGGAGAGGGGGGACGTGCTGCATGGGCAACAGCCTGTCCTCCATATGACATCGATCGCCCAGGCTTGCATCCGACCAGGATGCATCACCCATGGTCAGTCATGACCGAGAGGGGCCTACTACTACTACTGCTACTACTTGTCTATAGAAACAGCCCCTTTGGCCCAGTGAGTCCAGGCTGACCATTGGTCACCTATTTACACTAGTTCTGTAATTACACTTTCTCAACGACTCATTGCACATTAGGGGCAATTTCTGCAGGGGCTAATCAACCTACAAACCTGCATGCATTGGGGAAACCAGAACACCTGGAGGAAACTTACTTGGTCACATGGAGAACATGCGGACTCCACACAGACAGCACCCGAGCTCGGGATCGAACCGGGGTAAACAGCGCTGTGGGGCAGCTGCTCTAACAACGGTGCCACCCTAATAACGCAGCCAGTGGAGTTAGGAAAGTTCAGCAGAATTGCAGCAGCTGGAACAGTCGCTGTCTCCAACACCCAGGATTCAAGCCTAACCTTGAGCACTGCGTAAGTGCAAATTGCCTGTTCTACTGTAACTGCATTGGTTTCCCTGAGTGCTCCGGTTTCTTCCTACATCCCAATGAATTGTGAATTGTGAGATTAATTAGCTACTGTAAGTTCCCTACTGTGTGGTTGATTGGTAGAATCTGGAATGTTAGATGGGAACGTGATGAGAGGAACTTACTGTGAAAATTAGTGTGTGAATGGTATTCCTCTGCAATACCCTCCTAGGTTATAATAGAATATGAATGGATGGCCCACGGTTCCATGATTTGATGGTGAAGTTTGGAAATAAAGGCCATTTTGGAGGTGAATGGTGAACCGTTAGTTTGATTGAAGAGTTAAGGGGGAAGATTAGAGGTGAGTGGTGGGATAAAGACCATTGGGCTATTGGCACATCGGAAGATGGGGGAGGTGGAGGGAGATGAGGTAGTGGTTTGGTTCAGTGGATGTAAGGTAATTATGGAATTTGTCACTCTCTGACATTGTGTCCTATTGTGAAGTTGTACTTCTATTGTTGATTAAGAAATCTCATCTAAATTAAAACACAACTCCTGATGGTTGAAATTCCAGACTGGTGCAAAGCAATCTGGAATTATTCTACCACTCTATGGCGAATGTGTTCTCGATCATATAGTGCAAAAGTGAACATTGCTTAACAAACCTATTTTTAAGCTATTATTTATTGAACAGCAATAAAGATCTGTACTAATTGAATGTTTCCTTTATTTTGTTGCTTGATAGGAGTTATCAAAATATTTACAAAACAGTGGCAGACAAGAATGGTGATCTTTGGCTCTTATACCAGTAAAACAATATTGACATTGCTTTCGTTTGAAACTAAAAACTTCTTTGCGTTATATACAACAAACATAACAGTACATAATCTGCTGCACCCCTCTCCACGTTATCTCTTGTTAAAAATGTTTAACCTAAAGCAATATAACTACACTGACGAAACCTAACAGCTACATAAACAAAACAGACAGCTGTAAAACATCAATTCAAAGCATTCTCAAAATGAAGCACCTTTTATACTCTTTTATGTTTGGTTACTTGTGATTGAAGTTCTTACCTTTATTAAATAATTGCTATACATCAAGTGATACGTTTCAAAGATTAAGATTTGAAGCAGATTGTTTACATAGAAATATGATTTGTTCTCATAAAAATACTCTGAGTTGAAACACTAAACATTTTTTTTTTTTTTAGCTGTCACAATTTAAGATTGATATGCGTCCCTTCACTTTTTATTGCAGCTTTCACTTCTCAACATCAAGGGAAGTACCAGTAGGAGAGCCACCTAGAATAGGTTATGAATATGAAGCTGGTTCTTACTATTGGTTGATCAGAAAATAATGGGGGTGATATCACACGTTGGGCTTCTTTGGCAAATGGAGCTACCACTGAGCAGCTGAGAACCGAATCTCATTCACTATTGGGGCCTTGATCTCAATTAAACTATTGAGCTGGTAGTTTCTTCCACTTGCTCTGGACACCAACTGTCAACACTTGTGAAAAACCATGCTTGCACATAAAGGGTGCCCATAATATTCAATTTTAAGTTGCCCATTGAACGCTTAAAGAGTATGCCTTGGTATCAGTAAACTTCTAAAACAATCTATTTTCTACATCTGATCTGCTTTTTATATGTTTGTATTATTATAGTTATCTTGGAAGCTGGTAGAGCCAGATTAATATCTAAAGTTAAGAGTCAAGGGTGTTTTATTGTCAAATGTCCCGGATGGGACAATGACATTTTTACTTGCTGCAGTACAACAGAATATGTGACTATGTAAACATAGTACATAACTGGGGACAAAAAATAATTGAATGTTCTTTAGGAGTAATATAACATTTTGCACAACAAAATCAAATTCATAATATTTGGTTTTTGTTCAGTGTTAGATATTTTTAGACATTGTATCTGATGTGAAGGTTGTCAACCATTTTTTGGGTGGAGCTTGTCAGTTTTTACCAGGGACGCCACTGTTAAGCTTTGGAACTTGCTAATCAACCAGGAGCTGTCCAAGGAATCAATTCAAGCAATTGCTGGATTCAAGGACAAATAACTGACAAACCTGGACCTATTGACCGATAGCATGAGATCTGGGCCAACGACAGAGGGATCAGTGATAGAAATAAATAACATACAAAAGCAGTGTAAGAAAAATACTTTCAAAAAATGTGCCACATATAAAACCAATCCCCAAATGTTCTGAACCTGTTGGAATGAGCTTCACATTTGTGTTAGTTAGCTTTGCTGTCACTTTGACAATCGTTAACAAATGTTCTATGTAATGACTCTTGCACTGCTAATTATTAGGCCTATGATGTGCTTATTATATATGAAATTTCATTTGTAGAGAAATGTCATTATATTTAGTACATGTAATGGGTGAAGGGAGCAGAAATTCATCCGTCAGAATGCCAACATTGAAACGGTCAAATTCAGATAGCAAGTTTTGGATATTTGTGTATCATTTTAAATCTAGGCCACACTTGGCATTGCTGATTCTTTTACAATGAGGATGAAGTTCACATTTTAACTTGGCACACTGGTTAGAGTTTGATAATGGGAAATATTTGAATTAATTATGAAATGACTCATTTGTGTGGCCATTTCTTGATTCATATGTAACTGAAGCTAGTTTGGCCACATCTCCGAGCATCTTAACGAATCCTGTGCATGAGTTCATTCATGTGGTTTGAGGTAAATTGACCCGCAATTGAACACACCCATTAGCACGGCATCCAATTTCAGCCCTTGATAACCAAGTAACCTTTCTTCCTTTGACAAAAATATAGCATAAATATATATTGGTACAACAGAATCTTCAATATTTCCTTCAGACTTATCAATAGACTATTATTGTATGTTATATATTAAGGGGGTATTCAACTATAGGATACTTTGGAAAATATTTTAACATCATCGATTATATATAATAATTATTCTGTTGCATGAATGTATTCATATTAACTTACATTTGTTAGAGTAATGTCCAAACTATTTGCCTTATTAATACATAATTTATAATATTAAATTAGTTAATAAATGTGCAGGCCAGTGTTCCCATCAAGACCATCTGAGTGATCCCTCCCGATCCAGAGCCTATCTTTAGGTAAATAGCATGTTGGCCTTTCTCATGAGAGGACTGGAATAAATATGTATTGCTGCAATTACATATAGTCTTGGTAACACTGCACCTTATGTATTGTGTGTAGTTTTGATCTCCGATTTGTTCTTGCAGACATGTCATGTTGCACTTGCACAGTAGCTTCTATTCACTTGTCTTTTAAGCAGCTTGAAGTGGGCTGATGAGGTAGATGCTGCTACAAATGGCTGACTTTCATGGCACAAGCTGGAGTTGCGATCCTATGACTAGCCACTGTCAACAAGATAGGTTACACAGGCTGTTGCGAGCAGAATAAACTATAGGTGTTTCCTTGGACTTCGGACACTATAGTATAGAGCATCATTGACTTGTGAAAAAATGCTGAATGTCGAATTTAAGGCCATATACTAACACATATTCCTTGACACAACCTTAATAAATTTAGCTTTGTGTCAGCTCCTGTTCATATGTGGCCTTCAATTAGCTTGATCAATGGTGTTTTATCATTAATGTCTTATTTATTGGTGAATACTTGGCCAATAAAATTACTTACTTACTTCAATCAGGGGCCCAACACTAAGGAAGTTTAGATGTCATGTGAGATGGGCAAAAACTAAGGTTTATGTCTAGTTGTGTCTTAACTGGAAGTCATCTACCAAATCATTTTAAGACTTGGTGCTTAAAATGGAATCTCCCCAAACTACAGCATGATCATGTTTCCTGTGCTTTTATAGCTTGTGTAGCTCTTGATTACAAATTAACTTGAATTCAGATTAAATGAATGGGTGGAAGCTAAGAACACGGTATTCCACAGACGTTCCTTTCCCAGATTGCACTGATGTGTGGCTTCACTTCTAAACCACGATAGAATCTCTGGTAACGCTGTTCAGTGAGCTACGAGAAAAAGGCTGGGTTCACTGAGGTTACTCATCTGAAGGCCACAGCTGATGCCAGATGTTTATCTTCTGAGGCATTTCATTTAGAAAAACTTAAAGTGTATTGGAAAAAAAAAAACCAGACACAGAGGATCTTGTGTCATTCGGGTAGTTTATCTGAATTTTGTTTGATCAGCTTGAGTGTTTCCACTCAGGAGAGCCAACATGGCATGGATAAGTCTGGAAAAACATGTTTTTTTGTGTGTGGAATGTCTCTTTAAAGTTTGTATCCTTAGCACAAGTGAAGGCCAGTGTCATGACCTCACACACATGCCTGTGAAACCAGTCTAACGTGGACTTTGCCTGTGGGAGGGGATTGTTGAATTCAACAGGGTCTGAGGGTTGGCTGAGCAGTGCACCAACGTGGCCATTTGTCTTGAGTTAGACACCATTGAATGATGGTTTGGATGTCCCAGCTGATTGTCCAATTAGATTATTAGTCTTCTGCTCCAGTCGATGAAGAAAGACTGGATAGACTCGGCTTGCACTCGTTAGAATTTAGAAGATTGAAGGGGGATCTTATAGAAACTTACAAAATTCTTAAGGGGTTGGACAGGCTAGATGCAGGAAGATTGTTCCCGATGTTGGGGAAGTTCAGAAGAAGGGGTCACAGTTTAAGGATAAGGGGGAAATCTTTTCGGACCGAGATGAGGAAAACATTTTTCACACAGAGTGGTGAATCTGTGGAATTCTCTGCCACAGAAGGTAGTTGAGGCCAGTTCATTGGCTATATTTGAGAGGGAGTTAGATGTGGCCCTTGTGGCTAAAGGGATCGGGGGTATGGAGAGAAGGCAGGCACAGGATACTGAGTTGGATGATCAGCCATGATCATATTGAATGGCGGTGCAGGCTCGAAGGGCCAAATGGCCCACTCCTGCACCTATGTTTTATGTTTCTATGTATGTTTCCAGTGCCCTTTTTTCCCTTTTCATGCTTTCAACGGCAAATTTTACAGAACTTAGACATCTGTATTCCCAGAGGTAAAATCAAATCTATTGTTAAGCTAACTGAAGCTTTCTTTCTTGAGATGTTTCCTGATCACTGCCTGACACGCTCGTGCTAAATCTGGTAGTTGTTGATTTGAGTCAGATTTCTGATGCATATAGATTTGTTTTGTAGATTTATCCTTCTGACTTCTACAAAACATAACTGTTCTTGAGGGTTATGTTTATTAATTTCTTGCAAGATGAAGATGAACTAATTTTAGCAAATATGCCTTTTGCTAATGCCTGTATGTGGAAAATGTATGGCAAAGATGTGGTTGAAATATTTGCCTCGAATTCAATCACATTACCCTTTTTTTGTTTTACCTTTATTCAAGAGTAACTCGTTTTTTGTTTCCTCATTATAAAGCATATTAATAACCACTTCTGCATCATTCCAGAACTTCAACTAGGCATTATCCCTTGTGTGAATCTATATGGGATGATGTTATTCCTCATGGAACACTCCGCTTGGAACATATCAGGGAGAAATTACATCAAAATGTTATGGCAATGATCGGTGTGCTTTCGTGGATATAGTTTCGAAAAACATACTTGAAACCAGATTATTTAGTTATAGAAACATAGAACACAGAAACAGGCCCTTTGGCCCAACTTGCCAATGCTGACCAAGTTGCCCCCATCTATGCTCATCCCACCTGCCTACATTTGGCACGTGTCCCTCTAAACCTTTCCACTTACCTGTCCAAATGTTGTCATAGCACCTGTCTTAACTACCTCTTCTGGCAGCTTGTTCCACAAATCTCTGAGCAAAAGTTGCCCCTCAGATTCTTATTAAATCTTTCTCTCTGTCACCTTAAACTAATGCCTCTGGTTCTTGATTCCCCAACTCTGGGTAAAGAATTCTGTGCTTTCACCATTTCTATTTGGCTCGTGATTTTATACACCTCTATAAGATCAACCCTCAGCCTCCTGCATTCTAAGGAATGAAGTCTTAGCCTGCCCAACCTCTCCCTTTAGCTCAGGCCCTGGATGCCTATTGGCTTCCCTGTAAATCTTCTCAGTTTAATAATATTTCTACAACAGCAGAGTGACCAAAACTGAACACAATATTCCAAATATGGGCTCACAAATGTGTGGTACAACTGATGTTGTCATTATTTTGGATTTTCTACTTGTACAAGGTTGAGTTATAGTAATATGAATAGTATATTTACACTAGATACAATTGATATACTAAAGTATAATCTACGAATAGATTGCAATATTCCTTTATGCTGTACCCTCTGTTTCTGCTCATTTTGGAATGAAGATAAGTTTGAAGGTTGATCTTCTTCTTATAGAGTCCACACACAAGATTAGAAGTTGTTCAGCAAGAGCTGAACACACTTCTCGGCATCTGCACAATGGTGTCTGTCTTGCGCTTCTTGTGCGTCTTGTGCGTGGTGGTGGAAAGATTGGTTGAAACAGGGCCGCGACGTTAACGCTCTTTCCTTGACCCCTGAAGGTTGATAAACGATATGATACAGGACTGTGCAAGACTAATATTGAATTGTTAGTAGCACAAATATTAATATATTGGCGTAAAGGTCAAATAGATAACAACTATTAGCTGTATATCATGGCTCTCCTTTGATGTTAGGAGAAAAATCAAATTCTTGGAAAAACTCTCAATACTAAAGTTGCTCTAATAGACAGTCATGTCAAAAAGCATTATCCCAGTGAAGTGCAATCCAAGGGAATATAGATGAACATGGATGGATTGAAAAACATTTCAATTTGTTCATTTTATGATCTGAGCTGCAAGTTGGCACCACAATCTGAATTTGCAAGTGTGCATCAAACATGGCCTGAATAAGGAATCGTATTTTGTGCCCAACATAGAGTGATAAGTGTCATTTGTTTGCTTTCTACCAAGGATGTTGATAGCAAATTCACAACCGAGGAACGTGTTGATGACAACAGCAAAATAAAATGAACTATGAATTATCATTATCTATTTGTTAGCACAACACGACAAATATCAGAGCAGCAATCCCAATATTAAAAAGAACTTTACAGAATGAATAATGTGTCCATAAGTGTTTGCTTTGTGAAATAATGCATGACAAAATTCACTGGAATCTTTTGGATGATATAGAGTCACACGGCACGGAAACAGGTCCTTGGCCCAACTCATCCATGTCATTTTATGCATTTGTTAAATTACTTTTGAAGCCACGCATGTAAATTGTCCAAAATGCAAATTGGTGTTTCCCAGTCATTCACAATTATGACGATGTGCTGGCTTGGAGTTTAAAAAAAACAAACAAAAAAAACACTTTTGCCATTATTCCAAAATACTTTTCTTAAGAGACTGGAGGAAGATTGTTCTATTCTGTTCAAGATTATTTAAGGGTGTCTGGAAATGGACAGCAATTCTGATGTGGGATTTTATATTTCTTCATTTACTGAATCCAGTGATGGATACAGGAGTGTGCCTCTGAATGCAGCATTATGTTTTATTTAGTTGACCATCATTCTCATTGATGGACCCAGGTAGTGGTAATTGTCAACAAACTATGCAATTGGAGATAATTTTCTTGTTGATCGCAGTTATTTTGGTGTACATTTGCAATGAAAATTTCTGTTTTTTTAAAGCACATGTTTTGGTGCTTCTAAAACGTGAAGCAGATTCAAGGTGCCTTTGTGGTGCCAACCATGCCGTGTGTATACAGGATAGCTAGATCATGATATCATTCACAAAACACTTAATATGATGGCCTCATTTTGAAACGGGATGCTCCAACTAAAGCCTTCTGTAGATAATGTCCACATTCTGCAAATTCATTCATGTCCACATTCTGTAAACATGCCTTCAGAATCAGTAAGGGCCTTTTCAGGTTCATTGATGAATGTTTGTAAATACACTTGTAATGTTTCACGCTTTTAAAGTTCATAAAGGCTGAGGTTTATAGAGAATAGTGCACCCAGCAGTAAATGTATTTGACCTGACCTCCAGGGTTTTACATAGATTAGCTGGTCCCAGTTGTCGGTGAATTAGTGGACATTCATAGAAACATAGAAACATAGAAATTAGGTGCAGGAGTAGGCCATTCGGCCCTTCGAGCCTGCACCGCCATTCAATATGATCATGGCTGATCATCCAACTCAGTATCCCGTACCTGCCTTCTCTCCATACCCTCTGATCCCCTTAGCCACAAGGGCCACATCTAACTCCCTCTTAAATATAGCCAATGAACTGGCCTCGACTACCCTCTGTGGCAGGGAGTTCCAGAGATTCACCACTCTCTGTGTGAAAAAAGTTCTTCTCATCTCGGTTTTAAAGGATTTCCCCCTTATCCTTAAGCTGTGACCCCTTGTCCTGGACTTCCCCAACATCGGGAGCAATCTTCCTGCATCTAGCCTGTCCAACCCCTTAAGAATTTTGTAAGTATCTAAATTTTGTAATTCCCCTTGGAACACAGCGTGATTGACTAGTAGACACAAAATGCTGGGGTAACTCAGTGGGAAGGGAAGTATCTCTGGAAAGAAGGAATAGGTTGACACAAAGTGCTGGAGTAACTCAGCAGGACAGGCAGCATCTCAGGAGAGAAGGGATGGAATGAATGAATGAATAGTAGTTGAGGATCTTGAATAGGTGGGGAGGATTGAGAGGAAACATATCTCACTGCTCACTGGCTGTATATGTACATACTAATCAGGAAACAATTGTCAAACCTAAATTGCAATGAGAAACAGCATGCAAGATGTCTGCACTCAGTAAGAACACTTTGGCTGTGACGAGGATCTCATTGCTCGTGGATGCAAGATGACTATGATCTTCCCAATGTCTCCTCTGTGTCTTTTGCTCCAAACCTTGAATCTTTGCCCTCCCACCCCCTCCTCCCATCAGGCAAGAGGCATATAAGTGTGAAAATGCACACCTCCAGATTCAGGGGCAGCTTCTTTCCATCTGCAACTGAACCATCCTATCAAACAACTAGAGAGCGGTCGTGACTAACAATCTACCTCACTGGAGACCCTCAGACTATCTTTAATCGGAGGGGGTAAGTAGAGATCACGAAAGGGTGCAGATGGTGGAATTTGACAACAAAGGAAAATGGGAAGTGTAAGGTAGAAGCAGAGGGAGGAATGGTAAATGGAAAAGAATGAGGGGGAACCCAGGATAGCAATGGAGAAATAAGCAATGGAGGTGGGTGTCCAGTATTCTCTCGAACCAAGAATTTTCAGCGGTAAATGCATGTGCTCCGTGCAAAACAGTCTCCTGTGCTCAAAGGAATAAAGTCTTAGCCTGTCCAACCTCTCCCAATAGCTCTGGCCCTGGTGACATCCCTATGAATCTTCTCTGCACTCTTTCGAGCTTAATGATGTTCTTCCTTTAGCAAGGTGACCAAAACTGAACTGAACTGCACACTCTTCAGAAATGTAGCATTAAGTCTATATTGTCTTTCCTCATCCCCTCTGATTAAAACACATAACCTCACACCACTGTCTATTGAAATTTAGCTGCTGCTTGTCTCTCCATACTGTTGTTATACGTCCCGTTGTGAATGATTGCCATATCTGTAGATTTGACGTCAAGGACTAATTTAGAAATTTGCCAGGATCAGCGTAATTTATATTTGTAGATATACCTCAACAGTTGTTCCAGCATTAATCCTCTGAGATCAGTACTGCCTACCATCCCCCAGCCTATAACCACCCGTTTCTACAAGTCATTGCTTTCGATTTTTTTTATCTCCGAGAAATCATTGGGCCTCAATTTTGTTGAAAGCCTTTTCTGTAATATTTTGTCAAATATCTATTTTGAAATTCACTTGGGCAAGCTTTTTTTCATAATAAAAATAACCAGTTGTGTTAAACAGACACATATGCCTATTACAAAACTATTTAATTCAAATCTCTGATAATATTTTTTTTTCTGCCCTCATTCTGTCTTGCTGGTGAGAAGCAGGTGGAACGTGCATGTAGCTTTGTGAAGATTGTATATAACTCAATTGTGAAGAACACTACTAAAGGCATGCTCACTACTTTGCAGGTGCATCACATCCATTTCTTTTTTTTTTTTAAAGCACCACCGTGTTAGTGATTTCATTATTTAATGTCATACAGCTGGTGGAGAAAATCTTGAAGACCAGGGCCAGGTTTGTTTTTGAGTCATAGAAAATCACAGCTTGGAAACGGAGACCCTTCCCCCGCACAATTAATGCATGGAATAATCTTCACCCTACCATAGTTACCCAACCAGATGCAACTAAATTTAAGGTAGCTCCTTCTTCCCAAAAACCCTTTCTGGCTTAAATCCTCCCTCCACCACCTCCAGTTTAAATTCCATTTGGAATATTTTGGAAGACCAAGAAACCAAGACTAAGTGCATTCCAACTTATCAGCTATCCATTTATATTTGTACTACGTTAATTCTAATTTTTAGTTTATACTTCTCAGATTATAGGCAGCTCCCCACATATTTTGCCTATCTATGCACTAGTGGCAATTTGCAATGGCCAATTAACTTACAAATTGGCCCACGTTTGAAATGTGTGAGAAAACGGGAGCAATTGTGGAAACCCACAGTCACCTAGACAATGTGCAATCTCTACACAGATGGTACCTGAGATTAGGCTTGAACCTGGGTGATCAGCAATGCGAGACATTGACTCTTCTAGCTGAGTCATAATACCTTTGCTCAGTGGGTGTCAACACTTGAACCACCACGATAAGTCCATCATTGGCAGCTGGTTAGAAAGGGCTTAGTGTACGACGTGTTATTAGTTAAGGCCAAAGTTGGGCCCTTGAAGACTGAAAAGGGTGAATTTATTAAGGGGAACAAGGAAATGGCAGATGAGTTGAACAGGTACTTTGTTTGTGTTCTCCTTAGTGAAGACGGATCCAATCCCCCTGATGTATTAGTGGCCAGAGGACCTAGGCTGACGGAGGAAATGAAGGAGATTCATATTAGGCAAGAAATGGTGTTGGTTAGACTGATGGGACTGAATGTTGAGAAATCCTCAGGGCCAGATGGTCTGCATCCCAGGGTACTTAAGGAAGTGGCTCTAGAAATTGTGGACACATTGGTGATCATTTTCCAATGTTCTATAGATTCAGGATCAGTTCCTGTGGATTGGAGGGTAGCTAATGTTATCCCACTTTTTAAAAAGGGAGCACTAACACATCCAAGTTGGCGATATGCAGAGTACTGCCCTGCTGACTACAAATTCAGAAGATAAGAAATGCGGCAGAGAGAAAATAGGGAATTATAGACCAGTTCACCTGACATCGGTGGTGGGAAAGATGCTGGAGTCAATAATAAAAGATGAAATAGCGGCACATTTGGATAGCAGTAACAGGATCGGTCCAAGTCAGCATGGATTTACGAAGGGGAAATCATGCTTGACTAATCTTCTGGAATTTTTTGAGGATGTAACCAGGATAATGGACAGGGAAGAGCCAGTGGATGTAGTGTACCTGGACTTTCAGAAAACATAGGATTATTAAGAGTTTGGACACACTGGAGGCAGGAAACATGTTCCTGATGTTGGGGGAGTCCGGAACCAGGGGCCATATTTTAAGAAAAAGTTGTAAGCCAATTAGAACGGAGATGAGGAAAAACTTTTTCACACAGAGTTGTGAGTGTGTGGAATTCTCTGCCTCAGAGGGTGGTGGAGGCTGGTTCTCTGATGCTTTCAAGAGAGAGTTAGATAGAGCTCTTAAGGATAGCGGAGTAAAGGGATAAGGAGAGAAGACAGGAACGGGGTACCGATTGTGGTTGATCAGCCATGATCACATTGAATGGCGGTGCTGACTCGAAGGGCCAAATGGCCTACTGCTGCACCTATTGTCTATGACTTATGACCCTAATGCCCAATAAACCTATTCACGGCAGCATGCGTTTAATTAAAACTGTACCATTGCATCAGATAAGATGGAGTATATTATTGGGATGTAAAAAACAATTCTTCAACTGCTTGGACTGCTTGATATATCGCAGAGGAAATGTAATGTTACATGTTTGTCTGCTGCATGCAACATAACCTTGCCCTATCGAAGCATGATAACCAACAAGAATATTTGGATGAGGACGTGATGGGGAAAGAGGAGGAGGAAATGGCAACCTTTATGTCCAGAATGTCCACAAGCAGCTATCCAGACTTTTCTGTTCACAAGAATAAAATGAGTTCCAATTTCCCTTTCACTAATGGTTCCACCGTTCATCTTCTTCTGTTTGCTTCTTATCTTCTGATTTATTTCCGATCACACCAGTTTGTTTTTATTCCTGAAGTAAACAAAAGCCTCGACAATATTAACCCTCTTTGCCAAATGCCATTAAAAATGGGCATCGTTAGACAGAATAACCATATAACCATATAACAATTACAGCACGGAAACAGGCCATCTCGACCCTTCTAGTCCGTGCCGAACACATAATCTCCCCTATCATGAACTATGAATCATGAACTAATCGGCTTTGAGAATTTATTTCAGGGTGCTCATCTTCTGTAGGCCTTTTACTGCTCCAAACGTAGTCTGACCCCTGTGACTACAACATCAATTATACAAATAAACTGACTTGCATTTGTGAAGATTGCAGATAATCTTTGAGTTTTGGACTCTACAGTTTTGTTGGGTGCAGATCTCTGAACTGATAGGTTTATGAGCAAGAGCAATGCTCCCGGTGAGAGGGGAGAGATTTAAGAGGGACAATTTCATTCATTGGGTAGTCTTTATCTGGAATGACCTGCCAGGGAAAGTTGTAGAAGCAGATACCAATACAACTTTTAAAAGACATTTGGACAGGTATATGGATAGGAGGATTTGGGAGGGTTATGGGTCAAATGCAGGAAAATAACATAGAATGACACCTTAGTCAGCATGGAGAAGGTGGGCCGAAGGATCTGCATCCAGATTGTATAAGTCTGACTCGATGACTATACTGGTGGGTGGGAGTGCAAATGCCTTAAGTTTGAGTGAGAATAGCAGTTTTGCATTAAATTATGCCATTGCCACTACCTCAGGTTGGCACTTCAACAATCAACATTTCAACATTACAAGCTGTGATGACACCAGTTTGAGTGGGCATGACGACAAACTGAGTTTGAATAAGAGCAACCAAATTTTGCAAGGCCGTTGCCTGGTCTTGCACTGCAGCACATTGTATATTTCCGCCTGATTTACTCACTATGCAAGTGTTCTTTACTCTTTTAAAGCACGTTGCGCACTCTCAAAAAAATTCTGCAAGTAAAAAAAAATGGGGATAAGCTGAGGATTGATTATGCTTCAGTTAAATCCAAAAATGTTGCCATTTAAATCCTATGCAATGTGAGTACTATGCACAGATAATGTGATTGGAAAACAGAAAAACTCCCAACATGTTGCTAGGCCACTTGGGCTTACTTCAACGTGACGTTTGAAATTAAACGAGTTAAAACTAAAATGTGCTGAATTTAACAGCTACATTATAAAAAGTGGAAATCCTGATAAGGTTACTGTTACAATATTTTTTACCACCATGTGCACAATCCAATATTATGTTAATCAAACAGATGGTGATGCCTTATGTAAATGATAGAATGGCTGGAGGCTTTTTTTTTCTTTTTTTATTCCACTTTTAAAAAATTTGTATTGCAATTCTGAACAAGGAAAAAAGTGAAACAGTATTTGTTTGTTATTTATTATTATGATTATTATTCCACTTAGCACTGTACTGGAGTTGGAGTAAACCTTTGCTTTTTTTTCCCCTCCTTTGTGTGCTTTGGAGCTTTGCTTGTTTGCTGTCCACATGGGTGATCAGAAGGCTGGTTTGGGCTTCTGCAGTGAAACAGAATCAAACAGTTTGTGCAACGAGAAGGAAGTGGAGAGTTTTGGTTCCCATTTTGCACTTCTGGAACAGTTTAAGGAAGGAAGCACCTTTACACCTTTTATTGTTAGTGGTTGCTGACATCACATCCTTCCTCGACCACTTTCTGCGTATTTCCTGCCATTCTGTCAGTCCTTTTCAATGCTGTGAGGCCAAAGGAGATGGAGAATGGGTGAGGGGTTGGGTTTTCGTACAAGAGAAACCTGCACCAGCTGTCCATAGGATCTTCTTCCTAACTTAGTCGTATTCCTCTGCCTCTGCCAAATTAGACAAAGATGCTAAACTGACCAAAACTAAGTTCCCTTTTTTCAACTACAAAACCAGATTTTAATTCCTTGCTTTTTAGCTGTTAAACAGAGTCTCTGCTGCTGATTGTTTTTAGAATCATGGTATAGAAATTTAACCCCTTCTTCACCAGCGACAAACAGCAGCGAAGGTAAAAACTAACTATAAAAGTGACCAAACTCATAATTCTGCATGTTTATGTACTGAACATTGCCTTGTTCAGTGAGGGAACCCTACTTGTTAATTATACCATTAAAAAAACCAAGCTACTGGAGGGATTTAGCAGATTAGGCAGCATTTGCAGAGGGGAATTGGACAAACTGGTACTGACCCAAAATGTCTTCTGTCGATTTCCCTCCATAGACTTATATATTTGTATACTGTAACCTTAAAAGGAATTTAAATGATTGATGACACAATTGAGTCAATAGGTACGTGAACTTTGGCCAAGGAATCGATGCTTTGATGATTGCGACATAGTTTTGTCATTCTATGATCTGCTGATACACTTCTCCTTTCCTAGCATAAAGAATGCTTTATGCCTCATCAATAACTCTAGTAGTGGATCTCACAGGGATGATATTATGACCTGTAGATGACATGTAAAAAATCTGGAACTTGATGTTTGAATATGTAATAAATATGATACTAAATTCTTTCAAAAATATATTACCCTATTGAACATAAATATATTATAAAAAATATCTGCAAAAAAAAAACTCAGCAGGTGATGGGACTTTGGAAACCGGAGCCCACAGAGGAAACCCACGCGGTCACGGGGTGAACATGCAAACTCCACAGTGACAGCACCAGAGGTCAAGATCAAACCTGGTGCTGTGAGGCATCGGACCTACCAGCTGTGCAGTCGTACAATGACATTCCATAGGGTGATTAAAAACTTTTATGAGCTTGAAGAGCAGAGAAAGAGAAAAGCGGATGCTTCAGTTGGAGAGTCAATCTGTCAGACTGAGCTAAATTGGGATAAATAGAATTTGTCATTTGCAAGTGTTTTGTGTTCTAATAAAAGATCAGATTGTTCAGCCTTGTTTGACCAAGTAGTTGCATTATTCTCCTTTATTACCTATGCAATTCAATGGCATCCCATGGTGGCCAATCATAGAGATTAAGACTGGATACTGAATGATCACTAAACAAGCTGGCAAAGAGCTTGAATTGTTACATTAAAGTTTGGATACTAACTTGATCTGTGAGAGAATACTGAAAAACAATTAAAAAAAATATTGGTGCTGACGCACTGTTCTTATAGTATGAAGAATCTCTTTCTGGATGACACCACTTACATTCTTTGAAGTGTTTTTGCAAAAGACCGAGTCAAATAAAATGAACCCAAACTCAAGACCGTAGTAAACTTTATTGGCTATATCGATTCAAAGCTAATTCCCAAAGGAAAAAATTGCAGAAAGTTGTGGTCCATCACAACAAAGTCCATCACACAAAGCAGCCTACCCACCATCAACTCTGTCAACACTTCATGCTGCCTCGGGGAAAGCACCTACCTTAATCGGGGTCTATTTTCGCTCCATTCAATCCCCTATCACAACGGGCAAAAGCTTTATGAGCTTGGAAGCAGATACCAAGAGATTTGGGAGCAGCTACTTCTCTGCTATTATCAGACTACTGAATAGTCAGCTCATATGCCAGGGTGCAATCGTGATCTCCCAACCTTCTACCTTTTTAGTTTTATTTCTTTAGTCAGAGGGTGGTGAATCTGTGCAATTCATTGCCACACACGGCTGTGGAGGCCGTCGTTGGGTATTTTTAAAGTGGAGATTGACAGTTTCTTGATAAATAATACCCCCGTCCAACTTAGGAAACCTGAACGGAAACCTCTGGAGACATTGCGCCCCACCCAAAGTTTCCGTGCGGTTTCCGGAAGTTCCCGGAGGTTTTTGTCAGTCTCCCTACCTGCTTCCACTACCTGCAACCTCCAGCAACCACCTGCAACCTCCGGGAACCGCACAGAAACCTTGGGTGGGGCGCAAAGGCTCCAGAGGTTTCCGTTCAGGTTTCCTCAGTGGGACAGGGGGCATTACGGTTTGAGGAGAAGGCTGGAGAATGGGTTTGAGAAGGAAAGATTGATCAGCCATGATTGAACGGTGTAGACTCGACGGGTCGAAAAGCCTTATTCTGCACCTATGACATGAAATTATGAACTTATTTGCACTGTATCTGTAATGTATATAGGTGTAACTCTGCAATTCAGTATTTCTTCTCTTTGACTATTATTCATGTGTCATATAATTTGACTGGATCGCACGCATATAAAGTTTTCATTATATCTCGGTAACATTTAAAAAAAACACAATACCAGCTGAACACATAGAACAATCAGATATTGGCAGGCATTTCTGGTATGTGCTGTAATAATTATTTTGTGTACTAATGAAGTATTCTTCTGATTCTGATCTACTAATCTTTTGCGGATACGCCAGCAATTCTATACAGATTTGCTCGCATTTACTTTCATAACTGTATTGAATTTTGGGATCCGTTGCAAACATGGGAATATTGATGTTCTGCAGTTACACGGAAACCTCAGCCTGATATTCCTCTGCTAGGTTAAACTGGATGCAACTCCATTTATTTAAAGGGAGTAAGAAGGGCAAGCGGGCGGTAACTTTTTATTTAATATAACTGAGTTTAGTATAGTTCATTATTTTCAATTATTAATTAATAATCTGTTTTAATTGTTATAATTTATTTAAAATATAATTGCGTTCACATGTTTTGGTATGTAGGTGTCGTTGGCAAGACCAGTATCTCATGCTGTGCTAATAAAGGTGGTGGTACACCACTAAATTGAATTGTTGGAGCTGTTCCAGTTCAGTTACTCTCATGGAGTTGTTGAGCAGGACTTCCAGGGTTTAGACCAATGACAATGAAGACATTTAAATTGTAATAGTTTTTTTAAATCGCTGGGTCAGTTGACAAAGGTCAGGACATAACCAGCTCTCCACCAATTCTAGTAACACAGCACTAGTAACACAGAACGGTCTGTCCTCAACAGAGGCCTCACCTTTGTTCCCCTCCTTCCCCCACCTCAATGAGTTCCGCGACCGCCACGATGTGGAGCTCGTCTTCCATCGCCTCCGCATCCAAGCGTTTTTCCATGGGAAGGTGTCCTCACCCCCCCAGTGATGACCCCTTCTCCCGTCTCCAACGGACCCCTCTTGGACTCCCCCTCATGGCCATCTACCTGCTTTAGACCTTTATTTTAAACTGCCGGCGGTACATCAACCGCCTCAACTTCTCCACTCCCCTGTCTCACTCTAATCTCTCTCCCCCCCCCCCCCCCCCCCCCCCCCCCCCCCCGAACGTACAGCCCTCCACTCACTCTGCAACAACCCAGACTGGGTGGTCAAACCTGCCGACAAGGGAGGTCCCGTGTTAGTCTGGCGCACTGATCTCTACAAGGCTGAGGCCAGGCGCCAACTCTCAGACACCTCCTCCTACTTCTCCTTGGACCATGACCCCACAGACGAGCACCAGGCCACTATCTCTAACACCATCACTGGCTTCATCATTTCTGGCTCCCTGCCCTCCCAAGCCTCCAACCTCATCGTTCCCCAGCCCCACACGGCCCGATTTACCCATCAACCCAAATTCCACAAACCTGACTGTCCTGGCAGACCCATTGTTTCTGCCTGTTCGTGCCCCAGTGAACTTATTTCCACATACCTCGACTTCATCCTATCCATCCCCCCCCCCCCCCCCCCCCCCACCGGTTAAATCCCTCCCTACCTATGTTCAAGACACCTCGCACGCTCTTCGTCTCCTCCAGGACCTCCGTGTTCTAGGCCCCCATTCCCTCATCTTCACCATAGATGTCCAGTCACTCTACACCTCCATCCCCCACCAGGACGGTCTTAAAGCGCTCAGTTTCTTCCTCGACCGCAGAACCAACCAATCCCCGTCTACTGATACTCTCCTCCGCCTAGGCTCCGCTGGTCCTTACCCGTTACAACTTTTCATTTGACTCCTCCCATTTCCTCCAAATACAAGGCGTAGCTATGGGCAAACACATGGGCCCAAACTATGCCTGCCTCTTTGTAGGGTACGTCGAACAATCCTTGTTCGAGGCGTACCATGGCCCTATCCCCGACCTCTACCTCCGCTACATTGACGACTGCATTGGTGCTACCTCCTGCACCCACACACAACTCACTGACTTCATCCACTTCACCACTAACTTCGATCCGGCACTCAAATATACCTGGACCATTTCCGACATCTCCCTCCCGTTTCTAGACCTCACTATCTCCATCGCAGGTGACAGACTATTGACCGACATCTACTATAAACCCACTGACTCCCATGGCTATCAGGACTACACTTCTGCACCCAGGATGAGGTGTTCCAAACCAGGGCATCGGAGATATCCTCATTCTTTAGGGAACGGGGGTTCCCCTCTTCTACTATAGATGAGGCTCTCACCAGGGTCTTTTTTATACCCCATAAGTCTGCTCTCACTCCCCATCCCCCCCCCCCCACTCGTAACAAGGGCAGACTCCCCCTTTGTCCTCACCTTCCACCCTACCAGCCGTCACATACAACAAATAATCCTCTGACATTTTTACCACCTCCAACGGGATCCCACCACTGGCCACATCTTCCCATCTCCTCCCCTTTCGGCTTTCCGCAGAGACCGTTCCCTCTGTAACTCCCTGATCAATTCGCCCCTTCCCACCCAAACCACCCCTTCCCCGGCACTTTCCCTTGCAACCGCAGGAAATGCTACACTTGTCGCTTTACCTTCCCCCTTGACTCCATCCAAGAACCCAAGCAGCCTTTTCAAGTGCAGCAGAGGTTCGCCTGTACCTCCTCCAACCTCATCTACTGCATCTGCTGCTCTAGGTGTCAGCTGCTCTACATCGGTGAGACCAAGCGTGGGCTTGGTGATCGCTTCGCCCAACACCTCAACTCGGTTCGCAATAACCAACCTGATCTCCCGGTGGCTCAGCACTTCAACTCCCCCTCCCATTCCGAATCCGACCTTTCTATCCTGGGCCTCCTCCATGGACAGAGTGAGTCCCACCGTAAATTGGAGGAGCAGCATCTCGTATTTCGCTTGGGTAGTTTACACCCCAACGGTATGAACATTGACTTCTCCAATTTCAGGTAGTCCCTGCTTTCTCCTTCTTTCCCCTCCCCTTCCCAGCTCTCCCACAGCCCACTGTCTCTGCCTCTTCCTTTCTTCTTCCCCCCCCCCCCCCCCCCCCCCCAGATCAGTCTGAAGAAGGGTCTCGACCTGAAGCGTCGCCTATTCCCTTCGCTCCATAGATGCTGCCTCACCTGCTGAGTTTCTCCATCATTTGTATCTACCTAGTAACACAGCCTTTTCTTTACAATTGGAATGGGCTATGGGGATTATTGCAGACAAGAACAGGTCCAATGAGCTAGTCCACAGAAGGTTCATCCCATCGATGAACCTTTTGCTAATGTTCTTCACAAGAAAATCAGGCGAATACCCAAGTGTAATAGAAAATGAGGTTAGTGAAGTAACTTATAGAAAAAATATATTGGATATCCTTCATCTATAATTATGCAATAGTGTGAACGTGGAGATTATCTTTGTTATATTGAAGCCAAACATCAAATTCTGTAGCTCTATGCTAACAAATCTCAGTATTTCCTGTAAAATAACAAAACGAATGAGACACTGTTACGCAAGAACATTTCCTGTATTTTCTTCAACTCTTCCTCTTCTCCAGCCTGCCACTCTGCAACTAAAAACAAACTTGTTTTCTTGTTTTTAATTTTATTTCTGATGAAAGGACCTTGACCTGAAACGTTAACTCTTGTTTCTCTCGCCACCAATGCTGCCTGACTGGCTGGGAAACTCCAGCATTTTCTGTTTTTATTGTAGTGTTAACAGGACAAATGTAAGGAGGCTCCAAAAGAATGTCATGAAAGTCAAGTTCCGGTGACATCACTGTCATTTGCTAGCTTAGTGTTGGGTCCAATGAAAGTCTGGCAATGTCAAGAATTCTGTCTCAAGAGGCGTAAAGAAGACTGTTCCATTAAAAAAAAAAGTCTAAGGTTCCTAAAATGCCTCCTGTCCATGCAGGGCTCTTTTAGGCCTTCAACAGCTGTTGTTTTTCCAGTTCCAATTCTTGGGTTCCTCAGTGAACCCACAAATACTTTACCTATTAATGATGACATTTGTTCAAGTGTGCAAATTAAAATCAGGCTACAAATGTTCCATCAGTGTACAAAAATTATATGCTATAAAAAACATGTTTAGGTTTTTATTCTAGCAGTAATGATCATTTTCTTTAACCTCAATCTAAATGGATCTCAAATTCCATCAGATGCAATAATAGCAATTATGTCAGGATCACACCTGTCAGTATTCGTGAATGCTTTATCCCATCAGAATTTTCTAGGTCATTGAGAGGACATCTAATTAATAGAGGGCAAGAGGGATCAAACATTGCTAAGACGTATTCTGGTTCTCATTTTATTTCAAGCAACTGGAATATCTTTTGGCAAGGCCTAAGTCATTCCCTTTCCCATTCTCCACCACCCTTCCGCTATCCCCTGATTTAAAAAAAAAAAAAAGTTAATATAAGAGCTATATGTACTACCTCCGTATAGGTTCAGCAAGGTTTATTTTTACTGGATTCAGCTGACTCTGGTGATCTGCTCCACCTGTTTTCAATATTCTTTGGAGGTTTCATCCCTTGGAGGTAATTTGAGGCCTCACGAGGAGCCTTGACTGCTGCACAAATGTTGATGGCAATTGAAGATTTTCTGTTCAACAGATACTAATTTACATTTGTTTTTTTTCTCTTAGCAGGGTCAGATGAAAGAATCTGTGAACTGAATGAAGTGAAAAGTGAGAAGAAGGACTGGTATTGAGAAAGAGGGAGTGAGTCAAAGTCAGAGGTACAGGATTTAAAGAGAGGAGAGAAGAAAAGTAATAAGGATGGGGAGAAAAAAGATTCAGATCACTCGGATCATGGATGAACGAAACAGACAGGTGAGGGCCAGCTACAAATACAGTTTCTTTTACAATTATTATTGCATTGAAACCATTATGTTCCCATTTCATTTCAGGAAAAAAACAAATGATATACTTCATGGTAATTTTATCTTGAAGAACCATTACATTTCTATTCATAATTAACAATAATTAATGACTAATGCAAACAGCTTGCTAACTGTAATGTTAATTGAACATAAAGATAAAATTTGTGTGCTAAACAGATTGATTTGAGGGTTTCCGATGCAAATTACATATGTGTGCGCTTGATGCAATTCTTATTTTTGAGGAATATGGGTTTCTCTTCATTTCTGAAATATGGAATTGCTTTTACTTTTAATTTCTAAAACGGTCTCCTTAAAATCTAAAAGCAGCAAACATTTAGCTGAAAAATATAGAAGTTCTCTGAATAAATTAAACAGAGCAAAGTTGTTTAGTTTTCTGACAACCTTCCTTGTATTGCATTGAAAATGGTTAGATTAATTTACATTTACCACACTGTAATTGCCTTTTGGGTATCACGATAGATCATAGAGACCATCGAGCTGCTCTCCTAGCGGATCTGTATTTTTCCCTCCATTTATTCATTGATTGGCTTAATCTCCATGTTATTATTATGCTCATGTCCATGTGCCTCTTAATATGGAATTGAAAAGAAATCTATTATGCACCAATTTAATGTCGGTGTGCTCAACGATTCACTCCATTTGATTAATAAAGCAACACTTTGTGTTGGGATTGAACAGCTCTGAGGGAAAAATTATGTTTTGCGAACAAACCAACCTAGGATTTATGATGGATGCATGCAATGTTTTTCCCTGAAGACTGGTTATTGCTTGAAGCCAAGTAAGAAAGCAATAATGCTGCCATTATCCAGATACTTCTTTGCTTTCTTCGAATACTTCACAGTTGAAAACTGAAATTAAGGTCATTAATATTACTTTATAAATCATTACCTCAATTCTTAACAGTTGAATGTGTCAACTGGGAACTCACAAATTTATTTCATAAAAAATATAGCAAGATACATAGATACATAGATACATAGAAAATAGGTGCAGGAGTAGGCCATTCGGCCCTTCGAGCCTGCACCGCCATTCAATATGATCATGGCTGATCATCCAACTCAGTATCCCGTACCTGCCTTCTCTCCATACCCCCTGATCCCTTTAGCCACAAGGGCCACATCTAACTCCCTCTTAAATATAGCCAATGAACTGGCCTCAACTACCCTCTGTGGCAGAGAGTTCCAGAGATTCACCACTCTCTGTGTGAAAAAGTTTCTTCTCATCTCGGTCCTAAAGGATTTCCCCCTTATCCTTAAGCTGTGACCCCATGTCCTGGACTTCCCCAACATCGGGAGCAATCTTCCTGCATCTAGCCTGTCCAACCCCCATAAGAATTTTGTACGTTTCTATAAGATCCCCTCTCAATCTCCTAAATTCTAGCGAGAATCATTATTTACTTATTGTGATATCTCCCTCACTATTCATTACATAACAACTTAGAATGTATGCACAAATGTGGTTAACTAATTCAGTTATCAGCTTAGAAAATAAGTTGATAAAGTACTTTTTTGTCAGCAAGATTCTTTGAGACAGCAAAATGAGTTTTTTTTATTTTAACGTAATTAATTAATCACATTTAAAATTCTTAGCATTGATGGTGTTGCCTCCCCTGTCCCTCATTTACATTATATTGAACAATTTAATTACCATTTTAGGATTTTATGTTCAAAAATGTAACCTGCTCAACATAAGTAACCTCTCAAACAACTAACAAATTCATAAATCAAATCGGTTCACAAAATGTTGTTTTTTTTTTTTGAACCTGGATTTAAGTCCAACCCAATCTGTTTGGATAAGTCTTTTTTGTCTACTGGTTATAAGGACCATCTGTAAGTTAGTTAGGTTAACCTTAGAAACCGTATTGAATCAGAATGAATATTTTATTTTCTCTGCAACCTATCTGTATCGTCTCGTAGCCCACAAGACAAAATCACCCTTAATTCAGTATTATTTGGCAATCTTATTTTTAATGTCAAAAAGTCATATAAATAATTAATGCAGAAATTCATCTTTCTGAAATATCAAGTCATTTTCTAAAAGTGAGGTGAGGTGAGGGAATATTGTTGGGGGAACAGTAAGAAAGATTTATATAATATGCTGCAACTTTCACTTTCCTGGGTATAAATGCTTGATGTAGTATTTTCTTCTATTAAATTGAAACATTTTGCTGTGAGCAATGGTATTCTTAAATGTGCAGTAATTTTGGAGATTAAAGAAATAATTCACTCCTAATAAAGGATGGAAAAAGGATATTTATTTACTGTCACAGCCCTCCTATATATTTGGAATTTCTTGGGAATCTGGATAGGTATAAGTGTTAATGCCTCCAAAAAGGATAATGATTGGACCAAGTTCAAGTGATTTTATTGTCATGTGTCCCTGTATAGGACAATGATTGTCCTATGATATAGGACAACCATGTGGGCCCAAAGGGGATCCTGGAGCAACCTAGCAATTATAGGCTAGATCTAAGATTATTTTTGCCTGCCACCGTCTTGCCCTGTTTTCTAATTACTATCTGCAAGCCTGCAACAATACACGCCTGTACTTATGCTGTTTTTTGAATGAGATATTTTCTATTGGTTTATATGGTTCAGGAGGATGTTACTTGAAAGAGAGCAACTAGTTCTCCTGATATTCTGGACACCATCACTCTTCCTAAAGTAACTCCACCTAAATAATCTCATTTGCAATTTGTGAAATATGCTGAATTTGTGAAATATCCTTTCTTGCCCATATGATGGTATTGACTGTATTTTAAAAAGCAATAAATATAACTTGAGGTTTTGGAAACACCCTAAATAAGTAACAAAGAACCACTTTCTTTATTAGTGTTTAGGATAGAAAACTATATTTTAGAAATATGGCAGAACTTCAATTATTCCCAATGCTTTATCTTTTAGGGCAATGATACGAAACTAGTGGGGATGAACATGCCAGAAGTTCCAGTTTTTATCCACTTCTGTTTTGCTCCTGGCTGGTGAAGTCAACAAATGGTGGTATAGGTGATCTTTAGATAGTCCTCCTTATGATAGCATTAGTTTTAAAACTATTGGACATGTACTTGGACAGGAAAGGTTTAGAGGGATATGGACTCAATGGGGCAACCAAAAAGAATACATTGAGTACGAAGAAGGGTCCCAGCCCGATAAAGGCGCAGATCCATTTTGTCCAGCGATGTTGCCTGACCAGCTGAGTCACTCCAGCACTTTGTTTTCTTTGCAAACCAGCATCTACAGTTCCTTGTGTCAATATTCAGAGTGATGTACAGATTAATGTCATGTACACAGAAAGATGTATTAGAATACAATCATTTGGTTTGGAGATGAAAGGTGAAAATAACCATTGCCATGGCTGAGCGACAGACCTAAATTATTGAAGAATGAAGAGATGAGTAGAACTTAAAGGGCAAATTAATGAACAAAAATGATTGAATTAGACTTCAGTTATCAACCTTGAATAATGTAGGTACATTGAGTAAATGGATGGGAATTCCTAAAAGGTTGACCGGTTGAATTAGTGACAAAGAGCAAAAACTGGAACTGCACAAATGTTTTATTTCATCACTTGTAAAAGAAGACAATATTAAGAAGAATGTTAAAAATTGAATTGATTAACCTTGGGAGATAAATGAAAGTATCAGATAATTTAATGGATAACCAATTGTCAGAAACTGATGGGAAAAACTTTCTTGCAGTGCCTTGGAAAATACATTTGAAATAAAATATCACATGCTCTGGTGTACAATTCTGAAAGAGAGTAACATATCCTTTAGAATGATTGCAAGGCAGCCTTTGAGGGTCATCTGATATAAACAGGATGAGCAAAGCACAAGGGCTGAATTCGAAAGGCATTTCCAATAGGGTGTTTGCCACAATTGCTGCAGTAATCAAAGAGTAATACAGTGTGGAAACAGGCCCAACTTGCCATCACCGGCCAATAAGGTCCCACCTGCGTGCATTTGGTCCATATCTCTCCAAACTTGTCCTATCCATGTACCTATCTAACTGTTTCTTAAACATGGGGATAGTTCCAGCCTTAACTACCTCCTCTGGCAGCTTATTCCATACACCCACCACCTTTGTGTGAAAAAGTTACCCCTCAGATTCTTATTAAATCATTTCCCCTTTTCCTTGAACCTATGTCCTTTGGTCCTCGATTTCTCTACTCTGGGCAAGAGATTCTGTGCATCTATCCGATTTATTCCTCTCATGATTTTATACACCTCTATAAGATCACCCCTTATCCTCCTGCTCTCTAAGGAATAGAGACCCAGCCTACTCAACCTCTCCCTATACCTCAGACCCTATAGGCCTGGCAATGTCCTCGTAAATCATCTCTGAACCTTTTCAAGCTTGACAATATCTTTCCTATAACATGGTCCACTAAAATATATTTTAAAAACATTTTGAAGTCGGCAATTCTGGATTCAGACCTCACCTTTGGATACCTGCTTGTAAGGTGCTGTAAGGTGTGCTGTCCTGTGCTAGGATTGCAAGACTTAACGGATCAGGCATAACATTAGAGGTGATATTTTCAGTAAAATGAAGCATATTGGCCTCTAGAGGATGAAGGGTGCCCTTGCATTTATGGATTGCTAATGATGTTTAGAGGCAAGAGCTCCTAATAGCAAGAGGCAGATGAACTGTGATGTCTCATGGGAGCATAACGGCTTGGTGGCCCATTAAAAATATATATCTTCACTGACCCTGTAAATTGTGGCGATGGTCATCACAGGATACTTGTTATTTTTGTTCTGTTTGCAGCCCACACATTTTTCAGGGCTAAGTGCTTTATAACATTAATTGTAGCCATGAGATTACACCCTTGAAGTCACTTCTTTAGTATCTTATTATTTAGACTACACAATGTTTCCACTTGTATTGTCAGGATGTTATGCGGCTTTGTCAATATACATCAGAGTGGTTCATGAGCTCAATACCTGGCCAATGCAGCATTCAAAATTGACTGTCGAACTACTACATTCCCACCAAAGTTCTCTAGATACATGAGACACAGAAGCCGTTAGATGCAAAATATTGTTTTTATTTATTCCAGATCTTCTGCCATATATTACAATACTCTGTGGAGTATTATTTGTAGAACTTCACTAATAGGTTTAGTCCCCTTAACTATGATGAATAATACTTTTTTCATATGTTACAGAAACTGTCCTTTGCTTCCAACCTGGCCTTTGTTCCAAACATCTGCCTATCACCCCCCCCCCCCCCCCTCGCCTGTGTCCACCTTTTATCTGCATGCTTTGGCCTGCCTCTCCTTTCTCCCAACTTTCTTTTTCCTCCTACCACCCCCTGCAAAATCAGTCTGAAGAAGATCCCGATGCAAAACATTACCAAAACTTATTTTTCCACAGATGCTATCATACTTGCTGGGTTATTTCAGCACTTTGCTCTTATAATTTTAAAAGACACACTTTATTCTTTCCAGCACCCTGGCAACACAAGAAGATCTGTCGTAGAGCATTATTATTTTCTCAACTATACAAATGACCATCCAAGTTTCTTGCAGTATGAAGCCGTGACATGTCATTCCAGATTGAATCACGCCAAAGTTTGAACAAATGTTCCAAGTGGGAGAGTCTAGGACCAGAGGGCACATCCTCAGAATTAAAGTATGTACCTATAGAATGGAGATGTGGAGGAATTTATTTAGCCAATGGGTGGCGAATCTGTGAAATTCATTGCCACGGATGGTGGTGGAGACCAAGTCATTGGGTATTCTTAAAGTGGTGATTGATAGGTTCTTGATTAGTAAGGGAATTAACGATTAGGGGGAGAATGCAGAAGAATGGGGCTGAGAGGGAAAACCGGATCGGCCACAATTGAATGGCAGAACAGGCTAAATGGACCCAAAAGCCTAATTCTGCCCCTATGTCTAATAGTATGATTGTTCTTTTTTGAAACTAAGGAATTTAGAAAAAACAATATCATAGTGGTCTATCTGCCCATTCCCAAAGTTCTCCAAAATAATCATATTATATTCTGTTTCATATATTCCTGATTTTCATTCATTCAAATTCTTATTAAAAAGGGCAATTCACAATTATGATTCAGTTTATCTGTATTCATAGCAATATTGAAAATATTTAAGAACTTTCCATAATTATCTCATGATTAAAATGCCATAAGCATTTAAGATGAAAAAAATTCTGATCATATTCATTTTGCTGTTTGGAAATATTCGATAATTTGAAATGGCCAAATTAGTGCTGGCATAACAATAGTAGGCAGGCATGAACACATAAGCTAATACAAGAAACAGGAATTCTGAGCTTCGGTGTTTATTAATGTTATTCGATGCACAAATTCACCAACTCCATCTACTGGTTACACAACGTCTCAGCGTGAAATAATGACTATTGTTGATAGTTGATTTACATGCTGACGAAGAATTTTGCAGGACAAGGCTAAACAAAATGACTTATTTTACAGGGATACATATTACCATTTATCATACATTCAGTGTGATTTTACCCATTTGATTCTTATACCTGCAAATTTGGATTTACTATGTCCCATATATACAATTTGTATATCATTTAAAGCCATTTTTTAGAACATATGCTTGCCAGCAGAATAGATTACAATATGCACCCACAGTATTGATGGATCGGACATGTAAATATATAATAACAAAGTTCAATTTATGATTCTAAATGAAGCACTCTTATCTAGTTGCATGTTTGATGCCACTTCTATTCCTGAATTTGCAATACTTTAAAATTAATTACTTTTTAATCTTCACATCCTGTGGGTTTTGTTTCTATTTTTTAAAATCATATTGTGCTTTTCTAGTACATCTCAGAGTACTTTGAGATCTGACGACCATTTGATATTTATTTGGGGGTATTGTGGGGAAAGATTCTGTAATAGAAAGTTACAACATAAGCAAGCAACAAAATGTTTTGAAAAGAACTTTGCAACTATTCTGCCAAAGCTGATGTCAGTTATCACAAGTTTACATTCCAAGCTGATGACCTTCGGGTGTAGGATATAGGTCAGCTGTTTACCAGAAGACTACAATCACCTTGCGCACTTAATAGCTAAAATATAAGATTAGTACATGTGAAACCAAAATGTCTTTGTTGTTCATGTAAATTAAATTATAATGTGGCAGCAAAATCTGTACTATAGGTTCTTGCTAAATATTTTCTGTGTAGGACACAGGGGAATAGGAATCAATGTAAATCAGTAAAAGCAGGCTAAAAGTGAAGCAGATATGGTATGGCTTTATGAATAGTGCTCAATGTTTGGATCAGTTAATGTCTGCTGACACTGAAACACTGCAAGCTAAGTGAGAGCGTTGGATTATATAATATGGAGATGGCAAAGACCTGAATGTAGGTTGGAGCAATTAATATATTGCAGCAGCTAAATGAAAATAAATAGTTCTTGTGAAATAATACTATCTCAGAAACTTAGTAGGAGTTGCGTAGAGAACCACGGTTGTCATGGTGTATTTACGATCTTTGCTGCTTGCAATATTTGGGGAGAGTTTCACATCTGGAGAACTGGTTCTGATACCACGTAACACAGCCCAGTCAGATGTGTTGATAGATTGTTATGTTGAACATCTTAAATCAAAACGCTGTGATACTTTGAGAGGATGGCTGAGAAAAGGAGAGAATTTGGCTTTGCTCGGGAGAAGCTAAGGGGGCATCAAATATTGAGATAAATCCATGATTATGCAAATTGTTAGCTAGATAAGGATTGTGATAATAGTTGGCCAAAGCGAGGCAGAAGAAGGTTCCAAAGTGACGATGTGTTGGAGAACTATTTTGTAGAAATTAACATGGAAGAAATTAATGGTGAAAGGTGGTGTTGTGGTAGAATGACAAGGGTAGATGGAAGTCATTGAGGATTGCCTCATCAATTTGAGATCCCTCATTAAAGAGCATCTGCAAATTGAGGTAAAATGATATGGGAATATTAAAGAACATGAAAAGAAGAATGCAGTTTTTCTGATGGAAATTAAGGCTGAGCTGTGTAGGTTCTCCTGAGTTTACCTACACCTGTCTTTTATGCTGCCTGTACATACAAACAAGCATTTGAGAGACTGGCAGAATGGATTTGTTGCCTGCCGCAGAACTGCTGGCATCTTCTGCTGTGTTGGAACGCAGTTCATGACTACATTTGTGATTTTCAAAATGGGTAGGATGGGGCAGGTGTGGGGTGAGTCCGGAACTTGATTTAAATGGATTTTACTAATACAAGTTAACACTGTTCAGTAAAACAATATACTTTTTATTGTCCCTCCTCTCTTAAACCTATATTTAGTTTTCAACAATGTGCCTGAACAGAATACTTAAAAGCTATTCCGGAACATTTCAATTTAAAGCACAAGTGGGAGCCCACTAACCATATAAAATGAAATGTCTTAGTTAATGAGTTTGCCTTAAATGTCTTTATATTCATCTTTAATGTAATCATGTAATTTCTTGTGTGTACAGTTTTGGTTTCCTAATTTGAAGAAGGACATCCTTGTGATTTGAGGCAGTGCAGCGCAGGTTCACGAGATTGATCCCTGGGATGGCGGGACTGTCATATGAGGAAAGATTGAAAAGACTAGGCTTGTATTCACTGGAGTTTAGAAGGATGAGGGGGATCTTATAGAAACATATAAAATTATAAAATTATAAAAGGACTCGACAAGCTAGATGCAGGAAAAATGTTCCAAATGTTGGGCGAGTCCAGAACACAGTCTTAGAATAAAGGGGAAGTCTTTAAGACTGAGGTGAGAAACTTTTTCACCCAGAGAGTTGTGAATTTATGGAATTCCCTGCCACAGAGGGCAGTGGAGGTCAAATCACTGGATGGATTTAAGAGAGTTAGATAGAGCTCTAGGGGCTAGTGGAGTCAATGGATATGGGGATAAGGCAGGCACGGGTTATTGATACGGGACGATCAGCCATGATCATAATGAATGGCGGTGCTGGCTCGAAGGGCCGAATGGCCTCCTCCTGCACCTATTTTCTATGTTTCTAAATGGCAAACCCCACTGGTTATAGGTTAAGTTATACGACTTGGTATAAAAGTGGATCCAGCTAGGCTCACTGAAGTCTGAAGACCAGGACCCTTGGCCAAAAGTGACCAATTGAGTTGCCTTGAAACCTACATTACAAAACGACTCTATATTCTAGTAGTTGTACTTGTTTGATATACCTGGGTACTGTTTGTCTTTGTTGTGGCAGAGCTCTGAAGCTAGATAATAAAAATAGCACTGTGACAAAATTGTGCTATGTAATTTCCTCTGCTTAATTGTATCTCCTGCAAGTCAATCACAGAAAATTGTCGATTCTGTTCTTGTGGTTCCTACAATTACTTTGAAAGTTAGCATGGAAATGCATAAACTTCTCCAAAAAGATTCTGGGAAATAAAATGCAAATCAAGGAGTGATATCACAAATGTCATGGAGATATAATTGAAGATTTAACCAGAAATTGATATTTCTATAAGAGGACCCAAAGTGCTAGGGTGACTCATGGGGTCAGGCAGTATCTCTGGGTAATCATGGATAAGTGATGTGTCAGGTCTGGGCCCTTAGTCAGACTTGATATTGCTGAGCTCGGTTAGGGAAAGTGATTACTAGGCAAGCAGTAGAGTAGATTGAAGCTGATGGTCTAAGTCGCTGAAGAAATACATTGATTCCATAAAATCTCTGGCTCGTGATGGCTGCAAGTGCAGAAGCATTGAGGACGAATTTGAGAACCTGTGGTGCATGTATCAGGTGCATGCAGAGCTCGATGTAAACGACGGAAGTAACACATCACCTCACAAACCACCCACTCATCTGCCCCACCTGTGGAAGATTCTGTGGTTTCCAAACTGGCCCTATCAGTACTTCAGAACCCACAAAATCTGTCTTCAATCTGAAGAAACTGCTTAAAAAGAAAACCATCTGACAAGAATTGTTCCTTCTTGAACACATCTGACAAGTTTCTCAATGATAATGGATGTTTCTGAACTTTTGTGACTATTGGAGGGTTTCAACAATTATTTTTTTTTTAAAGAAAAATCAGACGGCAGGAGAAAAATTAAAAAAAAATCAAATTAACTAAAATCAAAGCAACGCACCACACTCTTCACTAGGACAAAGTGGTATCAAAATTAACTTGATGGACCTTTAACAGAACTACAATCAATGGAAACTTGTGGCAGAGAGTTCCATGCTGAACTCACCTTTCCATATCTTGACCTGCATTTCCACTGGTTGTTAAATTAACTGGTAGAGACCTTTATTAAAAAAATGTTTTTTTTAAAAAAAAACCTGGATTCAGAAGTCTCTCGTAAATTCTCCAAGACTGGCAAAAACCCACTGCTATTTATACCCATCTTCCCTGACATTCAATCTTGAGCATATCTGTGCATTTGCTAGTACCCCAACACCCTGCCCGATTAACCTTCACCCTCAGGAATCTCCGTTCCACTACAGTGGCCATTAGGAAATGTTAGAATGGTGGTTAATTCACAGGACTATTCTGTCCTCTGGCTTCTTGCTGAAGCAGAATTGAAATCCAATATTATTATTTGCAATGGGGAAACTAGTGATTAACATATTTGACTTACAATGCAATATGTTGAACATTCTACCATCAGTAATGTGTTGCTTTACAGGGAAAATAATCAAGTTTATTAAATAAGATTTTAATTCTGAAGTCTGTTTTCAGACCCAATTGGATAGTCACAAAGTATTTAATATGCTATGCAAAATAGTTTTTATTTTCAGAAAATAGTTAGGCAAAGTACACATTACATATGACAGAATTCAGGTAGCGCATGTGATTTTATTTTGAAGTAGCCATCTCCTATTTCAGATAAACATTTTGAACCTTCATCTTCGATAATAAGTTTGAAAACTTTTCACCAGTATTTCAACCTTTTCAATAAACAACAGTCTGAATAGTACAAACTGCAATACTAGAATTTCAAAGATCATGACACTGAAACTGAGCTAAAAATAAATAGGTTTTGGTCTTCGATGTTTGACATTTGCATATTGGCATGTGATAGTTTATCATTACTGTAAGACTTGGTCATGTTTTTGCAACTGAAACAAATGATAAGCTGATGGAGGTTGAGGGGGAAGTACCCATTCGGAAATGACCAGTTACAGAAAGACCTAGAAGGGTTCTGCTGATCCCCGATACCTTATGCTGTTGGTTTCAGTACTAAATTTGGCTCTGTCTATATCTATTTATATCGGAGCACAATTTCTGCTCGAAAGGCATCAACGGCTGTCTCACTGATAGCTGTTTAATCAGCAGCCTCGCGTTCTTTGTGTACTTTGATAGATCCGTTTAAAATTAGACGCATCTAATTAGGCTCTTTGAATACTTCAAATTTCTGCTTATTTTTTAAATTCTCAAATTCTGTCTTGTATTCAGAATTCATATTTAACCATTTAGAACGTTGGCTAGTTATTGTTGCCCAATGATTGATTTATTAGCGTAGCATTTAGCATTTTGTCTTTGTTTTTTTAATCCTTTTGTAAATTCCTTCTTCTCCAACTTTACAATGTCATCTAGCTTTACAAACCTCTGAGATACCTGTGTTCCATCATCTCTAGCATTCTGTGCATCTATTGAATTTTATCCTGCCCCAGGCTAGTCCCTTAAACCTCACTTCTCCAATTGATCAATTTTGGTTCCCAAGTGCATCTGTGAAGCACATGGCAGACAATATAAATACAAATCTTAACATTTGCTTTTTTTTCAGGATCAGGTCTGCCTGGTATACATTTCAAGCCCCTCCTCTATGTCTACAAAGCCCTCAACGGGCTTGCCCCCTCCTACATTAAAAGTCTTCTCACCCACCAGTCCACCTCCAGGTCCCTCAGATCGGCCGACTTGGGGCTGTTGAATATCCCGCGGTCTAGGCATAAGCTTAGGGGCGACCGTGCCTTTGCGGTTGCAGCTCCTAGACTGTGGAACAGCATCCCCCTTCCCATCAGAACTGCCCCCTCCATCGACTCTAAGTCAAGACTAAAAACGTATCTGTACTCCCAAGCCTTTCCTGACGTCCACTGAGCGAGGGCTATATGTATATATGTATGTAGTCTGTTTGTTTATACTATTCTTATAACAAATGTGAAGCACTTTGGCCAACGAGAGTTGTTTTTTAAATGTGCTATATAAATAAATGTGACTTGACTTGGTATAATTGCCCATCCTTTACATTTATTTGAAAAGGTGGTAGTGAACCGTCTTCCTGAATATCTATAATCCTTCAGGTTAAAGTACTCCTGCAAAGACTCTCAGACAAGGAAGTTTAGGAATTTGACCCAAAGAGAATATTGGGGACAATAGTGGTTTGCTTAATTAAATTGTCTCCACAATAACCGCGCACTGCTTATATGTTGGATTCCCATCAACTCCTCACCATGTATGGGCTGCATTACTCATTGATTAGGGTTTCATCCTCAATGATGGATCTTTGTCCCAAATGTTTACTGTATGTGCTGGATGATTAAGTTATTATATCTCATAAGGCCATAAGGAATAGGAATAGAATTGGGTCATTCGGCCCATCAAGTCTACTCCGCCAATCAATAATGGCCGATCTATCTCTCCCTCTTAACCCCATTCTCCTGCCTTCTCCCCATAACCTCTGACACCTGTACTAATCAAGAAACTATCTATCTCTCCCCTAATGCCTCTATGATTGTCATAGAGTCATAGGGCATGGAAACAGGGCCTTTGGCCCAACTTGCCCATGCCGACCAAGATGCCCTAATCTACACTACTCCCACCTGCCTGTATTTGACCCATATACCTCTAAATCTATCCTATCCATGTACCTGTCCAAATGTCTTTTAAATTGTGTTATATTACTTGATCAACTACCATCTTTGGCCACTCGTTCCATAGATTCACCACTCTGTGTGTAAAATGTGCCCCTCCATTCCTATTAAATCTCACCTTACACCTACCTTCCTATTACCAGGTTCTTGATTTCCCTACTCTGTGAAAAAGACCCTGTGCATTCACCCTGTCTACTCCACTAAATCAATATCTGACTAAAGCAGTCTGAACCAGCAAAAGCCAAGCAGGATTGCATCGTGACATATTCATAAACGATGACTCAGTTATTTTATTTTTCCTGCAGTGCCTACATAATATTTTTAATTCAACTTACCTCCAGGATATCGTGCAATATAATTATAAAATAGGATTTGAAATTATTTCCCCATTTAGGAAAAGGGAGTATATATATATAGTATATGTGTGTGTGTGTGTGTGTATATATGTATGTATATAATATATTATATTTGTGTGTGTATATATATGTGTGTGTGTGTGTGTATATATATGTGTGTGTATATATGTATATGTGTGTGTGTGTATATATATGTATATGTGTGTGTGTATATAAATATGTGTGTGTAATGGTATATGTAATGCCCTGCATATTATTGTATGTACCGTAATACATACTGGTCTTCAATGGTGATATTTATTCTCGCACACTTCTGAGTGGCCTTTTGGCTTTCTGTAGATAAAAGGCATCGCTCCTATTTTCCACGTCCAGTTTGGAGTTTGTAGTGTCTCATGCTGTACTGTCCTCTTCCCAAGGTCAAATTAACGTGCAGAATTCCACCGGGCAGCTCTTGAACAATCCACCTCTTTAAGAGATACGGACAAACTTTAAGCATTATCGGATAGGTTTACTTATGCTTGCATTCAAAATACCAATCCCATGCAAGCTCAGTATGGTAGATTAGAGCAGTAAATCCCAATCTCTTTGAAATTATTAATAATAATAATATATTTTATTGTCATTGCACATAGGTGCAACGAGATTTGGAATGCAGCTTCCATCCGATAGTCATAACTTAAACAACTAATAAAATTTAGATACCCCGAGAAACATGATTTATATATTTTTTAAAGAACAGTAAAACAGTCTAAAGTTCATTGGGGGGGGGGGGGGGGGAGGAGCACTCAGCAGGGCCGGTTCAGAGCCGCTATAGCTCTGGGGATGAAGCTGTTCCTGAGTCTGGAGGTGCGGGCGTAGAAGGCCTTGTAATGTCTGCCGGAAGGTAGGAGTTCGAACAGACTATTACAAGGGTGTGAGGAGTCTTTGTGGATGCTGAAGGCCTTCCTGAGGCGCCGTGTGTGGTAGATGCCCTAAATTGAGTGGCAATGTTCACATTTGGTTAACTCTGTGGCCTCCCCTCCCCCATAAACATCCGCGTATGTCATTGGGATGCTCTTTTAAGAAGTTGGAGCTGTTAAGGAGTTTCCTAGAACCTTGTTTGAAATTTTGTGGTGGTAGAGGAGACCCTTGTGGATTTCAAAAGGAAATCTGGTAGATTTTTGCAGGAAATATATGTGTAGGGATACTGAGATTAGAATGAGGGAATATAAATAATTAAATTGGTTACAAAGGACTGGCGTTGACTCCTGTGCTATTATAACTCTTAATGTTCAATTATAGGTAAGCAAACACTATGATAGTAACCGTCAAATAAAAGATAAGTAATCATTGAATGTGTACTTGGGATTGCAGGTTTTGGTATGAAAATAAGAATGTGCAGGAAATATTCAACATGTCCGGTAGCATCTGTGGAAAGAGAAACAGATTAAAAATTTCAGGTTAATGAATCTTCATCAGAGGAGGGGAGGATATGTGAGTATAAAGGGGATGTTTGGTATTTGTTGGAGCCCACGTTTGCTCAGTAATGCAATGCTTTCAGGGCCATCTAGTCAACACTGTTACATTTCATAATCCACTCTCTGAATGTCCAGAACGAGTAATGGTTTAGTATTTGGCACTGTGCATTCACCCTGTCTAATCCACTAAATCAATATCTGACTAAAGCAGTCTGAACCAGCAAAAGCCAAGCAGGATTGCATCGTGACGTATTCATAAACGATGACTCAGTTCCTTTATTCTTCCTGCAGTGCCTACATAATATTTTTAATTCACCTTGCCTCCAGTAAATTTCCTGCAATATAATTATAAAATAGGTTTTGCAATTATTTCCCCATTTGAGAAAAGGGAAAATATGTAAATATTATATAAATAATACATCTCCACATTCCACCTAACACACCAGGGGACAGGGTCGGATTTAGATAAAGAGAGGCACTAGACTATTCCACTTGTGAGGCCCCTCCCAATCCCCCACCCCCTCTACTAGAGGAGGATGGTCCACCAGATTGACACCGATTTGTAGCCGAGCGTGGCCAATGAGATAAGGGGTTGGGAAGCTTTGCTTTTTTAAAATTTATTTATTGCCAGTGCTAGTGTCGAGTTATCGGCCTAAAACACTATTATTCTGAAATGGAGGGCAAGGAAAATTACTGAAGGTTTGTTTAGAGACAACAGTGTGTTGCGACAGCATAGGTAAGAAAGGCCAATGACCAGCAGTGACTCTGCAGAAGGACTTGGACATGTTTAGAGAATAGGCAGACAAGTGCCAGGATGGAATATAGTGGAGCAAAGTGTCATGCATTTTGGTAGTAGGAATAAAGGCATAGACTATTTTCTAAATGGGGTGAAAATCCAGAAATCGGAGGTGCAAAGTGCTGGTGCAGGATTCCAAAAATGTTAATCTGCAAGTCGAATCGGTAGTAAAGAAAGCAAACTCAATGCTAACATTTATTTCAAGAGGGCTTGTTTACAAAAACAGGGTTGTAAGATGAGGCTCTATAATGCACTTGTAAGGCTGCATTTGGAATATTGTGAGCAACTTTGGGCACCATATCTGAGGAAGGATGTGCTGGTTCTGGAGAGGGTCCAGAGGCAGTTTACAAGAATGAATCCAGGAATTAGTAGGATAACCTATGATGAGTGTTTGTCGGCACTGGGCCTGTACTCGCTGGAGTTTAGAAGAATGGGGGGGGGGGGGGGGGGGGGGGGGGGGGACCTAATTGAAATACAGAATAGTGAAAGGCTTGGATAGAGTAGATGTGGAGAGGATGTTTCCACTAGTGGGAAAGTCTAGGACTCGAGATCATAGCCTCAGAATTAAAGGATGTTCTTTTAGGAAGGAGATGAAGAGAAATGCCTTTAATCAGAGGGTGGTGAATCTGTGGAATTCTTTGCCACAGAAGGCTGTGGAGGCCAAGTCAGTGGATCATTTTAAGGCAGAGATAGATAGATTCTTGATTTAGTGCAGGTGTCAGAGGTTATGGGGAGAAGACAGGAGAATGGGGTTGGGAGGGAGAGATAGATCAGCCATGATTGAATGGTGGAGTAGACTTGACGGGCCGAATGCCCTAATTCTACTCCTATTCCTTATGACGTTATGAGGGCCCGGTTCTCATAATCTCCTTATAATCTCTGGGTCCTGGTTCTGTCATTTCCCTTAACCCTAACCAGTCTGAAGGAGGGTCGCGACCCAAAACGTCGCCCATTCCTTCTCTCCAGAGATGCTGCCTCACCCGCTGAGTTACTCCAGCATTTTGTTTCTACCCAATCTTAAAGCAAATCTACCTAAATCAAGTTAACAAGGGCTGATTGAGATCCACTCAATTAAGTCCCTTGTAGTCACTGAGAACCAAGCTTCAGATGCATTATGCATGTACAAGTATCATAGATCGTATAGGACACAAAACACAACTAGCTAACCCATTGCCCGAGATTCCACCTTTTTGTTCAGCCAGATATCTGACTTAGTTGAAACAGAAAAAAACTATTAGAAGAGATAACAGAGGAATACAGATGTATTTGATAATGTGATTGATGGCAGTCAATTAATACCACATTTATGAATGGGATAAAATGTATCCAGATAATTATAACCCAATGGGCTTTACATTGGCATTTGGAAAATAATGAAATCTCGACTAATGGCAACAGCTGAAGGACAATGAGAAATAATAAGTGTTTTATTGAATAGCATGGATTACAAAGGTGAAGGTACTGTAACTTATCTTTCTTCAATTATGTGACAAGATAAAAAGAGATTAAATAGATGATGCTGTTACAGTACACAAAGTTATTTAGATTTTCAAGTGGCCTTTGAAACGTTACCCTAACGTTGAGTAAGATCAAAGAATGGAGAGTTAGAGCTCAAGATGAGGAATGCAGCTCACTGGTTTTAAGGCCGAAAAAGAAGCTATTCACAATGGAAGAAGCCGGGTGATGTATTTCATAAGATTCGGTGCTCAGATTACAGGTTTGCAGGGACTGGTTGAAAGTGTCTGTGTTCGGCACAGAGCTTGAGAGTAGAGGGGGAAACATTGTCCGGTCCTGGGGATTTCTGGCTTTTCTCTTCTGAACAGTCTCTCCACCTCCTCTATTCTTATTGTTGATGATGGAGAGGTGATGTTGTGCGGCACGGAAGGTGTATGTAATTGGGTGTGAAGTGGTGTTTGGAGAGGGGTGGGTGGGACAGGGTCCAGTTTTTTCAGACTGGAGTCTGGCTTTAAGTAGGTGTGAAGTGGTGAATGGGGAGGAGTGGATGCAGAAGGGTAAAGTCTTTGCAGACTGGGGTCAGGCTGTGAGTGGGTATGAAGTGTTGGTTGGGGTGGGAAAGGGTCCAGTCTATTCAGACTGGAGTCTTGCTTAAAGTTGGTGTGAAGTGGTGACTGGGGAGGAGTGGGTGCAGAAGGGTCAATTCTTTGCAGACTGGGGTCTGGCTGTGTTTGTTGGGGAGGGGGGAAGGGGGTACCAGGGTTACGTTTCTGCTTGTCAAACCTACAGTAGAACTCATTCAGCTCACGGTGCATAACCAATGCAAGGTGTGCAGGTTGCATGTTCCCAGATTTTACAGAATTTCAGGATGAATTATGATGTTTCCACCCCCTCCCTGAGGTACTACCTATTTCACTTATAAAATGGAGTAGATAGTATACTCACAGTTATTCTTTGAAGAACATAGATTAAATGCACGTTGCCTGATATCGAATATGAAAGTTATTCTCAAACCAGTTAAACAAAATTCCAATTGATTTTGTACATTTTTATTATATGTTCAAACAAGCATGATAACCTGAAAACTGTTGTTCACAATGAAATGTGTAAATTTGTCTTTAAGCTGCCCTTTGGCCAATATAATATTTTGAATTTGAATTTGAATTTGATTCCTTTATTGTCATTCAGACCTTTCGGTCTGAACGAAATTACGTTGCCTGCAGTCATACACAGTAACAATAAATAACAAAACATACAATAAACACAAATTAACATCCACCACAGTGAGTTCACCAAGCACCTCCTCACTGTGATGGAGGCAAAAGTCTTAGTCTCTGTCTCTTCCCTCCTTGTTCTCCCTCTGCGCTGAGGCGATCGATCCAGGCCGAAGATGCCGCTCTCCAGTCCAGCGGACCTCCGTGGTGATGTCGCCGCCGCCGAAAGCCGGAACGCCGTCTCCGCTCTGAGTCGGCCCTCCACAGCCTCAGCTCCGAGTCCCGCTGCATCAGCTCCGAGTCCCGCTGCAACAGCTCCGAGTCCCGCTGCCTCAGCTCCGAGTCCCGCTGCCTCAGCTCCGAGTCCCGCTGCAACAGCTCCGAGTCCCGCTGCACCAGCTCCGAGTCCCGCAGCCCCAGCTCCGAGTCCCGCTGCAACAGCTCCGAGTCCCGCTGCATCAGCTCCGATGCCCGCTGCAACAGCTCCGAGTCCCGCTGCCCCAGCTTCGAGTCCCGCTGCCCCAGCTCCGAGCCCCGCTGCATCAGCTCCGAGTCCCGCTGCAACAGCTCCGAGTCCCGCAGCCTCAGCTCCAGGTTGCTGCATCAGCTCCGAGTCCCGCTGCCCGAGCTCCGAGTCCCCCAGCCCCGGGCCGCTGCATCAGCTCCGAGTCCCGCAGTCTCAGCTCCGGGCCGCTGCCGAAAGCTGGAACGCCGCATCAGCGAGTCGGGCCACCGCTGCCTCGGCCCCGGACGGCCAGCCTCGCGTTGGTAAGTCCTGGCTGGCTCTGCCTCCGGAGCCTCGAGGTCAGTCGCAGATTGGTGACCGCCAGCTCCGCCATTAGGCCTCAGCGCAGACGGAGGCAGAGAAGGGGTATACGACAAGAAAAAGTCGCATTCCCCCGTAGGGAGAGACAAAAAAACATGTTTCACCCCCCCCCCCCCCCCCCCCATAACACAACCTAATAAACTAAAACTTAGCCAAAACAAGACAAAAAAAAAAAAAAAAAAAGTAAAGACAGATGGACTGCAGGCGAGCCGCAGCTGTTAACAGCGCCGCCACTTCCGGAAGTTATTAGAGAGGTGATAATAGAGCTATTAGAGGTGTACAAAATCATAAGAGGAATAGATCGGGTAGATGCACAGAGTCTCTTGCCCAGAGCAGGGGAATTGAAGACCAGAGGACATAGGATAAAGATGAAGGGGAAAGATTTAATAGGAATTTAATAGGAATCCGAGGGGTAACTTTTTCACACAAAGGGTGGTAGGTATATGGAATAATAGACAATAGGTGCAGGAGTAGGCCATTCGGCCCTTCGAACCATTCAATGTGATCATGGCTGATCATCCCCAATCAGTGCCCCGATCCTGCCTTCTCCCCATATCCCCTGACTGAGGAGGCAGTTGAGACTGGGACTATCCCTCTCCCCTGCTTTCTCCCCATATCCCCTAACTGAGGAGGTAGTTGAGGCTGGGACTATCCCTTCTCCCCTGCTTTCTCCCCATATCCCCCTAACTGAGGAGGTAGTTGAGGCTGGAACAAGCTGCCAGAGAAGGTAGTTGAGGTTGGGACTCTCCCATTGTTTAAGAAATAGTTAGACAGGTACATGGATAGGACAGGTTTGGAGGGATATGAACCAAGCGCAGGCAAGCGGGACTAGTGTAGCTGGGACATTGTTGGCCGGTGTGGGTATGTTGGGCATAAGGGCCTGTTTCCACACTGTATCACTCTGACTATTGACACTTCATTTTAAATGTGTTTTAAGGTTTGGATTTTTATTTATGTAAGCCAGACCTCTGAAAAAAAATTACTATATGTAGAATATATACTCAGCACCATATGTAGAATCATGCCATATTTAACAAGGTAGTTGAGGCCAGTTCATTGGCTATATTTAAGAGGGAGTTAGATGTGGCCCTTGTGGCTAAAGGGATCATGGGGTATGGAGAGAAGGCAGGTACGGGATACTGAGTTGGATGATCAGCCATGATCATATTGAATGGCGGTGCAGGCTCGAAGGGCCGAATGGCCTACTCCTGCACCTATTTTCTATGTTTCTATGTTTCTGCCTTTGAGTACAGAAGCTGGGTGGTCATGTTGCAGTTTGGTGACACCGCATTTAGAGTATTGTGTCAGTTCCAGGAACTTCTGTTATAGGAAAGATGTTGTCAAATTGGAAAGGGTACGGAGAGGATTTACGACCCACTTGCCAGGACTAGACGGTCTGAGTTATAGGAAGAGGTTGAGTAGCCTGGGACTCTATTCCCTGGACCGCAGGAGGATGAGGAGTGATCTTATAGAGGTGTATAAAATCATGAGAGGAATAGATTTGGTAGATACCCAGTCTCTTGCCGAGAGCATGTGAATCGAGGACCAGAGGACATAGATTTAAGGTGAAGGGGAAAATCTAACAGGAATCTGAGGGGTAACTCTTTCACACAAAGGGGGGTGTGTGTATGGAACAAGCTGACAGAGGAGATATAATAATAATAATACACTTTATTTCGTACTCAAGGTCCAGACAAGGGGCAACATTACATTAAAAAAGCATTGCATATCAAATATCATAAATACATATAAAATCTTGGTATATTACTTATAAAAACATCATAATTTATATATTTTTTAAACACAATACTTAAGTTAAAAATCCAGATTAAAAGATGATCAATGTCCTACAACGAGACAACGATACCAGTGTCTCCACAGCTGGGATAGTTGAGGCTGGGACTATCTCAACGTTTAAGAAACAGTTAGACAGGTACATGGATAGGACGGGATTGGAGGAATATGGACCAAAAGGGGGCAGGTGGGACCAGTGTAGCTGGGACATGTTGGCCGGTGTGGGCAAGTTGGGCCGAAGGGCCTTTTTCCACACTGTATCACCCTCTGACTGTGACTTTCTCATTTAACATTATAAGTATAACTGCTATACGCTACAATGCTGAAAGCTATATTCTGCGCTCTGTACCTTTTCCTTCTCTCTCTTGTACTGGGGTTTGACTTGATTGCATCTACAGTGTATGTATGGTATATCTGATCTGTTTGGATAACAAGCAAAATAAAGTTTTTCACTGTACCTCAGTCCATGTGACAGTAATAAATCTAAACCTAGCTTTAATTCCTATTCACTACTCAATTGGAGTATGTTTTATCGTGGACCTCAACTTTTTTACCATCCCCAGTTCTTAACCTTTAAAACACTTAACTAACAGTTTTAACATTTTCAATGCGCCCACCTCAACTGTTTGTGTGGGAGAGTTCCACAGCATTCCCTAATCTTTTGATGAAGTAGAGCTTTCTTGCAGCATCCCTCAACAACCTGGCTCTCATGTTGAGGACTTACCACATTGTCCTGCATTCTATGGACAGAGGAAATATTTTCTGCATATCACTAACAAAACCCTTGTTTATATTTAAAGAATGCAGAAGATGATGTTTTACATTTGAGCAGAAGGAAAATAAAAATGCAATTTTGGAAATCGGAAGAGAATAAAACCCCTCAAAACTCAACGTAAACAAAGTCAGTAGAATGATTGGCAAAATAGGCAAAATGAAGTTAAATAGAAATTATCAGTTGCTTATTCCTTTTTCACCTGACGTAACTTCACATTAAACCTGCAGTTTATGAGTGCCTATCTGCAACCAGCAAACCCCCCCCCCCCCCCCCCCGATGTCAACATCAGGGTACCATGAACCATTTTAGCTTGTAGCTCAAGGTGGGTGACTATTGGCGGCCACCCAGCCAAGCAAAACATGCCTGATGGGAACAGTCAGTGCCAGAAGTGGCCCAGCAAAAAATATATATATTTAGTTTTCTCATGGGACAAAAATAACAGTGTTCCTCCATTGTACACAAAATTGCTGGGGAAACTCAACGGGTGCAGCAGCATCTATGGAGCGAAGGAAATAGGCGACGTTTCGGGCCGAAACCCTTCTTCAGACTGATGGGGGGTGGGGAAAGAAAGAAGGAAAAGGGGAGGAGGAGGAGGAGGAGCCCGAGGGCGGGCGGATGGGAGGGTGGGAGGAGACAGCTAGAGGGTTAAGGAAGGGGAGGAGACAGCACGGGCTAGCCAAATTGGGAGAATTCAATGTTAATGCCATAAGGACGCAAGGTCCCCAGACGGAATATGAGGTGCTGTTCCTCCAATTTCCGCTGTTGCTCACTCTGGCAATGGAGGAGACCCAGGACAGAGAGGTCGGATTGGGAATGGGAGGGGGAGTTGAAGTGCTGAGCCACCGGGAGGTCAGGTAGGTTATAGCGGACTGAGCGGAGGTGTTCGGCGAAACGATCGCCCAACCTACGCTTGGTCTCACCGATGTAAATCAGCTGACATCTAGAGCAGCGGATGCAGTAGATGAGGTTGGAGGAGATACAGGTGAACCTTTGTCGCACCTGGAACGACTGCTTGGGACTAACTTTTGTGTACCTTCGATATTCCAGCATCTGCAGTTCCCTTTTGAACACAGTGTTCCTCCATTATTCGTACACGACATTTGGGCCCCAGACTTCTATTCCTTACTCCTCCCGAGAATGGGATTCCGCACCCAGTTCATTAACTTGTACTCTTTAACCTCTTACCAGAGTTCATCCCTTTACCCTGTTTTTACTGGCTAGGTGGATGTTCACTGCTAACTGTCATGGCCATTTGGATTTCACATTTAGTATTTTATTGTGACTTTAAGGCTCATCAAGTTAAAGCAATCCCACCAATCTCATTCCTATTCTCTCTGGCTGGCCCCATCTCTAAGTCACCTGCCATCCAACTACCACAGGGGTCATTTACAATAGCCAATTGTCCTACCATGGTGGGATGTGGGTGTCAACCGGAGTATCGGTAGGAACTCTACCCAGTCACAGGGAGTGTATGTAAACACCACAGAGACAGCACCCGAGGTCAGCATTGAACCGGGATCGCAGGTGCTGTGAGATAGCAGGTGCTTTCACACAGAGAGTGGTGAATCTCTGGAATTCTCTGCCACAGAAGGTAGTTGAGGCCAGTTCATTGGCTATATTTAAGAGGGAGTTAGATGTGGCCCTTGTGGCTAAAGGGATCAGGGGGTATGGAGAGAAGGCAGGTACAGGATACTGAGTTGGATGATCAGCCATGATCATATTGAATGGCGGTGCAGGCTCGAAGGGCCAAATGGCCTACTCCTGCACCTATTTTCTATGTTTCTATAGCAGTACTACCTGCTGCACCACTATGTTTTACCAACAAGCTGCACACCCCAATAGAATTAAAACCAAGTCCAAGCGTGAAAATCTTGATATTGTCTGTCTTTTAAGCTTGTAGTTACTTGTATTTGTTGTAATATCAAAGCTGAATGGAGTCTATGCAAAAAAATGTTTTATATCATTTGGCATCATTGCCTTGCCAAATAAATATTCAATTGACACTTAGCTCTCCAGCATTTCATTTATTCTCATAACTTCTTTAATTTATTACCAGGCAGCTGTGTTAGTTTGAAATAAAGATTCATTAGACACTAAATTAATACCTCTTGAAGCATTCCTTATACCCATAAACAAAGTATGATATTGCATGAGTATGTATGGAAGTCTCAGATTTTACTAAACTCATTCGAGGTCTGGTTGCAGTGAGACACCATTTCCTGAAACCTGACTTTAGAAGAACCAACGCCAACTGGTTTGCCTTTCCATTGAACGCATTATACCAAAGCATGAACCTTTTTGAGTCCAGGTCAACCTTCAGATGGTACAAGACTACTGGAGTACAGTTTTGAGCATGTTTTGAGCACCAGCGTTGAGGGTATTGGCGGAGGAAATGTTAGGACCAATTCTAACTGACTGACTAACCAGCCACTCAAATCCAAAAGCTAGTAGCAGATGGAGGTTCCCAAGGCCAAGATCCAGAAGTTTAGGGGTGACTTATTCAGTAATGTGGTGTTGAAGGCTGAATAGTAGGCAATGAATCGTATCTTGATGTAGATGTTCTTATTGTCAAAGTGATCCAAAGCTGAATGTTGTGCATGAGAGATGGCATCCTCCGAAGACCTATTTTTCCTGTACGCGAATTGCAAGAGTTTCGTGATGGTCTGGGTAATTGGTGCAAATGTAGGCCATTGCCCGTCTAACAAGGTACTTCATTATGGTCGATGTTGGAGCTCCTTGGTGACCGTTATTGAGACAAGTCACTTTAGTTTTCTTGGAAGGTACACAAAAATGCTGGAGAAACTCAGCGGGTGCTGCAGCATCTATGGAGCGAAGGAGATTGGCAACGTTTCGGGCCGAAACCCTTCTTCAGACTGATGTAGAGTTTTCTTGGAGACTAGAATGATGGAGGAGTTCCTTGAGACAGATGGGGACAGGATATTGTTGAAGTGAGAGGTTGAAGATGCTAGCAAAGAGGGTGGCCAGTTGATTGGCACACAATTTGAGAACCCGTCCAGGGACAACGAGAGACAGCTGCTTTCCAAGTGTTTACCCTCATGATATGACTTCTGTGACAATAATATAGTGAACAGATCCATCTGGGATGGAGACACGTCTTGGTAGCACTTTGTTTGCTTGTTGAAAGAGGGCATAAAAGGCATTGAGCTGACACTGTAGAGATGCAGCATTGCCATTAACCATCCCTGATATTGGTTTGTAGCTTATGATGGGATTCACTCCCTGCCACAGTCATACTTGTGCAGTGTTGTGTCATCATTCTTTTTTTAATTAATTTTTAATTGATATTTTTATTAGAAGCAGTGTACAGTTGTATAAACCGCGGCACAAGACAAATTACATTTACTGTACATCTTCCATTTTAATTTTGACAAAAATGAAATGGAAAAAGAGAGAGAGAGAGCTAGAAAGAGAAAGTAAAAGAAATAGTGACTGTGTAAACCCCTAAATTACCAAAGAGTGTAACATAGAAACATAGAAAATAGGTGCAGGAGTAGGCCATTCGGCCCTTCGAGCCTGCACCGCCATTCAATATGATCATGGCTGATCATCCAACTCGGTATCCTGTACCTGCCTTCTCTCCATACCCCCTGATCCCTTTAGCCACAAGGGCCACATCTAACTCCCTCTTAAATATAGCCAATGAACTGTGGCCTCAACTACCCTCTGTGGCAGAGAATTCCAGAGATTCACCACTCTCTGTGTGAAAAATGTTTTCCTCATCTCGGTCCTAAAACTCATTAAACTGTGACCCCTTGTCCTGGACTTCCCCAACATCGGGAACAATCTTCCTGCATCTAGCCTGTCCAACCCCTTAAGAATGTTGTAAGTTTCTATAAGATCCCCCCTCCATCTTCTAAATTCTAGCGAGTATTCTAGAGTGTAATCAAAGAGTGAGTAAGTAAGAACTTAAAAAAAAAAAAATAAGAAGACAAAAACGAAAAATAATAATAAAACATTTAAAAAAAGAAAATACCAAAACGTGTTGATACACCTGGGTACACAAAATTGCTGGAGGAACTCAGCGGGTGCAGCAGCATCTATGGAGCGAAGGAAATAGGCGACGTTTCGGGCCGAAACCCTTCTTCAGACTGATGGGGGGTGGGGAAAGAAAGAAGGAAAAAGGGAGGAGGAGGAGCCCGAGGGCGGGCGGATGGGAGGGTGGGAGGAGACAGCTAGAGGGTGAAGGAAGGGGAGGGGACAGCACAGGCTAGCCAAATTGGGGGAATTCAATGTTGATGCCATAAGGGCGCAAGGACCCCAGACGGAATATGAGGTGCTGTTCCTCCAATTTCCGCTGTTGCTCACTCTGGCAGTGGAGGAGACCCAGGACAGAGAGGTCGGATTGGGAATGGGAGGGGGAGTTGAAGTGCTGAGCCACTGGGAGGTCAGGTAGGTTAAGGCGGACTGAGCGGAGGTGTTCGGCGAAACGGTCGCCCAACCTACGCTTGGTCTCACCGATGTAAATTAGCTGACATCTAGAGCAGCGGATGCAGTAGATGAGGTTGGAGGAGATACAGGTGAACCTTTGTCGCACCTGGAACGACTGCTTGGGACCTTGAATGGAGTCGAGGAGGGAGGTGAAGGGACAGGTGTTGCATTTCTTGCGGTTGCAACGGAAAGTGCCCGGGGAGGGGGTGGTGCGGGAGGGAAGGGAAGAATTGACGAGGGAGTTGCGGAGGGAGCGGTCTTTGCGGAAGGCAGACATGGGGGGAGATGGGAAGATGTGGCAAGTGGTGGGGTCACGTTGGAGGTGGCGGAAATGGCGGAGGATTATGTGTTGTATTTGCCGGCTGGTGGGGTGAAAGGTGAGGACCAGAGGGACTCTGCCCTTGTTGCGTGTGCGGGGATGGGGAGAGAGAGCAGTGTTGCGGGGTATGGATGAGACCCTGGTGTGAGCCTCATCTATGGTGGCGGAGGGGAATCCCCGTTCCCTGAAGAACGAGGACATTTCCGATGCCCTGGTATGAAATGTCTCATCCTGGGAACAGATGCGGCGTAGGCGGAGGAATTGGGAGTAGGGGATGGAGTCTTTACAGGGGGCAGGGTGGGAAGACGTGTACACCTGCTTCGTTTCTCACCCATCACCCTGTTCGTGAATCGGTTTAATTCTGAAGTTGTGTTGCACCATACTATACTTGTAATGAATCAATGAAAGGAGACCATATCTTTGAACATTGCTCTGATTTTCCTGCTAAGACGAGTATCATATCTTCAAGATATAGCGTCTCAGACATGCTAGTGATCCACATTTTAAGAATTGGGGTAGAAGCATTTTTCCAAAATTTAAGTATGTTTTTTTGCCATTTACAGGCCATATTTAAGGAAACTGTCATCATTCTTGACAGTCTTTTATTTGATCTTTAGCATAGAGTGGATCGCCTTGATCGTCCAATGTTCCTGGTTAGGATAGACCCTATTGCCTTTGGCAGAACACATTCATCAATGCATTTCTTGATGAAACCAGTGAGGATTGAGGTATACTCATTTAGGGTGGATGAAGTGGTCTTGTACATGTTCCAGTCCACCAACTCAGAACAGTCTTAAAGTAGACCCTCGTCCTCCTTAGACCACTACTGCACTACACCTTTCATTGGTGCCTTGCACATCAATCCCTGTTAGCCTGCAGGTGATCAGACTGGCTGAATTGAGAATGAGGGATGAATCAGTAGGTGAACTTGATGATGGTGTGGCAATGGTCTAGTGTTTACACCCCAACCAACTAACCCATTTCCCAAGCATCCATCTCTTAGTTCAGCCAGACGTCTAACATAGTTGAAACACAAACACTATTAGTAGAGATAACAGAGGGATTATAAGATGTATTTGGTAATGTGATTGAAAAATATGTAATGCAGTAGGGCATGTTGATGGTACTTGGAGTATGTTCCTGACGTTAGCTTGATTGAACTCACTGGGGTGATGAATAGGGCACATCTCAAGAGGGTTGATGACCAAATATAATTCAACCAGGCTTGGGTGGTATGTAGCTGCTGACAAATGGTGGAGGTGAATTCCCTTGAGAGATAAAAGGGACAGCATTTCATGACCAGTTATTCCAGGGGAGTTGAGTTGTGCTAATACTGTCACATCAGTGCACCACGAAGCATTGATCTAAAAGCAGTCGCCGTCCCCTTTCACTTACTGGAGAATTCAATACGGTCCATCGGATAAGTGGAGAAACTCATGTTGTTTTGGAGGGTCAGGTGAGTCAGGGGTGAGTCATGTTTTTAGTGAAACACAGAGCACAGCAGTTCCTGATCCCCCTTTGAAACAGCAGCCTTCTCCAAGCTCTTTGAGGTTTTTTCTCGAGCGATTGAATTTTACATAACATGATGCTGGAGAGAGAGGTTTAGCTGGATCTCCCGTTGTTTCATCCACACCTGGAGCTCTTCCTAACTGCCGCGTTTCCGTGTTTTGTTTGTACTCTCAGCTGTGCCAGTGGCTAATTAGCAGGTGTGCTAATGAAGAAGAAACTGATTAAATATCAAAAATGGATGAAGTGTTGTAAAAATGGCCAGTTCTGACAGACAAAGAGACTGAGTTAATGCTGCTTCTGTGGTGTCCAGTCTGCTCAAGTAACTTTGGTAGTTCGTGGCTAGGTTCGGCAACTTGAGCGCCCTGGAGAGGAAAATACTACAAAAAGTAGTAAACACTGCCCAGTCCATCATCGGCTCTGACCTGCCTTCCATCAAGCGGATCTATCGCAGTCGCTGCCTCAAAAAGGCTGGCAGTATCATTCAAGACCCACACCATCCTGGCCACACACTCATCTCCCTGCTACCTTCAGGTAGAAGGTACAGGAGCCTGAAGACTGCAACAACCAGGTTCAGGAATAGCTACTTCCCCACAGCCATCAGGCTATTAAACTTGGCTCGGACAAAACTCTGAACATTAATAGACCATTATCCGTTATTTGCTCTTCATCAGTTTATTTATTCATGTGTGTATAATAATGTATATAATGGTATATGGACACACTGATCTGTTTTGTAGTCAATGCCTACCTACTATGTTCTGTTGTGCTGAAGCAAAGCAAGAATTTAATTGTCCTATCAGGAACATGACAATAACCTCACTTGACTTGACTTGACATCCACAATTTAATTCAGGTGTTGATTTCTACTATATTGATGTTAATTAGACCAGCGTTTAAGAAAGAACTGCAGATGCTGGAAAAGTCGGAGGTAGACAAAATTGCTGGAGAAGCCAATGCATCTTTGGAGCGAAGAAATAGGCGACGTTTTGGATCGAGACCCTTCTTCAGTCTGACCCGAAACCTCACCTATTCCTTCGCTCCATAGCTGTTGCCTCACCCGCTGAGTTTCTCCAGCAGTTTTGTCTACCTTTAATTAGACCAGCACTAATCACAAATTGGAGAAAAGATTGTGTTTAATAACGCCGAAGGCTGCAAATCAGTGTTACTGGATTGCACGTTTCCTGCTTTCATAGGGGCAATTAAGCAGCCACTTCTGCCAAACCGATCTCCAGATTGCTATCCCAGTCACCGCATCAGATGGTTTCAGCCAGTTGGCCTCAGAAATCTGTGGCTTCTTCTTCTTTCGTGTGGCGTGCACAGCCTAAAGTTGTTGGACAACTTGTTCTATTTGATCTTCCGTTTGTGCACGTCGAGTTGATTGCATTAGTCGAAACAGGGCGGACCACGTGAAGGTTGCAATCTTCCACCCCCGAAATCTGTGGCTGAAATGGCAGAATTGCTGTGAGGGATCAGAGCTTTGGTGCCACCACTTATGTTAAATGTCTTTCTTACTAATTTCTGATCTGAAGAACATGGAATCACTTCTCCTTTTCGCTGGGCCTGTTCAGGAACTAGCCCTTAAAGAGCCACCCCACAATACAACCAGCACGTGTCCATCTAATTGTAATCTGTCGTCATTTCATGCCCCTTTTGATATGTCCGCACACTATGAAAACCTGCAGTCACGATATTTCAGAGACATTTAAACAGGCACTTGTACAGGCATGGAATAGAAGTTATGGATCTAGTGTAGTTGTATATGATTAGTGTGGATGGACTGAAAGGTTCGCATGGACATGGTGGATTGAAGCACATTTCTGTGCTGTACAACTCTGGTTCTCTGTCTCTATGAATCTCCATGTCTCCGCTTCCAGGAACTGTGCAATGCAGCCAAATGTGGCTTTCGGGGATGAAAGCAAAAGGCACATTTATAATTAAAAAATGGGAGGATCCCCACTGTTCTATTTCCAGGATCCCAGCCTTTGTGGCATAGCTTTACATAGAAACATAGAAACATAGAAAATAGGTGCAGGAGTAGGCCATTCGGCCCTTCGAGCCTGCACCGCCATTCAATATGATCATGGCTGATCATCCAACTCAGTATCCCGTACCTGCCTTCTCTCCATACCCTCTGATCCCCTTAGCCACAAGGGCCACATCTAACTCCCTCTTAAATATAGCCAATGAACTGGCCTCGACTACCCTCTGTGGCAGGGAGTTCCAGAGATTCACCACTCTCTGTGTGAAAAAAGTTCTTCTCATCTCGGTTTTAAAGGATTTCCCCCTTATCCTTAAGCTGTGACCCCTTGTCCTGGACTTCCCCAACATCGGGAGCAATCTTCCTGCATCTAGCCTGTCCAACCCCTTAAGAATTTTGTAAGTTTCTATAAGATCCCCTCTCAATCTCCTAAATTCTAGAGAGTATAAACCAAGTCTATCCAGTCTTTCTTCATAAGACAGTCCTGACATCCCAGGAATCAGTCTGGTGAACCTTCTCTGCACTCCCTCTATGGCAGTGGAAATGGAATTACATCAGCAAAGCCAGTCCACTAGGTTCTACTAGGAGAGTAAAGGTGAACCTGACACAGACATTGAGTGTGTGAGCAATGTGGAAGGATACGCTGCAGGAAATCTGTTTCTATTTGATGTGTTGACTCTAGGGTCAGATTTCTTGAGGCGAGTTTTGCTTCTAGAGGTTTATTGGGATCTTGCAAACCCAAATACTGTCCGGGAAGCATCACATACACTATGGCTGCCCTTCTGTCACCAGAGAAAAATACCAGATAATGGGCACAGATACATTTCCAGACCATTGCTTTTTTCACTGTCTGTATCTCATTATCACCTAGCTCACAGCCAGCAATGGACCATCGTGGACTTCATCTTTCCTGAATCATTATTACTTTTTTCATATCTTTCGTTCGTTTGTTAGAAACATAGAAAATAGGTGCAGGAGTAGGCCATTCGGCCCTTCGAGCCTGCACCACCATTTATTATGATCATGGCTGATCATCCAACTCAGTATCCTGTATCTGCCTTCTCTCCATACCCCCTGATCCCTTTAGCCACAAGGGCCACATCTAACTCCCTCTTAAATATAGCCAATGAACTGGCCTCAACTACCTTCTGTGGCAGAGAATTCCACAGATTCACCACTCTCTGTATGACAAACAATTTTCTCATCTCAGTCCTAAAAGACTTCCCCCTTATCCTTAAACAGTGACCCCTTGTCCTGGACTTCCCCAACATCGGGAACAATCTTCTTGCATCTAGCCTGTCCAACCCCTTAAGAATTTTGTAAGTTCCTATAAGATTCCCCCCTCAATCTCCTACATTCTAGCGAGTACAAGTCGGGTCTATCCAGTCTTTCTTCATATGAAAGTCCTGTGATCCCAGGATTTTTTCTATATCTCTCTAAATCTCTCTTTCCCATTTCCACTGCCTTTCAGTTTGAAGATGGGTCTTGACCCGAAACGTCACCTAATCCTTTTCTCCAGAGATGCTGCTTGGCCCGCTGAGTTAATCCAGCTTTTTGTGTCTATTCTCGTTCTCTTAAAATCTTTCATAAAATATTAAAGCCTAGAAACTGGACCAATTAGCTCCTATTTTTTTTTTTGTATTGGCTAATTGTGCATAAATGCAATTTAATCTGGGTTAGATCTCACTGGAGATCATTTCCAAGTGAAATCAAGACCATCAGGAAAGCAGAGCAGGTACCTGCATGTCTGGCCACTTTCTGGCGTAGGATGCTCACCTACTGACACCAACAGTCAGGCACTGCACATTTCTTTCCCGACCAACAAAAGTCTGAGCTTTCAGTGTGCAATTTTCACAGTAGAAGAAGGAGTAGATTGTGCCACTGATGCATTCACAGCTACTCGACTACAGGGCTACTCGACTAACAACAGGAGACTTGAGTGAGCAGCTTTAGACCTAACTGCAGGCTGCTCAAGTACCTTCCAAAGTTCACAAAGTCTGCTCAGATTAACAGAGTGTACTTTGTCTGGTAATTAACTGTTCACATTCCCATTCAACGGGTGCCTTGCGGCAACAATCCATTTTTAACGGCTTTGACAATTTTTGCCAGAGATTGGTCACCCTAGGTGATGAACATTGGTAAAGGAGGTACAAACGACCCCTGTATTTGCAGAGGGGAAGAAGGGATTGCAGTCGCTGAAGATAGTCTGTACTGTGATGTGAAGCTGCAAACTGCGCTTGTGTCAAGACATGCGAGTTGAAAATAAATACACTTTGTGCTGATATAATTAGTGTTTTTCACATAAAAATCTGGCTGAGTTTATAATCATTTTTGGCTCGTAATAAGGCTGAGTTTTTATTCTGCATCCCAGATTTTTTTGGGTGGTGACTTGTGAATTCTGTGAGGGTGAATTTCAAGGTGACCTTGACTTAACTTTGTTGCTGTTTTTCCCCTTTTGAACATTGAAGATCTTTACAGTCTCACAAACAGCTGCTCATCACAGCATCTGAGAGGTCAGGCAGAGAGAAGTGTGAATGTAATTTTATTTCAGTGGCATCTCAGGCAATGGGTTTTACTAACATTGCTAGTTTTCCACATGTGCAGGTGGCATTGACTTCACTCATGTTAGACATAAGACCAACTCGTGCTCCCTCCCAGCATCACCCCTTTATAGCCCAGACTTCAACGGGAAGATTTTCCATTCTCTCATGATTCAGATAAACAGGTCTCTGTGCTTGGCTTTTTGCTTCTGCCTAACAACCTGCCTGTCCTTCAATGTAACTATAGTGTGTGTCGCTGCTGTGCAGTGTCCAGAGGAAGTATGTCTTAAAAGGCTGCTGCCCTTCTCCGATTACTTCAGAACAAATTGTCGGAAGCAGTGTTCAATGGAACCTGGTCTCATCAGGAACTGCATAGCATATTATGCTGGGTACATACCATATTAACGCTCTACCTCACGTAGTTTTGTCCAGTTTGATAGTTTTCTATGCGGGGAGTCTAACTGAGTTTTACCACGATACTCAGCATAGCGTTGGCATTCCAAAACACAGCGTGCAACAACACAAATATGTGGCTCCTGCTGAAAACTAACAGAATACATTACTCCTAATGATGTGGCTCCTTTTGGGAAGCCCGAAGGGAGCCTGAGAGGTGGGAAGCAGAACTGAAGCCATTGTATAGGGAAGAAGTTGTACTCTTCCTGTTATGAGAGGAAATACAGACAAATGTGCTTCCTGACCAATTTGCTGAGGAGGGAATGAAGTCTTCTTTGACCTTTAGCCAAGGTACAACTTTTCTTTAGTTGCCTCAGTAAACATGATTTCCCTCATGATTTTTCCTCGTGTATACCTGTCAATATTAGATTTTAAAGAAATAAATGGGCAAGTTTTATGTTCAATTCATGCTAGGTGGTCGTGAACACTTCTTGGGAAAACATAATAAATGATACTTTGCAGTATATCTTGGCTACCAGTGTCCCTGTAATTCTGCCACGAGTGAAAACAAATATCTCCATTTGAGTAAGAAAATAGTCCAGTGACTAATAAAATCTGCTGAAATGACCTTTTGAGAATTAACTAATCTTGAGCATATTTTCTTGTAAATTGAAGTTGTTGTAAGGTTGAAGGTCACGGTATTCACAGACTGAAGTTGAGTGCTCAACCTACTGCTTAATGAGCATTTGTCTAGTTTTTTTCTGAGACAAATAATTTGTTTTCTAGTCGTGGGGAACTTTGTGATATTTGCCTGGCTAATCTATCACCTTGACCTTCAATCTTTTGGCAATACTTCATTGTTAAGCAAAAGTTATAGTATTGCAGGAATACACAAATAGATAGAACTGAATATTCACATGGAGTCAAATACTTCATTTTGAAAAGTCAAGGTTAATGTCACTAAAATTAAACAAAACTACTTTGGCTATCTATCTGCTATGTTTAGATGGAGACAAATACTGTGTGTTCCAATAGTAGCAATTGTTAGCATTAAAGGCATTCGCTATCAAATCATGTGGAGCTTAAACTCAAGGCAGAATTCATACCTTTATAATGAAAAATATTGTCAATTATTTAATTTTCTATATTTGTCAGGAAGAATCGGTCTTTAAATTCTGTGTGTGACTCACTTAATTTTTCTTCTCGTTCTCCTCCCACCAATAATGAGAGGCCGCAGATGTTCTGCCTCAGCATAACACAACTCAAAATTAGATTTTGTTTGTTTGTTTATTTGAAAAGTTAAAGTTTCTGACTATGCTCCATGATATTTTTAACTTTATAAATGAAATTCAGGTTTTCCGGATTCAACATGGGATTATTCAAGAGTGAGTGCTTTCAGTTCTCATGTGCTTTAATTTCCCCTTTGATGCTGAGAAATTAAACCACCACATTTTCAGAGCCAATTGACAGCTCACTTGTGTTGCCCTCTTAATCGTCCACTTTTGATATCCATTCTCCAGTGCCCGTGTTCCTTAATCAGTGTGTTCAAACATTGTTAAAGCTGCAGAATCAATACAGACTGCATTATGCTTCATGTCCACGTGTACAAGAACACCGTATGACTACTGCATAACTTAAATATACAATATGCTATGTGTTTTCACAATAGAATGTATTTGTCAATTTGACTTAGAAAGATCTAAAGATGATTTTCCAGGTATTACTTAGTTGCTAGATACTATGAAAAGGAAATAAATGATTAGGTCACAAATGATTGCATTTGTGTGCATATGTGGGTATACAGACAAGTGAAGCTGTACTTGTTTTTATTCTTTGTGCTGTGTTCATCTCTATGCCACACAGTATTTCTCTGCTAAAATGGTGAGCAGACTGCGTGCTTCCAGTCTATTGTCAATATCAGTGTGGAACAAGTTGCAAGGAAGTATGAGAGAATGGTCTGCATTAAATTGGTTTAGGATTTTTTTTTTTTTTTCAGCCTTTATATCTCAGTGGGTAAATTATTTTCAATTCTACAAATCTCTCTCACAGTGGGATGGGTGAAATTTAGATTTTAGAAACATGGAAACATTTTAATCCATTCAATTGAAATGGACAGTTTTTAGTTTTTAATATACAAAATCTTAGAATAAGAATTTTGTTCCTGTGGAATTACAGAAGATTCATGACTGTTACCCGAGTTCCAGAAGTAAAGTTAATTTTTCACAGAATTTAAAAAAAATGTTACAATGAATGAATTGTTAATAGAGGCACCGTTTTAGTGGTGAAGATTCAATAATTGAATAATTCCGATGGTTTTATTTTAGCATTTATAGTGTACTAGAAACACATTACACTTGATTTAGGTTGGCTTTGTGATTTTAAGAAAATCTGAAACTGCAAAGTCTGTTTTTCTTTTAGCTTATTGCAGAATAATATAATGTAAACAATAATATGAATTGTAAGCGGTTTCCATGTGAAATGTTCAAATATACAAATTTAATATCATAGAAAGTGTATGAAGTTAATATAATGACCATTCTAATTTATTGCCACAGTTAGGAGCCAATTGTTTCTCTAAATATAATTCTTGGGATATTAATTCTTCTTTTCTCTAAAGCAGACTCTTTTGATACCATTCACAACTTTCTTTTCTTCTCCAGAAGAGAAAGCTTTGAGAAATAGACACAAAGTGCTGGAGTAACTCCGCGGGTCAGGTAGCATCCCCGAAGGTCCGAAAAAGGGTTCTGACACAATGCCTGCTTGACCCGCTGAGTTACTCCAGGACTTTGTGTCAAGCTTCAGTATATACTAGCATCTGCAGTTCCTTCCCACACAAGCTTATAGAGAATTGATTGGAAATACCAAATAATGTTGATCCAATCATCACCAGATTTGATGCGTTTTCTTTGACCCTTTATTCCCAATTAAGCTTTAGATTTTTGCAAATTATTTCACATAGCAACCTATATGTAACAACCTGAATTTGGCGATTGTAACTGCTAAGTAACTCATGACAGAAGGATAAGTATTTATGGAGTTGTGATTGTATGTTCATCTGGAAGAAGGGTTTAGGCCCGAAACGTTGCCTATTTCCTTCGCTCCATAGACGCTGCTCCACCCACTGAGTTTCTCCAGCACTTTTGTCTACCTTCGATTTTCCAGCATCTGCAGTTCCTTCGTAAACAAAATTCCAAACTTTCTAGGTGAAGAAATACATTCCAGTAGAAAACTATTAGACACTAGACCCTTTCAAAAAACACATCATTTTTTAAATTTTTTTTTTAAACAGCTTTGAATTGTCGTGGCTCAAACTAGTCTCTCTTCTGCAATATACATTTTCATTGAAGGATATCAATGCTGGCAGAATACCTTCTTGGCAATTTCCAAATTTGCGTTCTTGGAATGCACACGGCTACCTGGGAAATGAGGCAGAATAAAAAATGTTATTTTGTGTTGCTCTGAGAATGCTTACAAAGCTCAGCTACAAAATGTTCGCAAGTGCTAATTGGATTAATTAAAAAAATATCAACAGTCATGCCATTCAATGTAGAACTAAAGCCATATATTTTAAGGAGTGATATACATCTTGGTCAGTGGTGTACAATGGGCAAGGTTCTTCATCATTGACCTTCCCTTAATCATAAGGACAGAATAACATGTTTATTACAGACATTTCCAATTTCTAAAATCCATCTACAACTCCCTCGATAATAAAGTGGCGGGTCTTGTATGTAATATCCAGCTGTCGAAAAACTGGACATTTCTGGAATTTCTGCTAGCTGCGAGCGTTCCTGCTTGTTTACACTGGCTTTCACCAGTTCAACTCCCACACTCCAAAGGGTGTGAAAGCGCCAAACTAACATATTCAAGGTACACAAAATTGCTGGGGAAACTCAGCGGGTGCAGCAGCATCTATGGAGCGAAGGAAATAGGCGACGTTTCGGGCCGAAACCCTTCTTCAGACTCAACATATTTCAGACTTAACATATTCGAGTACTTATCCAGACAGTCCTTAAATGCAGTCAGCAATTCAGATTCAGCCACTATCACACAGTGTATCCTTGATAATTAGCACTCTCTGGGTGACAAAGATTCTCTGTTGATCCCCTCTACATCTCTTCTCCCCCCCCCCCCCCCCCCCCCCCCCCCCCCGACCTAAACCTGTGTCCTCTAGTTTTATCTGCCTCTGATGTGGGACCATTTTTCCTGCATTGTACACTATGTACACCCCTCATCATTTAATGCACCTCAATAATTATACCTTTTTAACCTCATCTGCTCCAGGGAGAAACGACCTAGCTTCTCCAGTCTCTCATGGAAAAAACTGCTCCAATCTAGGCAACATTCTGCTAAATATCCTGTGCACCCAATGAGTGCCAGCACATTCTTCCTATATTTTGGTGACCACAACTGTATGAAGTACTCCAGCTGGGGTCTATTTTATGAAGATAGACACAAAATGCTGGAGTAACTTGGCGGGACAGGCTGCATCTCTGGAGAGAAGGAATGGGTAACGTTTCGGGTCGAGACCCTTCTTCACGCCGAAAATAGACACAAGATGTGGTTTTATGGAGTTGGAGTATAATTCTCACATGCCTTCACATATAACAGATTTCACATATTCTGTTGTGCTGCAGCAAGTAAGAATTTTCATTGTCCTGTCCGGGACATATGACAATAAAACACTCTTGACTCTTGCCTTCCTAACCACATTATCTTCAAGGATCTATGGCTTTGTCTTTTAAGGTCTCTCTGTTTCCCAATACTCCCTATGACCCTTTCATTCATAAGTTCCAGAAGCAGAGTTAGGCTATTTGGCCCATCAAGTTGACTCTGACATCCATTCATGGCTGAGCTATCTTTCTTTCTCAACACCATTCTCCTGCTTTCTCCCCATAACACCCTTACTAATCAAGAATCTGTCAATCTCCGCCTTAAAAATATCCATTGACTTGGCCTCAAGAGCCGTCCGTGGCAATGAATGGCACAGATTCACCACCCTCCGACTAAAGAAATTCCTCCTCATCTCCTTTTTAAAGGTACTTCCTTTTATTCTGAAGTGCTGTCCCACTTTCCCGAGTCACTCACGAATTCTTCTGAGTTTTCCCCTTGATTCAAACTCGGAGAATTACGGTAATAGCCAGCCGTAGGGACTCGGGGCTATTATTTTTACTCGTGGACATTTTTCAACATGCTGAAAAGACATCCCAACTTATTTGATGCCCCGAGTATCTCCAGCTGGCATTACGAGCCGCTACAAAATATCCACGGACTCGCTACGGACATTCTCCGTGTTTGAATCAAGGGGAAAACTCGGGAGAACATGTGAGTAACTCCGGAAAGTGGGACAGGGGCTTTAGGCTATGACCTCTGGTCCTTGACTCTCCCACTAGTGGAAACATTCGCCTTGCCACATTCACTCATTCCAGGCCTGTATTCATGCTGTATGTCCTGGCTTTATTAGTACTCCCAAGATGTATCATCTCATGTCTGAATTAAACTCCATCTGCCATTTTGCATCCCTCTTTACAACCACATTGATATTACTCTGCAACAGAAGGCTACGTTCTACAATAACAACAACTCAGCCGATCTTCATGTTATCCGTCAATTACTGAGCTTGTCTCCCGTATCTCCCATTCATATTTTAGAAATCCCAAAGGGCCCAGCACTGATCTATGTAGGATACCACAATTAATAGACATCCAATCACAAAAACAACCTTCTACCATCACTTTCTATCTCCTATTGCTAAGCCAATGTCATTATGCTATTTCAATTACATTGATAAATGAATTAAATAGATCTATGGATTTAGTCTGAACAAGAAATTAAAGAGGGAGATGCAATTACATTTTCATTGTTAAGCATTAAACAAATGAAGCTGTTTATTTATAAGGCATAATGAATAGTAGTTGCATGCATATCTTGCGTGGCTACAAGTTTTATTTTAAAGTAGCAACAATCTAAAAGCATACACACAAAGCTTAGTTAAACATTGCGATTAGATATTTTTACGTCATGTTTTTGTTTTGTGGGAAGCCTGGATTCTCTGATAAGAAGTGTGACTATGTAAGATTTAGCTTGTACTAGTAAAAGCAACAAGATTAAAAAATGAAGTAGATCTGGATCAAATGTGGCCACACAATAAGCAAATGCGTAATCAGTATTTGGTCACATTTAACTCTTGGGAAGAAAATTGACAGGCATAGATCAAATAAAAATGTATATGTGTATGATGATTGTACAGTCTTTAAGGTGCAGTCAGCCCTATAGCCTTGCAAGTTTATTTCCCTCAATGTATCTAATTTCTTCTTGAAATCGGCATTCATGTCCACACACACACACACACACACACACACACACACACACACACACACACACACACACACACACACACACACACACACACACACACACACCCATTGCAAGTCCATACAAAATGGTTCTTTCTTATAGAAACATAGAAACATAGAAATTAGGTGCAGGAGTAGGCCATTCGGCCCTTCGAGCCTGCACCGCCATTCAATATGATCATGGCTGATCATCCAACTCAGTATCCCGTACCTGCCTTCTCTCCATACCCTCTGATCCCCTTAGCCACAAGGGCCACATCTAACTCCCTCTTAAATATAGCCAATGAACTGGCCTCGACTACCCTCTGTGGCAGGGAGTTCCAGAGATTCACCACTCTCTGTGTGAAAAAAGTTCTTCTCATCTCGGTTTTAAAGGATTTCCCCCTTATCCTTAAGCTGTGACCCCTTGTCCTGGACTTCCCCAACATCGGGAGCAATCTTCCTGCATCTAGCCTGTCCAACCCCTTAAGAATTTTGTAAGTTTCTATAAGATCCCCTCTCAATCTCCTAAATTCTAGAGAGTATAAACCAAGTCTATCCAGTCTTTCTTCATTATGTCTCCCTATAATTCATACCCTTAAACCTATCCTACTGAATAGTACTTTGTCACTGTCACTACATGGACTGCATTGGTTTAAGAAGGGGCAATTCGCTACGAATTGAGGCTGGACATTTAATATTGGTTTGCAACACCCAAATTACAGGCATGAGAACTGAAACCATCTCAGATGTTCTCTACTACATATTATCAGGGTGGCATAGAGCTGCAGCCTAATGCAGAGCTGAGCATCCAGCTAACAGTGCAGTTCGGCAACAGTACGCGATCTCGCATGTTCACAAAGGACTAGATAGAGTGGATGTGGAGAGGATGTCTCCAGTAGTGGGGGAGTCTAGGACCAGAGGGCACACCCTCAGAATTAAAGGATGAACCTTTAGAATTGAGATGCAAAGGAATTACTTCAGCCAGAGGGTGGTGAATCTGTGGATTCATTACCACAGCCAGTGGTGGCGGCCAAGTCCATGGGTATTTTGGTCAGTAAGGGTGTCAAAGGTTACAGGGAGAGGGCAGGAGTGTGGGGTTGAGAGGGAAATATAAATCAGCCATGAACGAATGGCAGAGCAGACTTGATGGGCTGAATGACCTAATTCCAGTCTTCTGTTTTATGATGAAACTAGACTAATTGGGACCTGTTGGGTCCTTGTCACATGGGAGGCCTGGTTCCCCCAACGCAGCCCATTCCCCAATGCAATATTCCACCACTCACCCGTTCCCCCAACGCAACGGCGGGAGCATTCTGTAGCCGGCGGGACGGCTTCAGGCGGGGACGTCCTGCAGCCAGGGGAGGGGGACGGTCCCACTTGCTTGCGCTTGGTCCATATCCCTCCAAACCTGTCCTATCCATGTACCTATCTAACTGTCTCTTAAAAGATGGGATAGTCCCAGCCTCAACTACCTCCTCTGGCAGCTTGATCCATACACCCACCACCCTTTGTATGAAAAAGTTACCCCTTTGATTCCGGATAAACCTTTTCCCCTTCACCTTGAACCTATGTCCTCTGACATCTCACCGTGAAACTTTGTTGCCAGTGTTCGCTGTCTTCCCAGTACAGCACTATCTTCTAACAATCAAGTTTCAGATCATGACCTTCGGAAATGTGGACCACTTTTCATTTCTGAGGAGCCACGTTACAGTAAAAGCTGACACCGATGATGAAAGACATCATCATTTTCAACACAAGGCACCAGCCTATAACTGTCTTGAGAAGTGAGATCAGGTCCACCAAGCAGCAATTATTCTCACCTTCCTATGTGTACTCTGAGATTTAGATTACATACAGCACACATTTCAAGGCACTGGAAGTGAAAGATAGATATAGCTCTTAGGGCTAAAGGAATCAAGGAATATGGGGAAAAAGCAGGAATGGGGTACTGATTTTAGATGATCAGCCATGACCATATTGAATGGCGGTGCTGGCAAGAAGGTTCGAATGGCCGACTCCTGCACCTATTTTTCTGTTTCTAAGAATACCACTTTGAAGGCTGACCCCTCGAAAACATGTAAAACGACCGGCAGGTTAATCAAACTAACATCAGTGTCTTCTCACAAGCCAACAACTCCAAAACTGAGCCCCCAATTACACTCTTCGATCCTATTGCTGACTGCACCATTTGCATGCCTATCACCAGACTCGCAATACAGATATCCTACTGTGAGCTGTGTTGCAGGGGGCGATTACCAGAGCAACATAGATACATGGACAATAGGTGCAGGAGTCGGCCATTCGAACCAGCACTACCATTTAATGTGGTCATGGCTGATCATCCACAATTAGTACCCCCTTTCTGCCTTCTCCCTATACCCCTTGATTCCGCAAGCCCTAACTCTATCTAACTCCCTTTTTAATGCATCCATTGAATCGGCCTCCACTGCCTTCTGTGGCAGGCAATTCCACAAATTCACAACTCTCAGTGTGAAAAGGTTTTTCCTCATCCCAGTTATAAATGCCCTCCCCTTTATTATTAAACTGTGGCCCCTGGTTCTGGACTTCCCCAACATCAAGAACATGTTTCCTGCATTTAGCGTGTCCAATCCCTTAATAATTTTATATGTTTCTATCCTCTCATCCTTCAAAATGCTAAATTCCAGTGAATACAAGCCCAGTCATTCCATTCTTTCATCAAGGGCAGTCCTGCCATCCCAGGAATTAACCTTGTGAACCTACGCTGCAGTCCCTCAATAGCAAGAATGTCCTTCCTCAAATTAGGAGACCAAAACTGCACACAATACTGCATATGTGGTCTAACCAGGGCCCTGTCCAACTACAGAAGAGCCTCTTTGCTCCTATTCTCAACTCCTCTGTTTATGGAGGCCAACATGGCATTAGCTTTCTTCATTGCCTGCTGTACCTTGCCTGCTTACTTTCAGTGACTGATGTACAAGGACCCCCAGGTCTCGTTGTACGTCCCCTTTTCCTAACCTGACACCATTCAGGTAATAATCTGCCTTCCTGTTTTTACTACCAAAGTGGATAACCTCCCATTTATCCACATTAAACTGCATCTGCCATGCATCTGCCCATTCACCCAATCTGTCCAAGTCACCCTGCATTCTCAAAGCATCCTTCTCACAGTTCACACTGCCACCCAGCTTTGTGTCATCTGCAAATTTGCTAATGTTACTTTTAATTCCTTCATCTAAAACATTAATGTATATTGTTAATAGCTGCGGTCCCAGCACTGAGCCTTGCAGTACCCCACTAGTCACTGCCTGCCATTCTGAAGGAGACCCGTTAATCCCTCCTCTTTGTTTCCTGTCTGCCAACCAATTTTCTATCCACATCAATACCCTACCCCCAATACCATGTGCTCTCATTTTGCCCACTAATCTCCTTTGTGGGTCCTTATCAAAGGCTTTCTGAAATTCCAGATACACGATATCCACTTGTTCTCCCTTGCCCATTTTACTTATTACATCCTCAAACAATTCTAGAACATTTGTCAAGCATGCTTCCTCCTTCGTAAATGCATTCTGACTTGGACCGATCCTGTTACTGCTGTCCGAATGTGCCACTATTATATCTTTAATAATTGACTCCAGCATCTTCCCACCACTGATGTCGGGCTAACTGGTCTATAATTCCCTGCTTTCCCTCCTTGAAGAGTGGGATAACATTAGCTACTCTCCAATCCACAGGAACTGATCCAGAATCTATAAAACATTGGGAAATGATCACCAATGCGTCCACAAGTTCTAGAGCCATCTCCTTGAGTACCCTAGGAAGCAGATCATCAGGCCCTGGGTATTTATCAGTCTACCATTATCACCATTTCCTGACTAAAATTAATTTTCTTCAGTTCCTCTGTCACCTTAGATCCTCTATCTAGCAATGTTACAAAATTTTGAGATTTTAAAAATCAAGTCTGTAATTTATCCCATCAGATAAAGCATAAAAATAAGTTTAATTTGACACCTAATTCACTTTCATATCTCAAGTATTTAAAAAGTTATGGCCATTTTCATACTTGGAAATGAGCATCTTGTTCCCTATTGATTTTCTATGGACATAACAAAAAAGCTGTGATCGTGAACCGTCAAAAGCCCATAACTTTCTTAAAAATTAAGAGAACTGAATGAAATTTTCAGTTATCATAGATTGAAGCATTCTGAAACAAATATAAAATAATCTTACTTGGATGACCTGAAATTAAAGCATATAATTAGTTAGTTACCTAATTGTAGCTAATTTCAGACTTCAATTTACTAGATCTAAACATCTATCCATTTCTTAATAAATGATTAACATTTTTAAATAGCCTAAATGTCCAAATAATATTCACAAATAATTCACAATAAAACATGATTTTTAAATCTCATTTACATTAATTTATAGACCAAATGGAAGGAATTTAGTGCTCAATTGCTGTAAATAAATGCCCATTTAAATCAGCTTTCCAGTGGGTCCCTGTGGAACGCGCTGGTTTAGAACGTTCACATTGCGGTAGATTTGTGCCCCAAATGCCGAGAAAAATACTGCGGGATATAATGGGCCCAAAATGAGCTACTCGCAATATTAAACTTTGTATAAAGGGTTCTTTAGAAGCCCTTTTTAATGTAAAAATATACAGCCTAACTTCAGATATTTGCTTTATGAGACCCTGCGGTTGCTGGTGGTCGGGGGTTTAGAGATTGATTTTTAAACTACTATAACTATTTTACGAGGCCTTTAAAACTAATAATAGCTTTTGCGACGGGGTCTTCCAGCGATTTTTCGTTAATAATTAACTAGGCTGAACATCTTAGATTTGAACAGCCTAGAGAAAATCGCGTTTTAAACCCGCCCCCTCTAAACGGCGCCAAAATCGCGCACACCCGCAGCAGCAGATTTTCAACGACGCTTCAGGTAGGCTTTGCAACATACCTACTCTATCCCCTGGTACATCTGTGAGTTTGTTTGTATCTTCCTTAGTGAAGACAGAACCAAAGTCTGCCATTTCCTTGTTCCCCATAATAAATTCATCTGTTTCTGTCTTCAAGGGACCCACATTTGTCTTAACTAATTTTTTCCTGTTCACATACCTAAAGAAGGTTTTACTACCCTCCTATATATTGTTGGCTAGCTTATTTTCGTACATCATATTTTCTCCCCGTATTGCCTTTTTAGTTGCCTTCTGTTGATCTTTAAAATGTTTCCCAATCCTCTGGCATCCGGCTCATCTTTGCTTTGTTATTCGTCTTCTCTTTTATTTTTATACTGTGCTTGACATCTCTTGCCAGCCACGGTTGCCTCTTACTCCCCTTAGAATCTTTCTAAGAGAGTATTCTTAAAGTCTCCTCTCAAAAGTGTGGCATACACACTGGCTGGTTTACCTTGGCTGCTTGAAGCAGAGGTGTGTAGGGGATGGTGCTGGGAGCCTTGGATTGAGAATAACCAAAAGCCCAATTCAAACAGAATGAGTACACCATCTCACAATCCACCATCCATGTGTCTGGTCAGGCCCCTCCTGTAAATCTGTGGAATGTAGAACGTAGAATGGTACTGCACAAACCAGCTCCTTCATCCCATAATGTTCGTGCCAAACATGATACGTTGGGTGGGCTCACATTTGCCTCATTAGTCACCTTAACAGTCCAAGCAAATCATTCTCTTCACATGAGACACAAAAAGAATAAGGAGCAAGCCATTTAGAATGGAGACGAGGAAACACGTTTTCTCACAGAGAGTGGTGAGTCTGTGGAATTCTCTGCCTCAGAGGGTGGTGGAGGCAGGATCTCTGGATGCTTTCAAGAGAGAGCTAGATAGGGCTCTTAAAAATAGCGGAGTCAGTGGCTATGGGGAGAAGGCAGGAACGGGGTACTGATTGGGGATGATCAGCCATGATCACATTGAATGGCGGTGCTGGCTCGAAGGGCCAAATGGCCAATTCCTGCACCTATTGAGACTGGCAGAAAAATAGAGTGCCAGGAGAACAGGCAACATTTACCTTCTAGATATTTTGTACACCAAGGCATGGACATTGAAATAAAGATGGAGCAAGTTAGAATTTCATTTTTCCGGTTCATATCCGATGTATGGCAGATAAATACAGTTAAATTACAAGAGTCTGGAACAGGGATTAATTCCCTCTGCCAGGAAGTGTAAGCCTATGTCCTGCATGATATTGACCCTCTGTAATTACTTGTACAAGCTGCATTTAGTGCTGCATAGGATTCAGAAAGCCAGGGTTGAATCAATCATTGAAGCAACAATAACCCTTCAATGAAGCAAAGATGATCCTCACTGTTGAAAATTTGGATCATCCACCGGAGTTATTACACCCAATTTCAAGCAGAGGTTTAGTTTAGTTTAGAGATACAGTGCGGAAACAGGCCCTTTGGCCCACTGAGCCTGCACACACTAGGGACAATTGTAGATTTATACCAAGCCAATTAACCTACAAACTTGTACGTCTTTGGAGTGTGGGAGGAAACTGAAGTGCTTGGAGAAAACCCACGCAGATCACGAGGAGAACGTACATACTCCGTCCATGAGGAGAACGTACAAACTCCGTACAGACAAGCATCCATAGTCAAGATCGAACCCAGGTCTCTGGCGCTGTAAGCTCAGTTTAGGGTTGGTAAGCGGATATGTAGTTGGTTCTTACCTGTCCCCTGAAATGCCTAAAGAAGCCTGCAATTCTGAGAGAATTAGGGATAACTAAAGTGTCCATTTCTCATAAGTGAATAAATAAAACATGAGGACATTTGAATGTCCGAGTGGCTCGGTTTATACAACTTTGCAAGCAGAAAATATTTACATCAAATTTTCTCCACATATATAAAATGGATTAAAATCTACTGAAGACTAACTCTTGCTTGTTGCTTAATGGGCTAAGTCACTTATTCTAATATCAAGTCCATGTATCTTATTCCAAGTAGCTTTACTTATTCCTTGCTTTCGTATCTTTTTACCATCTGAGTCGGTCGACGATTATGTTTTGAGTCGTTGCGATCAATCAGTTCTGCATGTTTGTAATTAAACTTCCTCCCGTCCTTAGAAGTGGTCCAGAATATTATTATTAATCATGATCACTTGCATCAGTTCATTATTTACTTTATGAGTACATTGCGAATTTGTGATCTGAGAGTTTGTTTCAACTCATTATTGCACCACATGCCTCAAATGCAAAGGCAGTTATCACAGGCATTTAAGTTTGCATGCATCTTCTCATCACCTAACATCATTGTGGACCAATTAAAATGTGATTTGATAGCTTGTTCTGCTGATTAGCTTGCTCTTCAACAAAAGAAAATATGTAGACCAGGGAAAAAAAACAGGCTTAAGTTAATTTCTGTCAATTAATGAGAGGCTTAGAAGTGTAAGCATGTTTTTTTGATGAGTTTTAACTTTATAAGTGCATCAGCATTTAAAGTTCCGATGCATTTGACAAAAGATTTTAATGTGAGCAAAGAAATAAATTATTCAATTAAGAAAATGAAAATCATTTCAACAGAAGCCTGTAAAGAAGTCTTTATGGACTGATCTATTTTTAAGAACAAAGATTAAGGCAGAATGTGAACTAATAAAAAAAACGTGCAAAGAACGGTATTCGCACTTGTTATGTGTTTTCATTTCTGTCCACCAGGCATAATAACTCGGGTGCATTTTACACAATCTATCTGCGAGCTTGATGGATTTCATTTTCCATTTTATTATCCCCAAAAAATGTTTAATTAAAAAAATGACATTGTTTGTCCAGTACAACTGATTTTTAATTTGTGAAACTTAACTTTTTGATTGACAATTTAAAAAAAATGACAATAAAAATAATGTGATAGTTGGAGATTACAGATCTTATTTGAAGTTGAAAAGTAACCAAGTAAAAATAGTGTAATCCTAAAATCTATACCTTTATTATTATACTTTTTCAGGAGCACGAGGTGAGCAATAAACATCAACAAAGCCCATATCCTGAGAAATTAGTCAATAACAAAGTGACCAGAACATATTTAAATGACTGTTGATTTAATAGTTCACCAGCTCTTTCTCACTTAATATTTTTTACTCCTCACAGAATTTTAGTAATAATTAATTTGATTGAATCTTCTTCTGGTAACTCATTATATAAAATGAAAAAAATAATTGTTGATTGGTTTCAGTCATAGATAGACACAAAATGCTGGAGTAACTCAGCAGATCAGGCAGCATCTCTGGAGAAAATGGATGGGTAACATTTTGGGTCGGAACCCTTCTTCAGACTGTAAATTACTTCCGACATTGTGTTCAGTCTTTTGCCCACTAATGCACCAGGTCTTTCTAGGAGGAAATCTAAGTAGCATGTTACAGTTATAGCTTTATGAAAAGTCCAGTTACTATCGCAGGTAAATCATCTTTTGAAAATGATGACAATTTAGCACATGTATTCTCAGATTATAATATGTTTATGCATATTTATGTTTTCTGCAGGTGACATTTACAAAGAGGAAGTTTGGGTTAATGAAGAAGGCTTATGAGCTAAGTGTTCTATGCGACTGTGAGATTGCTCTGATCATCTTTAACAGCACCAATAAACTATTCCAGTATGCCAGCACCGACATGGACAAAGTACTGCTGAAATACACAGAATACAACGAGCCACATGAGAGTCGAACAAATTCGGATATTGTCGAGGTAGGATTTGATCTGACAAATATATTAATCATTTGTATTCAGGATTATATTGTAGTGTCAACCGCAGCTCTGTTGTGTCATTCGTGGTTGTGGGTTAGAGTTGTACGTTCAAGTCCCACCTGAATTTCGTGCAAAAATGTAGGCTGACACTTCAACGTAGTACCAAAGAAAAGCTGCACCCTTGGAGAGGCCATTTGTCCAATGAGATATAAAGCAAAGTCCATGGGTTGATGTAGAAATCCCAAGGTTCATAAAAGGGGCGTTGTATAAAATGCTCTAATTAACATTTATCTCTCAATCAACATAACAGATTATCTAAAGTGCACAAATTGGCTGCCATGTCCTTCACCTCAAGAGTGGCTGCGCTTTAGAAGAGCCACATCAGCTGTAAAATACTTTAGGGTGACCCGTGGCTGGAAAGAGTGTGAATAAATATGGTTTTGTCTTTGTAAGATATTAAAGGTGGCAACATGTAACAAAATTGTATTCCCTAAAGCTAACAAATTAATTAGATCGATAGACAGTTACAAGACAGAGTAGCTAAATATGCAGCACTTCACTGTTATTTGAAACTCTTGTAATAAACTTTGCAAATGTAACAACTTATCCAGTAAGTATAAATTTGTTATATTCAGTTACACAATATACTCAGAGCGAACTGCTCCCATGCTGTTTTTGCCACTTCATAGCATCACCTTCAGATTAGTTGATTTTCATTCCCATTACGATGTTTTGACATCACTATACATCAATAAAGCAATAATATTATTTTTTATATGCGATAAGTATTTGTAACATATTACCCCTCAAGGACCAGAAATTGAAGTTTGGCTCAAGAATGTGTTTTATTTGTTCCTATTTACTCATTTGGACTGGAACCAGGTAAAGATTTCACTCCTTGTGATTTGTAATTTAATTTGAAAGCCTCCAGTGTTGGCTCTGCGGTCAGCATTGATCATGCATCAATCCCTTTGATACACCCTCGTTTGTATGTCAGCAAAATGGAAGCTACTGCTTTCATAAAGATAGAATGTCAATATACCTCCATTGTGATTATGGAATATTAATATTCTTCAGTGTTGTCAGAATCTGATATAACTATTGAGAGATCCTGAAAGCAGAGAAGGTGTTGCAGGTTATGTGGAACATGTAATGTTTTACCATTTTTGATTCACATTTCTCATGAGGAAAATATATTGCTGATTTTTAAAGATCCTCTAGGCACTGATTGAATAGATGAAAAGTATAAAGTTACTCTTGTGAACCAAAAACAGAAAATATACAAAATAGCATTCAGTTTCTGACATGGAAAGAGATTAGAATTTTGGATTACACCCTTCAAAACCTCCCAACATGGATTGTAACCATATTCCTGTGATTCTCTTCTCAGTCAACAGATTCTGATTCCGTTACTGTTCATGTAACGGTTTAGAAAAACAATGATATCAATTGAAGTGAGAGAACGTGGGTAAAGTCCAAATAACAAATTGAGACCTCAGTTATGGCAAATTGTTAGATCACTGACTTTTTCCTTTAGTGTTATTGAAACATAAAGTTTCAGTCTTCCCCAGTTGGCATTAAGCTGCAAGGTCCACTGCGTTACCGGTGTGAATAATAAATAAAGCTGAATAGAATGCTTGCTAAAATTACTTGCATAGCTGACAAAGGAAGCTTCAATAACACTGAGCAAAACTCAGCTTTTCTTTAGTTTTATTTTTGGCTGTTTGAAAAAGATATTTATTTGTTTACCTGATCTGAGTTCAGTTTTTTTTTGTAAAACGGGCTACTTCGCAGCCAAAGACAGCGTGGTTTAATGCCTGGAGGAAATAGCTCTGCAGTGTGCGTGGGTGTTGAAAACGCGCTTACTGATGTTCCGTGCAATTAGCATGTCTTTGCCTGATAATTATTGGTGTGGCTGCAATGCCGCACAACCCCAAAAAGCTCTTCAGACATGTTTAGACAGGTTGAAAAAGTTTGTACTCTTGGGGGAAATGTGTGGAAAGAGTAACATATGTAAATGTAAAAATGAATTATCTTTTAAAGCCCTTGTTTAAAATCGGATTGTTACAATATGCAGTTATCTGATTTTAATATTCACAATATTTAATATATAATGAAGGCGACGGAAGTAGCATAATCATCATCCTACTAATGTGGCTGTTGAAATATTCCAGCACAAATACAGGTTTATCAAAGAACATTGCAGTGAAGTACTGCTTCAATTGTATGCTTATCATTTGAATGAGGTTGAGCCCATGGCTTTCAAATGTGGGTCATTTTTCTCTTTGATATTTATTTTAGTGAAACACCTCTGGAATTGCCTTTAATAATAAAAAATAATGTACTTTAAGACAGGACTGGAGGCAATAGTAAGAGTGACCAAATATTGGTTCTGTGGAAGATTGTAAAATAAAAAGGTCAGTTTAGACTTTAGAAGAAAATTCCAATGACTGGGTCTTGGGTGGCATTGCATTTTCCTACCAAAAAACAAACGGTATACAACAATCTATATTCAGAGAGAAATACCAGGGAGATATACCAGGAAAATTGATATGGGTGCAATGCCAGCATCAACTTCAGGGATTTAATTGTTTGCCGAAAATATAAATTGCACTCAAAGTGCAATGTTTTTTGTACAAATGAGCACATCCACATATATTCATCACTGAGAATGTGCTTAACACTCTTGGAGATTAAGTTCAAGATAACTAGTGATCACAGACTTATGTTGTGGACAAGAATGGATTAAGGGCATGACTGAGTGCAGGATAACAATTAGAACGCAAACAATTATGATGTTGATGGTTTTGTTGAGAGGGTAGGATGAGCATGGAGGGATCAGCAATTTGATTGTTCGTTGGGGTGGATTGGTGTCTGAATGGTGTTTGTGGGTGAAGGGAGGAAGAGTTTACTCACAGTTTAACGGCACGAGGTGGGATAGGAAGGGGGAATGATAAGGATGAGCCAATGGTTTGAAAGTGATGATGAGAGGTACGGAGATTGGGACCACAATTTGAATGCCAATAATGGGGCGGGAATTGTTGAAATTGATACCAACAGTTTGAATGGTTGGAATGAAAGGAATTAGTAGGGAGTTTGTGGACTGGGATTTGGACAAATTCTGGTTTAGGGAAGAGGAGATAGTGTGGCCAAAGCCTAGGACTTGGGCTATTGCAGGACTGAGCTGATATCGGGATGGTGCTGGGTATTTGTGTTGTATTCGAACAGATAGAAGGATTCAAGATTAATTGTCAATCTACCTTTCTATTCCAATCGTACAAATCTTTGAAGAAAGGGGTATTTTAAACTCGATGTAAGGAAGAACTGGGAACCGACAGGGACAAGGATTAACATGCGCAAATAAAGTGGGACAGCGTATGTGTAACAACATTTGGAGCATATTGTAAAATAGACAGCAAGAAGAATATTAGAATGCAAATAGATACGAATTAGGAATAGAAGCTTTATATTTGGCTCCTGAAGCCTGCTTTTTAAATTATCTGGAGGTGATAAAGGCTTTGTAAGAGTTCCAGCAGTGTACTGATGTACGGGTGTGAGAAACATTATTGCAAGTGTGGAAGTAAGCAAATTTTTATGACACAATTTGAAACCGAATTCAGTGTTGAATGTGAAACTGAGGATTCAAACATTTTCGTTGAGCCTAAAACAATAAAAATAGATGGATTTAAAGGCAAGTAAAGTGGGGACTGAATGTGATGTTTTGGTCATCTTTGAGACAAATAGAAGAGCAATCGCAGCTATTTTTTACTTCAGTTACCAAGATACTGAAATGCAAAGTCAATTTTATATTCACAATGTAAGTGTGCAATGTAATTTTATTTGTGAATGTGATTAAATGTTTCCAAATTATTAAATATTACTAGACCATAAGAAGTGTATTGAAAATCATTCCACATCCACCAGTGTTGCTTTTGATTTATTGAACAATTTGGAAATGCAGTTTTTTTTAATTTTTATTGAAAATAATAACTTTAAAAATCTAATTTTGTGGTGGTATTTTTAGCCAGCAATAAACCAGAACCAAAAATTCCCACATTAGCTAATGTGCCAATATTCTCAAGCCTGGTGCCGGAAATATATATTTGTAATATTACCTAAAGAAAGCAACATAATGATTTGTTGCACATCTGCAGAAATGGATCAGTGAATGGACAAAAATAAACCAACTCCATGATGATTAAGGGTGTTTAAAATTAAGCATGCAGTCGTGATGTGGGAGTGTATTAGACATTTACCACACCAATTTACGCAAGCTAGTCTTTTAAGGCATGGAGCACAGGCATTCAATCAATGGACTGCCAATCCTTTCTCGCCATGAATATTAGTGCATATAGTTCCCCTTATCTCATTCCACTATACAATTCACTATGAGCTAAGACAATTTAAATGTAATTTTGACCTTTTAAGCTAACAAGTCAGTAACGGCACTTCATAAAGTACTTAGTTATTCTGTGCTAGTAAAATAAACTATCTGGATAGACATAATTAAATGTTATGGACTAACTGTAAAAACAAAATGGAGATCGGTGCATGCCACATCCAAAATGTCTGTTCCAACAGTTGACCTTTTGATTGATGCTCCAATATTAAATATGGAAATTAAAAAATATATTATCTATTGATGCTTCATTGCTAGTTGGCATGCGTTGTTTAAATCTTTCCAAGAGGTTAACGCTACAAGCAAAAGTAATAACGTGGTTTTATATACTAATTTAAAAATAATTCATTTCTTGCAGTTGCAGCTATTTTCTTTTGTCATTGGACACCATTTGGAAAATCTGTACCTTGCAATATTTCAGAATGTTTTTTGTGAAAATGTATGCACAAATGGCTGCAAAGTTTCCTTGTGATCTGTGAATATTGGACGGAATGGCATTACTTCCATGTGCTTTTTGATTATTAAAAAAAAAAAAGCATTAACATCAATGAAGTTCTTGTTTAGGGTTGGTGGTTCAGGGTGTTATTTAGGATCAGAATGTGCAGTACTTCCTGTTATTTATGACTGACTGTAAAAACCACCATTTATGAGGAACATGATCTTTTTCAAAACTTAGCCTCCCCCCACCCTACCCCCACCTATTTGGAGTTGAAATATTGTACTGCATACAATCCAATGGTTTGTGTGGAGTTTTTTGCTTACATGTTTAATTTTAATGTACATTTGGCAACTATGAATTAAAAGTGATCTATAAAGTCATTTTATCGCATGAATTTAGCTGCACTAATTGTCCGAGAAAAGAAGTTCCATTCTAGAAGAGGTCAGGAAAGTAAAACTGATGATCTAGTGAACATAAGGATAATTTATTTTAAGTATCAGTAGATCAAGCATTATGAAGAATTGTGGTGATATTGTTTGCTCGTGCATGGCATGCCACATATACAGTATTTTATAACGCAGCAAGAAACAAAATCCAATCATGCTACATAATGCAGCCTACATAGTCCCTTTCAGATCTGGCTGCCTGTCATTTTGTCTTGCATCATGCTCCAATTAGATCACCTGGTAAACGTTTCTGAATGAGATGAAAAAAATATCTGTTAATTATTTTCATAGGTCAAAATGCTCATGATTTGCTGCTGGTGCAATATTTTTTTTACTGCCTTTACAAAACGTGAAGGCTTTTTCGTTGTTTTGTTCTTAAATTGAAATGGAAGGTGGATTGCTGTATAACAAAAAGGAATATCAAATGAGAAATGTTGGACAATTACAATCAGTCAAAAATGAATACTAAGAAATCTTTTTTTAAAAAATATTTTTATTAGAAGCAAACATATTATAAAGTATAGTTACATATTATAGTAAAAAAAACTTTTCATATATATCAATCATACGTTATTAAAATTTTCAATTGTCGATTAATTCTGCTTCTAGTATTTTTTTAATATAGATAGAAAGAGAGAGAATGAGAGAAAAAATAATTACAAATATCAAAAAAGAGAACAGGTGGAATGAATTACATATAATACGTCATTGGAGATAGGTTCGTAGATTATAAAGTATAACTTTTCGTCTAATCCTGAGTTCAGGTTTCAGTTGGGTTTTCGTGCTGGGCTAATCTATCCCTTCAAATAGTTAATGAATGGAGCCCATATTTTAACAATAAGTTCTTGTTTGTCCATTAAGCCAAGTCTAATTCTTTCTAGATGTAGGGTCTCCGACATTTCCACAATCCACATCTTAATTGTGGGGGTTATAGGGCCTATACTAAGAAATCTTGATGAAATTACACCCATATTAAGTGCATTTACTGCCTTTACAAAAACGTGAAGGCTTTTTCGTTGTTTTGTTCTTAAATTGAAATGGAAGGTGGATTGCTGTATAACAAAAAGGAATATCAAATGAGAAATGTTGGTCAATTACCATCAGTCAAAAATGAATACTAAGAAACCTTGATGAAATTACACCCATATTAAGCAAATCTTCATGAACAGGAGAAGTGATCACAATTATGTGAATCAAGTTTTCAAAATTCCTAAGTACACAAAAATGCTGGAGAAACTCAGCGGGTGCAGCAGCATCTATGGAGCGAAGGAAATAGGCAACGTTTCGGGCCGAAACCCTTCCTCCTCCCTTTCAAAATTCTTAGTCATAAATATGGCAAATTAGATTCAGGAACTTTCATGTAAACATTGCAAGGTAAACCACATTGCTCTCACCACAGTTGAACTATTGTGTGGAATTTCAGTAACCCAATTATGAAATATTGAACCTACGTGAAAGGTGAACTCTGGAATGATTTAGAGTAGACAATAGCAAGAATTTATTTGTAATGTGAGCCTTGTAGATGAAAATGCTTTTCACCAGAGTAGAACATGTTAAGGGAAATCGAATAAAAGTGCTCAATGTATTTAAGTGCGTTGAGTGAATAATAGTGAAAATGAATGGCAGTAGTTCAGCAGTAAGCAAATGAACGTGGTACTAACACTCAAAATGTAAGAGGGGTGTGTGGAAGAAATTCATCATCTAGACATTTATTAGAATATATATACTTGCACAAATGGATGTTAAGCCTTGCTAATTACACCACAAGTGTTCAATAAAACGTATACAAGGGGAATGTATTATAGCATGAGGACTAAACAAAGATTTGAAAATTTGTTGAAAAGCTTCATTGTGGAGCCAATACTATTATTAAGGTAATAAATCAAATAGCATTCGTTAGTGTGGAGATTTCAGTGGTTCCGCAATTTGTTACAAGATTACTTAAATGTGGAATGGGTCACCAAGACGCTGTCATGAAGCAGTGACCACAATATCATATCAAAATAAATGGATAATATTTTAAAAGTGAAACTGTGAGGAACTGATGAGTAGAAACGTCAGCTTAAATAATTTTGTATGAACATTATCAAGAGTAAAAAACAGAGCTAAACTGATTCTATGTTAAAACTTTTTTGTAACATATCCGTTTATTAATCAGTATGAGAATGGAAGTTTGAAATGCAAAAATATATAAACTGTAAATCCAGTTAATTCTATCTATAAACAGTGATTGTATTAATAGACAGATGAACTTCATTTAGTTGTACAATATTTGCAGTACTAAGCAGTTGGGTTAGACGGGTAAATGTAGAAAACAGAATAATCGAATCTAAAACATCAAACGTTTTGATCAGTATTGATATTACCAAATTCTACTTTTAGTAGAGTGCTGGAGCCATCTAGTGCATGGTAGTCAACTGTTAATCATTAAGAATAAAATATATAAATCACATGACATTTCAACGCTCGGACAGTAAATGCTCGAAATATCAGCAGGCTCTGCAGCAAAGAGAGGGAGCGAAACCCTTCATATTTTTGGTTGATGACCTATTATCAGAACTAGAAAAATGCAGAAATCTAACGTTTTAAGTTGTAGAGAAGAGCGGGGCTGGAAAAGGTAAAGAGAACATTTGGAGATCAGGAGAAACTGAATGGTAGCAGTTTGGTGACTGGTGGCATGTTTTTGTCAACGTCTTATCAAAAACAAAATGGGAAACGGAAAGCATTGAGGATGAACCAGTCACAAGAATGAACGGAGTATAAATGGGAATTGCAAAGGATCCTTATTGGCAAGACAGATCTCTTTGCCTATTTTTGGGCTGCATACATTTATCCTGCTCAAAGATGATATTGTTTGCTGTACTTTGAATCAAAATGAATCATACAAGATTATGTACTGAATCAGCTTTTGTGCAATGAAGGATATTGATCAAGTCATTAGCTAGGCACACCATGGTTATTGCACTAAGATCTTTATGGGATTTGTTTTTATCAGTGGACTTTCATCTTTTGTTTTATTTTTCATAACTGGGATTTAGAGTTTAAGACCTTACGCGTTTAAGCTTCACAGTTCAAAGTAACTTTATAATTAAACAGTGACGTCATATTTTTCCTGCATTTAGATTATCTTATTACAAGGTAGATATCCCTCAAGTATACACTACAAAAAATGTAATACAAGTGAAAGTTACAAATTAATCTTTCCACATCTGTAACCAAGTGTTTAAGAACATTCTTTAAAGCTTATTATTATATCTTGCATCCTGGTGTTTTTTGCATTTCCGAAGTAGAGTCAGCTCTTTGTTTTCTAGTTGCAATTTCACACAGTGGAAGCTTGTCGCTTTCAGTATTTTTGGCCAGCCTGCCGGAGGGCAAGTTTATTTTTAAATCGCTGAACTCTAAATGGTCTTTATTTTTCTAAGATTAGAAACAGATGAAATGCCTGAAGTTAAAAGATCGTAGGCTTGTTTCAAATTATGAGAATGGGAGTTCTCCCCCTTTGTGTTTTTATTCTTTAGCGAAGAAATGCCTCATAACCGGTAGTATCCTAAAAATAGGATCTGGTGCAGCTAAAAATAGTGAGCTCTGTGCCTTGCCAAGGAGAATGGAAAGGAATGGGCGTGGACTAGCAGTTTCTCTGATCCTGCTCTATTCATTCAACGATTCCTCTGAGAACATAGGCAATGATAAAGTGTCCTTGAAATAAACCACAGACTCCAACACCACTCTTCAGACTTCTGGGTGCCAACAAGTCTTTTTAGCCCAAGGATACAATTTTTTTCTCTTTCTTTCATTTAACAGAACAGCAGTGAAAGACAGATTTTCGCTTCAGAAAGGGCAATAGATAAAAACAAATACTGCATAGTTCCTGCACACGAGATTTATGTTCAGCTTAAGAAAGTCAAATAAAAAAGAACTGTACTCTGTGCAATTGAATAGCCGTTCCCCATTATACATTATACATGTACAAGCAACAAAAACACACACAATTCCTGCAAAACCATCATAAATGTTTTTCTCAATCTTAGAATCAATGATTAAACTTAAGTCACTGATTATAAACTTGGAAACAGAAGGAAATAATTGAAAATGAAAATCATTGCTTTGTAAATGGATAATCCACCCTCACATTACTACTGACACAATGGCTTCACTCTTGGTATTTTAAGCAATTAAGGACATAGTTCATTTATTTATTCCTAGTTCTCTCTTGCTTCCGTTATTGGTATAACTAGCCTCCGCTACTTTTTATGTATTCATTAATTTTTGAAAAGCATCTGGAAAATGCAAGAAGGATCTTGAAGATGCACATGTATAGAGGCTTTTACAACACCAGGGATCATTTCAGCACTCGGCTTTTTCCTGTATTAGATCAATTCATTGGGCAATTAAACCACACGATGTACATCCTTTGTGCTGCGATTTCTTAGCATGTTTACATACAGAAAGATATTAAACAAATAGATGTCTTACATTTTTCGTAAAAGTGTCAAGGAGTCTATTTATTAGAAGGGAATTAACTACAACTTAAATAATACAACTGTATTTCGTTGTCTCTGTACTGTACACTGACAATGACAATTAAAGTTGAATCTGAATCTGAATACAAAACAATATCTTGCCATTGTTGAGGGGTTTTTTTCTGTCCTACATTTTAATTTTTCCAGTCTGCTGATGTTTCTCGTGCTTCTGTTTAATGACTCATCAAAATAGAGTACGAATAGAATACATAGTAATTTGTTAAGGATGGGTTAATTAAAGGTAATTGCATACCCTAAATCATACCCTACATTCTTGACAGCGCAATAGAAATTCATCCTTGGTCACTTGATCTCTAAATTTGCGTTAAGATAGTCATTGCATTTTATTTCCAAATATTTCAATTTCTGAGGGAGACCGCAGAGTCAATCTGTTACTATAATCATGTGTTAAGCTCAAGTGGCTGGGAGCAATTTTCAACCACTATATTTTCAAGTTCCTTAGCATGAAGAAGAATTACTTTGATTAAATTGATAATTTTCCTCTATGTAATCTTAATTATTTTTTGCAAGGAAATACAGAAATTCAGTACTGTTGCTAAATAATCAAGTAACCAGTGGAAAGTGCTTGAAGAAAATACTGACCTTTTGAAATTGGTGGAAATCGAGGTGGATTAGAAGTGAAAACCTCTCAACATTTTTTGGTACATGAGGAATGGATCAAGCTGAACACTTGTTTATTCATATATCAAAATGTAAAAAAATGAAATATCTTTACAGATTGTGGTGATGACTATGCAAATAACATTGTAGTTTTGAGCGACAGACGTATCAATATGTTTGCAAATTCTTTCAGTGGGACATTTATGATAGGATTTAAGTCGATAATTGATATGAAGCACCATGGAGCGAACAGCGGTCCTTATGTCTGTGTGCCTGAGCTCCACTTGCCTCTTTCCAAAGCCATCTAAAGTATTTGTTCCTCTAGCTTCTGCCCCCTGCTGCTCTTTGTAATGAAATAGACCTCAAGCAATTTCTTTATCCCGTACACTGGATTTTATTGTGCCAGCATGGTGTGTTTGTGACTATTGAGGAATGAATTCCAATATTGTTTCCTCTTGTCATGAGACCTGCATGTGATATATTTAGTATCGTTTAAAAAAAAGAGCAATTGGCTTCTGTGAGATACATTTTGATTTTCTACTATCAATTTATTTGTATTACAGTGTTGTGTTTTGCAGCTGATAATCCTTAGAATAAGTGAGATATTTTGTATTCTTTGCTCTTTTGTTATCCCTTGCTGCCCGTGTGCATCATTTTCCCCTTGCCCCTCGTAAATGTTAATACTACTTCAATCAAGCATTGTAATCAAAATGTCTGCAGATGGAAATGTTTAGTAAGATGAGCAATGGTGGTGGAGGAACGATCAGCTTGATATTTTTGCAGTTGGTTACTGTCCAACAGTGTCTTTTGAGAGACAAATGTTTGAAGGCAGGAGGTGCTCAACCATGATATTCTTCACAGTTATTGTCAACACCAATTGTTTTAGAATTCATATTAAAAATCGCTGCAGTTATAGAATTATACAGCTTGGAAAAAGCACCCATTCGGCCCAACATGTTCATGCTGACCATAATGTTCTTTCTGAGCTAGTCCCATTTACCTATAGCCCTGGAGAGCTTTCCTATCAATGAAACTGTCCAAAAGTCTATTTTAAGCATTCTAATTGTATCAGCCCCAACCACTTTCTCTGGCAGCTCATGTCGTACACCCACCACCAATCTGTCGTGAAATACTTTCCTTAATGTCCCCATTAAATCTTTCCCCAGAACAAAACTTCGAGTGAGAAGGAATAAAATAAAAAAGGGTCTGAGGGGAAACTTTCTCATCCAGAGGATGGTGCATTTATGGAACTAGTTGCCAGAGAAAGTGGTTACAATTGTGATATTTAAGAGATACTTGGACAGGTACATGGTGTGAGAAGGATTGGAGGATATGTGCCAGGCTCAGGCAAGTGGGACTCGCTCAGTTAGTCAACGTAGTGGGCGTGGACAAGTGGGCCAAAAAGTCTCTATGTGCTATATAGCTCACTAACTATAATACCATTCAGCCTTTATCGATACCTTGATCCCTCCCATTCCTGTCCTTCTCCCAAGGATGATGTGAATCATTGGCTCCCAGATGGTAAAATTACTGGTGCCTGTTAAATGGTTCACAGCACATCTGATTTGCACATATCTTTAAGTTCTTTCCTTAGCCCAAGTTCAAATAGCTGAAAAGAAAAAATAACTGCAGATGCTGGATACTAGAACATTCAACAGGTCAGGTTCTATACTTGCCTCATTTTAGGATGCAGTAGGTGCTATATTGTTCAATTAGCTTGTGTCGTGCTTGTAACTAATGGATGGATCACATGGCTGCAAGTGCATCGCTTGGGACCTATTCACAAACCACAAATTGCAGGAGTGAGTTTCTTCTGCCTCCAACTGACCCCAAAACAACAAATGTGGAATCTTTGCTTCATAAACGAAGCCGCCTCTGACTGCTGCTGAATTCTCAAACACAATGCATTAAAAATAGGGTGGGTTCTGCAAAAAGCAGATCGTCCATTTTGTCTGAGGCTGCGAAGATTAAAATCTACCACAAAATATCTCTTAGACTTTCAGAATATATTTTAAATTAAAAGCTTTGAAGTTTAGCTTTTTAACCCTATGCACAACACATTCATTAGCATAATAAATGTATATTTGTAAATATATATATCTATGTGTATATATAATGTACTCTCAGTGCAATTCTACATGAAATGCATATTTTAGTTTATAGATAATATTTGTATTTTTAACATTATATCCATATTAAACTATATAATAGGCTGCGTATACATTTAATATGTTGTATACACTATCAGTGCAATATTAGTAAACATGCAAATAATATCATGGAGCCAATTCTTAACAGTTACTAGATTGCACAAACATCTGACTAGTTTTATCGCCTAGGAGTGTTTAGACTACTTTATTTTGCACTCAACTGGTTCTAATTTTTTTCTTATGTTGTTGGTACAATATCTTTTGAAATTGAGGGTAAAGTGAAACCAGTGAAGTACAATTGCAGTTTCCCAAAAAATCATCTAAAGGTTTTACAGTGTGCACCAGTAGCACCTGTACTAGAAAGTATCGTCTGTGGTCAACAAAATAGAGAGATGTAATATTACCATGAAAGGGTTAGCATGTTTCAGGCTTTTAATCTGGATATTCTTTATCAGTCATAGAGTCATACAGTGTGGAAACAGGCCTTCAGCCCAACTCGCCCACACAGGCCAACAATGTCCCGGCTACACTAGTCTCAATTGCCTGCGTTTGGGCCATATCCCTCCAAACCTGTCGTATCCATGTACCTGTCTAACTGTTTCTTAAAAAATGGGATAGTCCCAGCCTCAACTATCTCCTCTGGCAGCTTGTTCCATACGCCCACCACCCTTTGTGTGGAAAATGTTACCCCTCAGATTCCTATTAGATATTTTCCCTTCACATTGAATCTATGTCTTCTGGCCCTCGATTCCCCTACTCTGGGCAAAAGACTGTGCATCTACCCGATCTATTCCTCTCGTGATTTTGTACACCTCTATAAGAACCCCCCTCATCCTCCTGCGCTCCATGGAATAGAGACCCAGCCTACTCAACCTCTCCCTATAGTTCACACCATCTAGTCCTGGCAACATCCTCGTAAATCTTTTCTGAACCCTTTCAAACTTGACAATATCTTTCCTATAACATGGTGCCCAGAACTGAACACAATATTCTAAATGCGGTCTCACCAACGTCTTATACAACTGCAACATGGCCTCGCAACTTCTCTACTCAATACTCTGACTATGAAGGCCAAAGTGCCAAAAGCCATTTTGACCACCTTACCTACCTGTGACTCGACCTTCAAGGAACCATGCACCTGTACTCCTGGATCCCCCTGCTCTACAACACCACCCAGAGGCCTACCATTTACTGTGTAGGTCCTGCCCTTGTTCGACATCCAAAAATGCAACACCTCACACTTCTGAATTCCGTCAACCATTCCTACGCCCACCTGGCTATTTGATCCAGATCCTGCCGCAATCATTCACAAGCATCTTCACTATCTGCAAAACCACTAACTTTTGTATCATCAGTATGCTAGCTTGAAATGTTAGCCATGAAAGGGCAGGCTTAGCAACAAGTGGGATCAAATGAGCCAGATGCACATTCAGGGTCAAACATGCAAGCAATATGTACAATTACAAATCTTGAGTTGAAAGTTACAGAGGATGCATATATGTAAGATAATACATGTCTGTACTAAGATTGGCACATGGCATTAGGCTGATAAGTGGACCCATGTGGGAAAAATGTAATACTATTGTTCAGGGCTGAAGGAAGATAAACGAGAAAGAGCAAAATCTCTGTGTTTATGACATCAAATGACATCAAAAAACACAATTTTTTAAAAAATTGTTCTTTTTTGAACTTTTACTTTATAACACTTTTTAAATGACGTGACATTCTGCATTATCTAGCTTATCCAGTTCTTAATCAGATACTATAACATGAGCATTGTTCTGTTTGGAGAAATTTAGATAAATACTATGGTGTAGCAGAATTACACTAGATTAGTTAAACGTTGCAGAAAATGCAAGGGAAAAGCCATGAACACAGAATAACAATACTATTTTTTCTGAATCCTGCACAATGCACAAATAGGGATGGCTGTTTACTTCATTGTAACCATTCATTTTGTGGGGAGGACAACTCAATTTGCAGATTGCCTCATGGGGCTAAAATACTCTGCAGTTTTGTTATGTTCTACTTAGTGATCCTTTGAGACTGAATAAAACAAAAATTGAGTATCTCCAGGGTAAACTTCATCCACAATTTGCATTTAACCCCTGGCCAATGTCATCATAGCTGTTTTCACCATGAGACACTCACCGAGCAAATTTCCTGATCTGTAATATAAACATGCTTACTCTAACTGTAACAGTACTAGACATCAGATTAGTTGCTTCATGTCAGCATATAGTCAGTGTGAGCTAATGGGGATCAGCTTTGTTTCTGCCTTATTGGACAGCTTCTTAATATTATGTTCATGACGTATGATATCCGGGATTGATAACATCCATCAGTTCTATGGAAAGGAAATTGTGAGTTAGGCTGATGTCATGTCTATATATAAAGAAACGCTCTTATGGAAACAGCCTGAAAAGTGGAAGAAAAGGGCTGCAACACATCTATGAACACAGAATAACTCAAATAATTGCTCTGTTTGGCTACGGAAAATAATTTGAAATATGATGCCTTGTTATTCTGTGTAATTTTTCCATTTGTTTTTGCATAGGGATTTCAAAACGCCTTTCATTAGATTTCATATGTTCTATATCTAGAATTTTAAGACATACATTAAGGTGGTTTGACATAAGATAATTTGATGTGAGGGGCTTCAAAATGTACTGAATGATTAAGATACTGATTACTGGATTTGAATATTCGAAGAAAGCTGTTTTATAAAACAGAAAAGTACTCACTTTGTGATTTAGTTGATATCTTTAGACTTAGAGATACAGCGGAGAAACAAGCGCTCGAACCCACCGCGTCCGTGCCAACCAGCGATCACCCCGTACACTACCACTTTCCTTCGTACTAGGTACAATTTATAATTTACAGAAGGCAATTAATCTACAAACCTGTATGTCTTTGGAGTGTGGGAGGAAACCGGACCACCCAGATAAAAGCCAAACAGTCACAGGGAAAACATCCAAACTCTGTATAGACAGCGCCCATAGTTAGGATCGAACCCGGGATTCTGACACCAAGGCAGCAGTTCTACCGCTGCACCACTGTGGCGATTTTACACTATCTTGTGAGTGGTGATTTATCATAAATCATGCACTTAAAATGAATGCAAAACAAACTCTTCAATAAAAAAATATTTCCTACAATGAATGAAATGCTTCAAATCTTGTGTTTAAATAAGCAGTTTGAAACAATTTTTCCAAATTAAATAAAAAACAGCTAGTATAATTTTCGTTGAGCAGATTATGACTTATTTATCGTGAAAATAAATCAGCAAAGAAAAAATAAATCCCTTTCTGTGATTAGATATGTTGTTTGTTTTGATGGTAGTGTTGTATGTGGGTGTACAATCCACAATATTATAGAGTGATGTGATTCAGCTTTCCCCCTCACTCTGAAGATTTGTCTTGACTGGATCATATGACTGCATTGCCAAACACACACCAGCTACTTCCTCACAGACAGAAAGGGAGATCATTAATCAAGAGGAACATCAGCAAAGGATGGGCTATCCATTGTCTTGGGTTAGGCACTGGCACATTAAAAATAATTGAATTTCTATCCCGTTCCTAAATGCCACTTTGCAAACTTGTGAAGAAATCCAAGTAAGGGCAGTGTTTTGTTTGCACTATAGTCCATGCTGTTGTAAATCTAGCTATTTGGTGCACATAAAGATATAGAAAGCCATTCTATAGTCACCAATGCTTTTGTTTTCACATTCCCAGAAAATATTTGCTGAGCAATATTTTATTTAAATCCTGGTTCTACATTTTGAACATTCTCTCCACAAATGTTGCGTGTTGAGTTTCTTCACGGCTCTCTTTACTTGGCTTGCGATCTTGGGCCATGTTGGTGGTTGTTGTACCAGATCTTGGGGAATGATGGTGGATCCATGCTGAACTGATAGCATTTACACCATAAATGTAACCAAATTCAGGATTTCTGGATAAGTGCCAAAGTCTTGAACTTGCTGGCAAAGATCCACTAATGGATCCACAACCTTGCTACTAAATCTGTTGATAGACTCTGCATGGAGCCCAGCAATGGAGAAATTGTTCCCGAGTTCTCCACCAACTACACTGGGGAATATATCATTAAATCTGAGGCAAGAGGAGCAATGTTTCAAGGGGAAGGTGTGGGGCAAGTTTATATTTAATATAACACTGGCTGGTGGGTCCTGGAACACACTGCCAAAGATGGTATGAAAGCAGATATGTTAGTGTGTTTAAGAGACTTTTAGATAGGCACATGGATATACAGGGAATGGATAGATATGGATCATGTTCAAGCAGATGAGATTACAGACATTGTGGGTCGTAGAGTCTGTTCTATGCTCTACACCAGGTAAATCAGTGCAGGAATAGCAAAGCACCCATTAAAGTAGAAATAAATGGTTTTGCAATAGAGGGATGATTGAGTAAATGTAACAGTAAACAGTAAATTTCAATTACTGTTGGGATTAAATGGCAATTTATCCAACTTTATTCCAACTTTACATTTGCATCAGGATTGGGAATATTGTTTCCGGTTTTAAGTAAAGCATGGTTTCACTTCAGCAAAATATTTGATAGTACACTGTAGTGAACTCTGTTGCCATAATTCAGTACAATTTGTATCCCAGCAGGGTTCCTTAATTTTAATTCAAATGACATGGTTTTGACGTCAGGATATCGTAGACATAGACATAGAGAATAGGTGCAGGAAGAGGCCGTTTGGCCCTTCGAGCCAGCACCACCATTCATTGTGATCGTCCCCAATCAATAACCCATGCCTGCCGTCTCCCCATATCCCTTGACTCCACTAGCCCCTAGAGCTCTATCTAACTCTCTTAAATCCAGCCAGTGATTTGGCCTCCACTGCCCTCTGCGGCAGGGAATTCCACAAATTCACAACTCTCTGGGTGAAACAGTTTTTCTCACCTCAGTCTTAAATGGCCTCCCCTTTATACTCAGACTGTGGCCCCTGGTTCTGGACTCGCCCAACACTGAGAACAATTTTCCTGAATCTTGCTTGTCCAGTCCTTTTATAATTTTATACATTTCTATAAGGTGCCCCCTCATCTTTCTAAACCCCAGTGAATACAAGCCTAGTCTTTTCAATCTTTTCTCATATGACAGTCCCGCCATCCCAGGGATCAATCTCGTGAACCTACGCTGCACTGCCTCAATCACAAGGATGTCCTTCCTCAAATTAGACCAAAACTGTACACAATACTCTAGATGTGTGAACCAATGCAAACATTTGTATCCTTTAAATAAATCTATTTCTTATCTCTGACCAAAGTTGTTTATTTTATTTAGAAGTATATTTAGATTTACAAGGCCAGCCAAAAAGCAGCATCATGTAATAAAATGAATGAGCAGCATTCAATTATTCTGGGCTGCTCTGTTGACCTGCTTTAGTGCTTCAGACAAATATTAATAATTCCATGATATTTTTCGAAGAGCAAAGTTGTTCTACCCAGAATTTCCCTCTTAAACATCAGAAATAGAATAGCTGCTTTCATCGCTGTTGAGGAATCTTGATATGTGCAAAATGGCCACTGTATTGACTTTTAAGTAACTACACTTCAAAGTAGTTCATTGTATGTGAAGTACTTTGCGATATTTCCAAATAATATGATATGGTGTAAAACAAATGCTAGTCTTGTTTTAAAATAGCCGGTTCTTAATGCAAGGTTCTATTCAGAGGCAGGTTACAAGCAAACCCAATTGATGTCGGGCCCTTGACGATGTGCTATTTAAGTTCAAAAGTTAAATAATTGAATCTTCTGTCTCTTATTATAAATAGATAATATGATATAATGCTATGAATTGTACTAATTCCAATCTGTAATCATGTTTAGGAAACAAATAGTTTCCTGTGCGGCAAAAATGTTGTATTTTTTTAGAAGTGCATTATTGCATACAGTATTGAAAGCATTCGTCAATCGGAGAGTAAAAAGGACTACAATGTAGTGTGTTATCAGAACTAAAGCAAGGGATCGCAATGAAATTTATAGGCAAGAGGGATGTTTTATTTTACAATGTTTAAATGACGAAGCTCTCTGGATCAAGTTCTCTGGAGATTAACAGTGGATGTTATTGGAGACATCACAGACTGAGAGCCATCTATGGCTATGTAGCTGTACGATCAGATCCGATTGGCTGTTGTCAAGTAATCTTCACCAGACAACAGGTGCAAAGTTGCTGACAGGTGTGGATAGCTTGGATAAGTAAAATTGCTGATAGTTAATGATGTAGCCACGTGTTAGCGTATAAAATGCTGAGCGCTGGCAGAACACAAAGCCAACTTGCATGCTTTCAGATCACTTGATGCTGGAGCTAGCCTTCCCCCATGGCCTCAAACAAATTCCTGGGTTACAAAGTCCAAGCCCTTACTAAAACCTGTGAAAATGGTATCTGCATGCTTTAGGAGTGTCTCAGAAATGTAATCCTGCCAGTTGGGAGATGGTATAACAATTCCGAGTTGCATGTCTGGAAGTTATTTGTTGGAAATGCTGCGGTCTGATTGACTGTTGCAATTTCTGTTCGTTGAGAGATGTAAGAGGATAGTTTTCACAACTGTGTGGTCCCGAATTGTAATTTGTTGTTAAAACTCATCCGTTTGCCATGAAACTAAAATAAAAAGGAAATGTTCTGATTCTTGGAAATTTAAGCTAAGTTCCAGAATAAAGAATAATAACTCCCCGGTCACATTTAAAACTTCAAGTAGTTTTATTGCCGACCTAATAAAGATCCTCTCATAAACGTGACACTCACAGAATAGAGTTGCAACTAAACTGATGTCAATCCCTGTGCAGCTACAGCAAGCATGTTTATATCACAGGTTAGGCAACTTGTTCCGTGGGTCTACCATGGTAAATATTACTGTGAAAACATTAGTCAAGGGTTAAATGCAAGATCTGTAGTGATTTTGTTTTATCCTCTAGTGTTTCTCAATGTTGAATATGACAAAACTGCAGAGTATTTTAGCCCCATGAGGTAATCTAATCTGCATGTCGAGTTGTCCTCCCCACAAAATGAATGGTTACAATAAAAGGAAATTATTGTGTCTCTAGCTGTGCATGTGTGCAGATTTTAGAAAAAGTCTAGTTCTTTCACAAATTAAAGCTGCTTTCTCTGCATTTAGTAGGACGTGTATGTCCTGTTTCCCAATGCTATTCATTGACTGCAGCTCAGCCTTCAATCGCACAATAAAGAATTGACTCATTCCTAAACTTCTGGATCTCGACTTTGGGGCCTCCACCTGCAATTGACTTTAGGACTTTGCGATCAGCAGAGATCAGTCTATTAGAATTGGTCATAACACTTCCTCCACCCATCCCTTAACAATGGTGTCCCATAGGGCTGTACTCAGTCCCTTGCTCTGCTCCATGTGCAGACATGACTCTGTGGCTAAATCTTTATGTTCACCAACTTTATGTTCGTCATGCAACGGTGAAAGCAACAGGTGTCCTAAACTTTCTGAGGCACAACTTTCATCATTGTTCAACTTCTGTCAAGGAGAAGCTATACTTCACCCTCGTTAGACCTCATTTGGACTACGCAGTTGCAGCATGGGACCCATACACAAATAAAAACATTTCTTCCATCGAACGTGTCCAAAGTCAGGCAGCTCGATTTGTTACTAACAACTATGAGAGAGAAGCGAGTGTCACCAAACTTCTGAATTCTCTGGGGTGGAACCCTCTCCAAGACAGACGTGAAGCTCACCGTTTGACCTGTTTTTACAAAATGTTAAATGATCAGCTCGACATAGATTACAAGACCTACACCAAACCCAAACCAATTAGGAGCAGACGAGGGCATTTGATGCAATTTGTGATCCCAGCTACAAAGACAGATGTGTACAGCAATTCGTTCTTCCCCCGCACAATTAAAGCATGGAATAATCTCCACCCAACTATAGTTACCCAACCAGATGCAACTAAATTTAAAGTAACTCTTTCTTCCCATTAACCCTTTCTGGCTTAAGCCCTCCCTTCACCACCTCCAGTTTAAATTCCATTTGGAATATTTTGGAGGACCAAGAAACCAAGAAGAATGGTACCACAGTTGTTGGCCGGATCAACAACAACGATGAGATGAAGTACAGGAAAGAGATCGAGAACCTAGCCCTTGACATCAGTAAGATGAAAGAGGTATTTGTTGATATAGGAATCCCAGGACTGAACACAACCCTGTCCTCAACAGACCTGCTGTAAAGATGGTCAGTAGCTTTAGGTTTCTAGGCATCTATATCACTAATAATCTAACCTGGTCCCTTCATACTGACGTCGTGATCAAGAAAGTAGACCAGGATATTTACATTCTGAAGCATCCAAGACGATTCAGCGTGTCCATGAGGATTCTCATAAACGTCTAGATATGCATATTAAGACAGGATGCACCTCAGCTTGGTATGGCAACTGCGCAGCTCTCGACTGTCTGAACTAGCCGGGAATAGTGAACATAGTCAATTTCATCCCTTCTTTCCATCCAGTCCATCTTCTTGGTGAGTTGCTTCAGGAAGACTATAGGTATCGTCACCCTGGCCATTCCATTCAGAAGAAGATACAGCAATTTGACAGCTTGGAAGTCTAGACTTTGGAACGGCTTCTCTCCCACTGCGAACCAATTCCTGAACCAATCAACTCTTTCACATCCCATTCCCAGAGATGCTACCATGAACTCTTAATCTTAATTCCACTTCATTCAGTTATTCGTAATTGTAATTTTACTATTATTTTGCACTGCTCATAATTTAACTACATTCTTGTATGATTCTGCTGTTATGCATGTTGAATTTTTGTGGTTTTTATCTTCACCGGATGTATACTCGTTGTTCACACGAAGTTCACAGAATAATGAGTATACATACAGTGAAGATAAATAGAACCATAAATACAACAACAAATGCATAACAGCAGAATTTCATTGCACTCTGCTGCATATGCCAATTAATTAACTAATCTTAAAACCAAGTCCCTGATTGCATACAGGAGCAAAAGTTCTAATTTGACAGTTTTATTTTAATCTCTAAATTCCCTTTCATTAATAAAACTACAGATTGCTAGCAATTGTCCATTATCAGTTTTATTTCTTGAGGAAAGTCTGATGTGAGTTTTGCACCTGTCAGCAAGGAATATTGCTGGACAGCTGGAGGTGTTGGTAGAGGGGACACTGGTTGTCAGCTACATAAATCCTGGCAAACAAGATAAAGGATAGCTGACAAATTCAGTGTGCAGCCAGCCATCAGATGGTAACAACTCGCAATTATCATTCTTATTGTTCTGTGATAAACCTAATGCCAAATATTAAGTTGCTCATTTTCTATTTGTTGCTGATGCATTTGAAATGATAATGAGTAGATTAACCTATGATGAGCGTTTGGCCTCGCTGTACTCGCTGGAGTTTAGAAGAATGAGGGGGACCTGATTGAAACATACACAATAGTGAAAGGCTTAGATAGAGTGGATGTAGAGAGGATGTTTCCACTTGTGGAAGAGTCTAGGACTAGAGGTCATAGCCTCAGAATTGAAGGATATTCTTTTAGGGAGAAGATGAGGAGAATTTTTTAGTCAGAGGGTGGTGAATCTGTGGAATTCTTTGCTGCAAATGGCTGTGGAGGCAAAGCCAGTGGATATTTTTTAAGGCAGATATAGATAGATTCTTGATTAGTACAGGTGTCAGAGGTTATGGGGAGAAGGGAGGAGAATGGTGTTAGGAGGGAGGGATAGATGAGCCATGAATGAATGGCGGAGTAAACTTGATGGGCCGAATGGCCTAATTCTACCCCTATCGCATGACCTGATGATAAAAGGAATAGCCGCAATATTCTGAGATTTATGATTAGAATGTGAGTAGTTTCTTTATACCTCATGGTATCCTTCAACACTGACCCTGTTGGTATTTGCAGAATTATTTGTCTATGCCAGTTGGGTCCCACTTTGTGCACGTCTCCACCACCTGCCTTTCCACGAACTTCTTGACTTTGTACTAAACTCTGGCACACACTCGCAGGGTGGAAGGAAAGGAAAGATGCTGTTGTGTGGGGGACAGCTATGTCCTCTACCCTCAACCTAATTAATTAGTCCTGAGCAAAGAGGGTACACAAAAATGCTGGAGAAACTCAGTGGGTGCAGCAGCATCTATGGAGCGAAGGAAATCGGCAACGTTTCGGCCCGAAACCCTTCTTCTGAGCAAAGAGGTTGATTTGCAAACTTTTTAAGTTATACTACCTTGTAATTTGGTCAAATGTCTTCCAAATTCTTTCAAGTGCCGACCACATATAAAATTGATTTGGCCCACTGTAGATTGTATTACAAATTATCTGCTGGTGGAATTGTATCCAACATGAAAATGGGCCAGATACATCCATGCACGGTTAATAAAAGTGTGTTTAATGTGGGATTTAAAAAAAAAAGAAATTCACATGGACACCTAGTGTCCTTGCAATCTTCCAAAATCTATTTCCTCCTTTACCCATCATAAATTAGAGATCAAATACTTGCAATCATTATGGAAACATCTAAGCACAACTAGAAGCTAGTCACTCTACTTCATTGCTTTTATCTTTAATTTAAGGGATGGTAGACTGACATCTGGAGATATGACTTGGTGTCTGATGACATTGGTTTATGGTTTATTGGTTCGGGACGACAGATGGCACAATGGGCTAAGTGTTCGGCTGGCAACCGGAAGGTAGGCGGTTCGAATCCCACTTGGAGTGCATACTGTCGTTGTGTCCTTGGGCAAGACACTTCATCCACCTTTGCCTGTGTGTGAATGTGTGTGAGTGATTGGTGGTGGTCGGAGGGGCAGTAGGCGCAGATTGGCAGCCACGCTTCCGTCAGTCTGCCCCAGGGCAGCTGTGGCTACAGAAGTAGCTTACCACCACCGAGTGTGACTGAGGAGTGAATGAATAATGCGATGTAAAGCGCCTTGAGTATTAGAAAGGCGCTATATAAATCCCATCCATTATTATTATTATTATTATTATTGGTTTAAGGTGAAGGGGGAAAGATTTAATAGGAATCTGAGGGGTAGCTTTTTCATACAAAAGGTGGTGGGTGTATGGAACAAGCTGCCAGAAGAGATAGTTAAGGCAGGGACGGTTGCAACGTTTAAGAAACAATTAGACAGATACATGGATAGAACAGGTTCAGAGGGATTTGGGCCAAATGCTGGCAGGGTGGGTCTAGTAAAGACTGACCTATGTTTAGCGTTACTTATCTTTGTACCATGAGGAATAGGATTTGCAATAAATGAGGATACATTTCAGCAGCATCATAGTGTTCAAATTTATTTATAACTCCAATACAAAAATCCAAACGTAACATTTGGATCAACACTTAAAATCTCCAGTGGCTTTCTCAATGTAGTCAAGTCAAGTCAAGATTGGATACCACTGTATAGGTGGTTTTAGAAGGCCCAGGACAATCTTACAGTAACTTTGTGGCTGTGGAGCTGCATTACCCTTATCCTGGCATTGTTTAAGTCATGATCATTGCCTGACTCCTCCAGGGAATAATGGATATGTGGATTGCAGACAAAACACTTCTATTTTCATGCCATGTGCAGAGGTGGTGGTGAGAGTATCGAGTATCAGATTGCATTTACCTTTGTGGTTTGTAGCTCCGTCACACTGTGCCCATTAGGTGGTCTTTGCAGGGGGCTTCCTCCCTTGACCTTGATCTCCATCACATCTCTTCCCTTTGCCTAATTGAGTAAACTTTTCACTATAATCCCTTTGAAGACTTGACCTCCATATGAGGTGGCAGAGGGGAGAGAAAGTTAACCTGGGGCGAATGCAGGCTCTAACCCAGCTACCTTCATTTTCTTTAACCTCCAATAATCTTTTGATCTCTGTCTTGAATCTGAACTCCTGCAGCTATCTAGGGTAGAGAATTTCAAAGATTAAAATCTGGTTAAGAAACCTCTTCTTATTTCAGTCCTGAATCAGTCACCTCTTATTTTGTGGCCACAACCCCAGGTTCCAGACACCAGCACCCCATCAAGCCATGTGAGATTATTTGCATGTTTCTTCTGATTTTAAGAGAATATAGAACAGTCTAGTTCAACTACCCCTCCTGGAACAATCCTTTCCCCATCCCACCTATCAATCGGCCAATATCACCAGCTCCTTTATTGTAATTGTTCATAGTTCATATGTTCTAAGAGCAGAATTGACCATTTGGCCGATCATGTCTGCCATTCAATCATGGCTGATCTATCTTTCCCTCTCAACCCCATTCTCCTGCCTTCTCCCCATACCCCTGACACCCCGACTAATCAAGAATTGTAAGCTTTTGTTGATAGGGAAACAGGATGTGTTTAACCAGAGCTTTACTAAATGAGTAAACCTTTACTTTTGGTACACACCTTTTTTGGCCTTAAGTTATGTATTATTATTGCAATACATGCATGTTAACTTTCTTTAATTCGGGTACATTGGCATCCTTGTCATTTGAACACTAAGGGTTTCAATCTTTTCATGTGGTATGACTTCCTACTTTGGAGATTCTCGCTTCTCTCCAGTGCTATCCCAGCCACTTCCTATCAGGCTCTTCTGAAGGAAACCTTGGTGGGTTTTTATCTACCAGCTCAACCCCATCATAAATAAGCAAACGCACTAAATGTCATAGTGGTTAAGCTCACCAAAAAAGATAAAAATCTGATTTCTCTATTTTTCATTGTCTTTGGAGGCTTACCTGCAGAACATACTGATGTAACATCTAACCTCGCCCCAAACCTTGACAGCTAGACGCCTGTCAAGGTAAAGTCACTGTTCGGTTTGAATCTGTTTTTAGTTCAATTTTAGGTCAATTTTAGATTTGATAATTTTTTAAGTTGTATGTATCTATTTCTGTTTTTATTAACTGCACTGACAAAAACTGATGAGAAACAACTTTTTGTTTCTTCTGTGTATGCAAGTACTCGGTGAAATGACAATAAAGTAAATACTATATACTGTAATACTGTATAACCATATAACCAAATAACAATTACAGCACGGAAACAGGCCATCTCGGCCCTTCTAGTCCGTGCCGAACACTTATTCTCCCCTAGTCCCATCTATCTGCACTCAGACCATAACCCTCCATTCCTTTCCCATCCATATAACTATCCAATTTATTTTTAAATGATAAAATCGAACCTGCCTCCACTACCTCCACTGGAAGCTCATTCCACACAAACTGTATGTAGGACAATTGAAATTTCACCGAGAATAGTTTTAGCTATAATTGTCATGGTAATAATTTTAATATTTATTTTGTTTCTCTAGAACACATGCTGTGCTTATGTACATGTGAATGGACACATCTGTGTAGATGGAAAGTGTTACGTCTGCTATGAGATCTGTACAGAATTCCATTTTGTTAACCTTGCACGTGCTGCACGATTTGTACCTCTAGTTGATTAAACCACAGAAGCAATAAATAATGACTGCAATAGTAAGCGCGAGAGGTTTGCCACATCCCAGCAGCTACATTTCTTTTCTTATTGTGTAAACCAAATTTCATACAACCTATATCTATATCTGTATTTGCCGCTTCGGCAGTGGTTTGACTGGGAAATCGTTCAACGTTATCATTACAACTCTATGGTTGTAAATAGCCATTTTGGAACATTTTCATTTGCAGTTGTCTTGCATTTTCTGTTTGAATCAGCAGTACAATCTAAGGGTAGTGATAGTTATTTAAACCTCCAGTGGCTATGTGCGCCATTAAGAAGAATCAAAATGAAGAATTGTGTCAAGTTGACAGGTTTTCTACAAAACTCACAACATTTCTACTGCCTATATGATAGTATAAAAACACTCTAGTATATTTGAAGTAATGGTATTGGATGACAGACTGCTGCCTCTTTAACTGCAACAGGATATTTCAAATAATTATTTGGTAGAAACATTCATTGCAATCAAAGAGCAAATATAACCTGAAAACATAAACGCTCAGGTTATAAATTAATTCTTATCATTATGAGGAAAGCAGCATTCTTGATTTAACCAGGAGTAGAATTTTGACCCTTTCACAACTTCTTAAGACCATATGGAAATTATGACTCCGAACTAACAGAAAGAAACATGGATGAGGTGTGAAATTCTCTCAAGTTATCCATAACTATGCAATGTTGTTTTTTAGCATCATTTTAGCAGCATCATTGGTTTGAAAAATCAATGGTCATTGCTCACCTCCAGATCAACTAACTAATGCTGTTTCTCCTGGATCCACATTCCTTAATGGGTCAAATCACTCACAAACCATATTCTTTGCCAGACTGATTATTAAACCTTCGGTGGATATTCAGCTGCATTTTCCCACCCATAAAATTGATTTCCAATGACTGCTGGTCCAGATCTATTTGTCTTTCTGGCTCACGTGGAAATGGAAGAGCAAATCAAAGGCACCACAGTAACCATGTGGGAAAAAGCACAGAGACGTTCATCATATTTTGGACCCTAAAGTTTACAGAGCCCACGTTCATATCCATACTTTCTAAGGATTAATGTTTAAGCAATCTGCATTTCTCCAATAACCAACCTGACCTCCCGGTGGCTCAGAACGTCAACTCCCCCTCCCACTCCGTATCCGACCTCTCTGTCCTGGGTCTCCTCCATGGCCAGAGCGTGCCACACCGGAAATTGGAGGAACAGCACCTCATATTCCGCTTGGGAAGTCTGCATCCTGGGGGCATGAACATTGAATTCTCCCAATTTTGTTAGTCCTTGCTGTCTCCTCCCCTTCCTCAGCCTTCGGGCTCCTCCTCCTTTTTCCTTTCTTCTCCCCGCCCCCCCCACCTCCCATCAGTCTGAAGAAGGGTTTCGGCCCGAAACGTTGCCTATTTCCTTCGCTCCATACATGTTGCTGCACCCGCTGAGTTTCTCCAGCTTTTTTGTGTACCTGCATTTCTCCAAGATTGTTCTTACTGAGATTTGAGATCTCAGGTACAGCTCACACATGTGGCTAGACTACTTTCTCAATTGAGGTCAAGGTCACAATCTCATCAACTTAGCTTCAGGACGATTCCAGCCAGCTGTTACTGATTGATAGGTGCAATCTATTCTCAGCAAGATATTACAACATGGACAGAGGAAACGTTCCAAGGATGTTTGCACTTGTATTCCCACCAAATAAGATGAATCACTGGTCCATGACAAAAAAAAAATGGAGGAGCATTCAACATAGTATTACAATCTTGGAGTTCCTTTGCTGGGATCACACATAAGTCCATTGCTAAGGGTGACAGAGTGCACAACGTTCCAAATTAATTGCTCTTTTTGTCCATCAAGTAACTCCTACTGTATTAGTCACAGACTCTGGTCAAATCACATTGGTCAAATCAGCCTCCTCAAAAATCCATTAAGCTGGAGTAGAAGAAAGATGTCTTTGACCCCATGAAGAAAGCGAGAGCATCACATATCAGGTTTGCTGATTAAACCTATATTAGGAAGGTTACCTCAGCTCTGTGTCTCTGTACTCAAGAATTCAAAGCTTCAACCTCTTCCTCCAGCGAAGATGATGAGGTAAATTGGGCAGAACAAGCATTGAGTATTAGAAAGGCGCTATATAAATCCCATCTATTATTATTATTATTACTAAGAGTCAATGTCCCACCAGCTATTTAAAGTTTTTGTTAGTGAATCTTCTTCCCCTCTCTTAACTGATGCAAATATTTTTCTGACAGTGGCATTTGTGTTGTATGTGAGTTAACATCTACATAGAACACAGAATAGTACACACAGGAACAGGCCCTTTGGCCCACAATGACTGTGCCTCACTGACCAGATCTCTTCTGCCGGCACGTGATCCATATCCCTCTATACCCTACATATTCATGTATCTATCTAAAAGCCTTTTATAAGGCACTATGGTATCTGCCCCCATCACTATACCATATGTCTTCTTTACCATCTTTGTGTTGCGACCTTCAGTGAGCTATGAACTTGTACTCCAAGATCCCTCTGCACATCAATGCTGTTAAGGGTCCTTCCATTAACTGTATACTCCCTCCTTACATTCAACCTCCCAAAGTGCAACACCTCGCACTTGCTCAGGGTAAACTCCATCTGCCATTTCTCCCTCCATTTCCGCCACTGATCTATATCCCACTGTATCTTCTGACAGCCTCACTCACTGTCTGCAACTCCCCCAATGTTAGTGTTGGCTGCAAATCTACTCACCAAACCATCTACATTTATGTTCAGGTCATTTATATATATATATATCACAAACAGCAAAGGCCCCAGCACAGATCTCTGCAGATGTCCACTGGTCATAGACCTCCAGCCAAAATATCTACCTTCTGCCACAATTCTTTGTCTTCTACGAATAAGCCAATTCCAATTTCATACGACCAGATCATCATGAATCCTGTATCTTAAATTCCTATAGGGATGGCTACTGGACCTCAGCTACTTGGCTAAGTGCTGCCAACTGCCTTATTACTAACATGAATTTGTTTGCATCCTTTGAACCAGTGAAATGGTTACACATTTAAACATGATGCCACCATTTTATGCAAGCTATGTTAAAATAACCGGTACTTTACTGGCTGTACATTGGAACTCAGTGCACCTAGAAGGTATTAATGGAATTTTTATGTGTTTGTCTTAGCCATATTTAGATTTAGAAATTGTGCTTATAAAAGCACAGAAAATACAGTGTCCACTATTTTAACCACTAACGTGAGCACGTTCAATAAAGTGCAGAACTCTGGATATTGTTTCCAGTATTACCCTACTCCTCCATCCAACGTTGTTGAAATCTTCTAAAAAATCTGTTCATTTACATTAAATTTTACCCTTGCAAATATTTTTGCATTAGTGCAATTGATTGGACCATGCACACACAGCCATTCCTCTGCTAGTTCTACCTCAATAGTTCACAGGGCTGGTGGTGATAATGATCAGGGGCAAGATTGGTTCGGGAATGATTACAAATGAGGAGTAATAAAAGTCTTAATGGGGATCTACTGATAAATTATCCATATGCCAGACTTGTCTACTGACCCAGTAAGTCTAGATCCCTTTCAGTTGTTAAACCTTAAAAAGTACACTCATCGAGTCTGATAAATAGCACAGAAGAAGGCCTTGCCTTCATCTGCACAAAATAGTTTTTTTATACTTGGAGGATCTTGAACTGAATTGGGTGAGCAATATCCATTCAGTGTATAGAAAAAGGATTTATGATTGAGTTTATGTGGAATTATACAAAATCGCGGCACTGCAAAAAAGAACTTATGGGCACATGTTGAAGATTGCTTATTTTATGTTTTGTATATGATTTAAAAAAGCTCTTTTTTTTCTTTCTGTACAATGTTTTTAATCTTTTCTTATTCAATTCAAATTCCTGATGTGCCATTTATGAGACTTCCGTAGGTGTTCAGTCCACTGGATGATTTAATTATTTTTGAATGACGTAGATGACACCAAACTGAAAGTGATGTTGGAATATGACAAGTCGATGCTGCAGAGCTCACTAATTCTTTGTGAACAGCTATCCTCATGGTCAGTGGCACAAAACCACAGATTATGGGCCATTGAGCTGATTGTTTTAAACTCCTGGGGTTGCAGTAGAATTGGTAAATCACTCTAAAAAATATACCAAACTAGAGTTTTGCTCTCCAGTTTTTTTGTTGTTTTTAAAGGACAGTATTATATTCTTTGCTTTTCCTGCATCCCGTTATAGCATTGGTGAAATTTCCAAGAAATATTTTTTGGAGTCAATGATGTGGGGGAAGAAATGCTAATTTTAAAACTTAAATTTATACTTTATGGGTTAAGAAAACAGCAGTAACCTTGAGATAGAATAAGGCTATTATTAATAAGGCTGTATAATTGTTCAATTGGAAAAAAAAACGGTGTTACATTATCCTATTAAAAAAATGTCATAATCCAAAGATCATGAAAGTCATATGCACCATATTTAAGAAAGTAGCATTCAACTGGCTTTTTTCCCCACTTTGTATTTAGGTATCTTCTTTGATCTTGAATGGACTGTAACATTTCATAAAGTCCCTCTGAGTTGTAAAAAATCTTTTTTTTCCCCACTGTGCCCCTTGTAATCAGTGCAGAGGTTTGAACTTTACAAATTATGTATTTCAGACATTGAGAAAGAAGGGACTAAATGGGTGTGACAGCCCAGATCAAGACGCAGACGATTCAGTGGGTCACAGCCCTGAGTCTGATGAGAAGTGCAGAAAAATAAATGAAGATATTGATCTAATGATCAGCAGGCAAAGATTGTGTGTAAGTACAAGGGCCCTCCTTTATTTTTACTTTTGATATTTCTCTGAATCTGGCAGGCATTGAACAAGAAAGAAAACAAAGGCTGTGACAGCCCTGATCCTGACTCCTCTTATGCGCTCACCCCACGCACTGAAGAAAAATACCAAAAAATTAATGAAGAGTTTGATAATATGATCAGGAATCATAAAATACCTGTAAGTACCCTGAGTTAGATGGCTGCTCTGCTAATGACTGCTGCAGTAATCTACCCTTTTAGTGCAGGTTTCTCACATATAAATCACATTTCAGTCTAGCAAAATGCAGGATACAAACAATAAGAATAGGATAATAACTAACATTGCCCCTCTAAAGCAGTTAATAATAGTCCCATTAAAACAGTTTTTACATACCCTTTAACCTGCTAATTTAAGTAATTGGGGGTCATTTAGAATATTTTAGCTGAGAATCTAAAATTAACAATATAATGACCAAAAAATTCTACAAGCACCATGTTTATCTGTAAAACATTTGAACTTCGGTGTGCAACTATGAATGAAACAAACAAGAATAAATGAGAATTTAGTTTAAACTACAAAGGAAGTAGCAGGTGTGGAATCATATATTCTGTGCGTAACATAGAACATACTGATCCTTAGATAAGCTATGCCTTTCTAAGTAGAACATTTACGACTAATGTGTTGTAGTAACAATCTTACATTTCGTTAAACAGAATATTTAAGTGAAATGATTTAAGAAAGTCATTTAAACTTTTTTCATTCACTTTCTTATTTTCTATCCAAATAAAAAAAATACTAGAAACAGAGTTAACATCAATCGATAATATTAGTAATGTAGGAATGATATACATGAAATATTTTTAATATATGTACCTGCCTCTAATTAAAAGATTATTTTAAAAAAAAACTAAGTTACAAGGATAAAAAAAACAACAAAAAACTTTTCATTCACTTTTTCAAGAAAGATATCAACGCACATCCATTCAAAATATCTGCCTCTACATAATAATTATCATTGGCTTTTCAGGAACCTTTTTTCCTAATGTAAAGAAAATTGTATTTTTTGGAATAATTTTAACTTGTTAGGGGTAATTTTTGAAGTAGTGAAATTTCATCATTCTGTTGTGAAATCCGACTGAATCACATGCACATTCTTGTAACTGTAGGAGTGACTCGGCTAATTAAGGTCCCCTCTATAAAATTTGACATTTCCTACCTTAATTGTTTTCTTTGCATTTTTTAAAATTGAGAGTGAGTGTATCCCAAATAAAACTCGGCTACATTTCTGTTCATCCCACCTTGCACTTAACAAACAATTGAATAACCATTGATGATTTATTGTAAAGACCACAGACGATGGATAGCAACCTCCCTCTGCATTTCTCTGGCAACTTGCCAAGTTTATAACTTTCAGCCTTCATCAATGTGGTTATTTAGCTTTTCCATACTATACTTTTATTACCTGCATTAATGATATTGTCAAAATCAGGTTTGGGTGGCATATTTCACTGCAATACTATACGGTGCAGCCATTCATTGAAGTAGAACATGACACCATTTCATATAATGTTCGGTGTCCATTGGGCTTTATTCCAGTTTCTAACCTCGGGTGCCCTTGATAAAATAACTCAAATGACATCCATTTTAATTTCAAATAACAATTTTGTTATTGAAAATAGCTGAAGCAATCAATTTTCACACATGGTGCTTTTCCCAATATTATTCCCCATCCAACAAGTTCATTATTATTACATAAATGAGAACATTTTAGGAGTTACAGTACCAACCAAAAGAGTATACTTTCCATTTAATCTCATGCATTTAATTACCAAACATTTGTCTGGTTAGTAACATAAAATAATTTTCTCAAGCAGCAACTTTTGCAATTTACACCATAGCCATAAATGCATTTTATGCAGTGATATTATTAGAGTGGAAACTATATTTTCCCATAAAATACAGCGAAAATATGCCTATAATACCACATCCCTGGGGGCTATAATTTTGAAGCCTTTAAAAAATTGTAATTTCATTAAACTAGATATTGTCACTTATCAAACAAATTGCTTTGATATTTTTAAAATATTAAAAGTAGTACACATATTATCTCAAAATACCAAATTTGTGTTAAAGGAAAAAAAAAACATGATACCTGTACTCAAAGGGTTAAGGCTAACTGCTTGCTGTGTAGAGAGTCAGTCTGCATGAGATCCTGTTGATGAAATTCAAACACATTGTGTGCTGGGGTGATTTAACAGGATTACACAAATTGCTTTGCCTCCTGTCAAGAACATTTTATTTTCCTGCCTTAACACTAAGCTATTTCATTGACAACTAAACAAACCTCAACACACATAGCCATTCATATGCCTAGCCAGAAAACTGAGAGAAATAACATAACTTCTGCATGTGCATACTGTTGCATGAATGAAGAGCTCACCATGGTGGCCACCTGTGTGGTCTGATGAATTAGGTTTCATGTTTTCATTATTTTCAATCTATGGTTATGATTGCAATGATAAGCAAAATAGTTTCATTTTCTTCCCAACACAGCAATATTATTGCAATGGTCATTCTAAAGATTTATGTTTTAATTTTTTCTTTTAAATTCAAGATCAAGAATGAAATACTTGGGCAATTGTTTCCGATGTGAATTATAAGAAGCAATTTGGAATGATATTGTAAAATATACATTACTGCCTCCTGCCTCATCTTGACGGTTCAAGCTGTGGTCAGTGTGGTTAAAAAGAGCAGGCTGTCCAGATCCCACTACTGAATGCTGTCATTTCAAACAGGAAGGATGGCACCATCAAAATAACAGCCTGCCAAATGCCCACACAAACATGGTGCAGAATCACCATTTTAAATCGTGTTACCCAATAGACCACAAACGAAGGGTGGGTAGGGCTGTACTGAGCAAAGTTGAAATGTTGGACAGCATTGTTGAGAAGACAAATGAACATTAAGATTTATTGAAGACCTGATTTAAATGTGGCCGCCCTCAACAGTCTTGAGTAACAGCTTGTGGTTCTGGTTGTCCCTTCAGCAAAAAAAAACAAAACAAATGTGGTGAAAAGAAAATCAGTAAAATTCCAATTTCTCTTATAAAAAGATGAAACATCAAAATGCTACAATATAGTTATGTGCAAAACATAGAATTAAACTGAGATGGCAGGCAGAATTGTGTGAGAGAGAATCTAGAACCTTTAGTAATGTTCTTCTCAAACCCCATCTCACCTGTGACCTCACATCCCTCACCTGGAGCACGTGACCTCACATCCCTCACCTGGAGCACATGACCCCGCATCCCTCACCTGGAGCACTAGTCCACGGGCAACAGCTGCCACCAGTCCCTGCTTCACTGAAGGCTCCATTCCTAAATGTGTTATTCTGTTATCACTGGGATGCCGGGTCGCTATGAGACCGCACCTGTAATATTGCGTACAGGTTTGGTGTCTTTATCCGAGAATATACGTGCCGTGGAGGGAGAACAATCACTGCATTGCATCTAGCTTGTCCAATTTTTAGGGATTGAACACGCTAGATGCAGGAAACATGTTCCCGATGTTGGGGGAGTCCAGAACCAGGGTCCACAGTTTAAGAATAAGGGGTAGGCCATTTAGAACTGAGATGAGGAAAAGCTTTTTCACCCAGAGAGTTGTGGAATTCTCTGCCTTAGAAGTCAGTGGAGGCCAATTCACTGGGTGCATTCAAAAGAGAGTTAGATGGGGCTCTTAGGGCTCAAGGAATCGAGGGATATGGAGAGAAGGCAGGAACAGGGTACTGATTGTGGATGATCAGCCATGATCACATTAAATGGTGGTGCTGGCTCGAAGGGCTGAATGGCCTACTCCTGCACCTATTTTCCATGTTATCTATGTTACCTCATCCACAGTAGCTTTCCCCTTGATTTGAACAGCTGGCTGCAAGGAAAATTGGAATGGTTTTCCTTTCCTAATGCTAAGTTGATATGTAGAACAGACCATATTAGGTTTTTGCTACATTGGCCTTTGTCAATCAGTGTAACGAATATATAAGTTGAGACTTTGTGCTACAGTGGTGGGTGCAAGATGTTGGTGAAGCTGCATTTGGAATACTCCATTGAGTTTTAATCATAGAGTTATAGGAAGGATGTCATTAAGCTGGAAAGAGTGAAAAGAACATTTATGAGGATTTTGCCAGGACTCGAGGGCCTGAGCTACGGGGAAAGGTTGCACATTATATGACTTTATTCCTTGGAGCTAGGTGCTGAAGGGCGATCTTATAGAAGTATATACACTCATGAGGGGGATGAATAGAGTCAATGCACTGATTATTTTACCCAGGTTAGAAGAATCAAAATCTAGTGGTCGAAGGTTTAAGGTGAGAGGGGTAAGATTTAATAGGAACCTGAGAGGCATCTTTTTTCACTCAGAAGGTGGTGGGTATATGGAATGAGCTGACAGAGGAGGTAGTTGAGGCAGGTACTATAACAACATTTAAAAACACGGACAGGTACATGGATAGGAAAGGTTTAGAAGGGCATGGGCCAAGCTTGAGCAAATGGGACCAGCTAAGATCAGCTTGGTCGGCATGGACACGTTGGGCCGGTGGGCCTGTTTCTGCACTGTATTACTCCATTTCTCCAACCCGCTGAAACATTGCATCATCCTATCACAACCTCAGGATCCTGCAAAGTGTTTTACAGCCAATGAATTCCGTTTGAAGTGTGGCCTCTATTGTATTTTAGGAAATGCAATAGCCAATTTGTGGACAGCAGGTCCAGTGATTCAGTCATCCAAGTGCAAACTGATGCAGTGGTCGGGTATCTGAAGCAAAAACAAACATGTTTGAAGTACTTGGCAGCCAGGCAGCACTGGTGGAGAAGGAACTAACGTTAGCATTTCATGCCCATCAACATTGCCTCTGTATCCAGAGATGCTGCTTGGCCGAAAGTAATAATAATAATAATGGATGGGATTTATATAGCGCCTTTCTAATACTCAAGGCGCTTTACATCGCATTATTCATTCACTCCTCAGTCACACTCGGTGGTGGTAAGCTACTTCTGTAGCCACAGCTGCCCTGGGACAGACTGACGGAAGCGTGGCTGCCATTCTGCGCCTACGGCCCCTCCGACCACCACCAATCACTCACACACATTCACACACATTCACACACAGGCAAAGGTGGGTGAAGTGTCTTGCCCAAGGACACAACGACAGTATGCACTCCAAGCGGGATTCGAACCGGCTACCTTCCGGTCGCCAGCCGAACACTTAGCCCATTGTGCCATCTGTCGTCCCAAGTACACTTTCACATTTTCTGTTGGCCATGGCACCAGGGATAACTTCCCTGCCCTTCTTGAGAACACTTATCAGCATCTGGAAGAGCAGACAAGGTGATGGTCTAATGTCTCGTGTGAAAGACGATAGCTCCAAGAAAGCAGTCGTGCAATAGAATATCATGCTTGGTTTACGTGTTCATGTCTCTGGGGTATAATTTGAAGCTACAACTTTATACATCAGAACAATAGTGTTACCAGCTGATTCACACCAGACATCAAATGACATTGAGGAACTTCATTTTTTCCATATCACCTTTCTTCATTTGTATCTATAGCGAAAGTGAATTTACTGAATTGGAATCCCTGTGGAATATTGCAGCATTAGGAAACTTCCTGATCCTCTTGGATCCTTGAGTTATTATTTTTTTTAATATGAGATCAATTTATCCAACCTGTTACTCTACCTTATGCGTTTTCCATGGTCAACAAATGCCTCTCAACACACTTGTACAGCATTGTATTTCATGATGTTGCACCATATTTTTGTTGCTGATCAAGTCAAAAAAATTTTAATGTTAAACTTGTATGACCTGCTTTTGCAGCTTAACTGTGATTGCTGCAAACTTATATTTATTATTTCAGCCTACGTTAGGTAATTAACAAACCAGGAGGTGCACATTTCAGTATTTGTGCCCTGTTACATAACTGGTTGTCATTCTTGTTCAGCAATGGTATGAAAAGATCACAACAACATTCTGAAACATTATAATCTAGTCATTGACCATTTCCAACAACAGACAATTAACTTCCTACCCTAACATCAACTGGCATTAGTGTCACCAAGACCCTCATTTTCAACAGCTAAGCGGTTACTCTACTAGACCAGCCATATGAATACAAGAGTAGGGCAGAGGCTGAATATCACAGAGAAAAGGCACAAGTTGTAAAAGTGATGGAATAGGCTCCTGGTGCCCGGATAAGTGCAGTTTCACCAACATTCAGCAAACTCAATACCATCCAATGTAAGCAACCCATATGAATGGCGTTTCTAATAACCCTGACAGTCATTCCCCTCACCACTGACTGGCAGACTGTTGCTGCTGCATTTTCTATTTACAAAATGCACATAGCTGGTAGGTGAGGTAATTCTGACACTTCGTAAACCACTGAAAAACCTAAGTGGATCGCGCACACGATTGCCCACAGTTTATTCTCCCTGTCACACGACATTCTGACTTGAAAATACATGGTCGATATTTTTTATCATCACATGGTCTGAGCCCTGGATGTTTCTATTCAATAGTGCACAGCAGTTCGAGTTGCCACGGATATGATTGCACTGGAGAGAGTGTGTAGAGGAGATTCACTAGGATGGCACCTGAGAAGGAACAATACAGTTATGAGGAAAGACAGGTTTGGTTTGGATTGAAGCAGGCTGAGGGAGGACCTGTTTGAAGCATACAGAATTATGAGAGCAAATAGACAGTGAGATAGTATTTAAAAAAAAAAAAAGTACCCGATAAATAGAGGTACATAAAATAAGACATAGCTTTGAGATCAGGGGCAAGAGGTATAATGGGGTTCTTAAGGGGTTTGACAGGCTAGATGCAGGAAGATTGTTCCCGATGTTGGGGAAGTCCAGAACAAGGGGTCACAGTTTAAGGATAAGGGGGAAGTCTTTTAGGACCGAGATGAGAAAATCATTTTTCACACAGAGAGTGGTGAATCTCTGGAATTCTCTGCCACAGAAGGTAGTTGAGGCCAGTTCATTGGCTATATTTAAGAGGGAGTTAGATGTGGCCCTTGTGGCTGAAGGGATCAGGGGGTATGGAGAGAAGGCAGGTACAGGATACTGAGTTGGATGATCAGCCATGATCATATTGAATGGTGGTACAGGCTCGAAGGGCCGAATGGCCTACTCCTGCACCTATTTTCTATGTTTCTATGAGGAAGACTTTGTTCAGCCAGTGAATAGTTAGGATCTGGAATGCATTGATTCTAAGGGTGGCAGGGACAGACACTCCCAGACTATTTAAAGGTAATCTAGACCAGGATTCAAATGCTGGAAAATGAGGTTAATGTACATGGGTATTTAATACTCAGCCTGAATATGGTGGGCCAAAATATCTCATTCTGTGGTGTATGACTGACTTTGTCAAAATATTGTGGGATTGCTTTCACCAGTTCAGGAAGTTGATTCATCAGCACCTCCGAGGGCAGTCAGGATTTGGAAAGAAATGCTGGCCATGGAAGCTACGAACTAAAAAAAAAAAAAATCCTGCATTATCCATGAATTTCTGAAATAATGATAGGAATAAAAGATGCCATGGTTTTTCCATTTTTCCACTATCAATCGGGCAATAGATTAGATAAAAGCAATTTGGCATTATAATTATCCAATGGATTGGGCGATGGTAATTTTCAATACTTACTGCCAGGATGGACTTCATACCTCTTTGAACCAAGACAGATTAAAATGAACTGGAAGTTTCTTACATACACTTAAATGTCTTTTTTTAAATAAAAAATTATAAGCAGGTACCAGAAGTTATTAAATTTGAGCAAGTGTGGTGCTCTTAAGGTTGATATTTACCTCTCTATTCCAAATGCTCCACTTTGTATAAAGGGATATTTATCCCCATTAGGTACCACTGTACGCAAATAATGTAAGTGCTCAAGGAGAGGGTTCCTTTACTGTGTTCCATTATTATCTGTGCACACAAATGAAGATAGGGCAATTATTATTGTGTTATTTTTAGATTCCTTTGCAATAACTAATTTGTATATTACAGACATCAATCAAAATTACTTCTGTTTGTCAGTGATATGCAAAATATATCATCTATACTTTAGATTGTTAGTTACAATCTCTGGTTGAGGCATAAACAACTTTTATGTGTGGAAACTCTCTGCTATCATCGAGGTAGTAACGATCTTCATTGACTACACAATGCAAAGATGAACATGCCAACAAATGCTTCACTCTAAGAAAAAATAGCATCTGTAAATTAAAGTACATTCTTCTATCAGATCTGACTACTTCCTGTTCTCAAAAGCTCCCAAGCTGCCACAACTACAGCACAATTAAAATAACCAGACAGACTTACAACTCAAATTACTTGCACTTAGAATTATGGCGTCCTACACCAGGGAAACAAGGTTTTAGAGGAATATGGACCCAAATCATTCATGCCAACCAAAATGCCCCATCTAAACAACTTCAATTAGCCTGCATAGGCCAATATCACTCTAAACATTTCCTATCATAGAAACATAGAAAATAGGTGCAGGAGTAGGCCATTCGGCCCTTTGAGCCTGCACCGCCATTCAATATGATCATGGCTGATCATCCATGTACCTTTCCAAATGTCTGTTAAATGTTGTTATTGTACTTGCTCAAACACATCTTCTGGCAACTCGTTCCATATATACATCACCCTGTATGAATGTTGCCCCTCAGGTTCCTATGAAATCTTATATCCTATTAACCACCTTAAACCTATGCCGATGATTCCCCTATCCATGGATAAAGACTGTGCATTCACCCTATCTATTCCCCTCATGCTCTGTAAGATCATCCCTCAGCCTGCTTCATGCCCAGGAATAAAGCCCTAGCTGGCCCAACCCCACCCTATACCTCATGCTGTCAAATCTTGGCAACATCTTGGTAAATCTTCTCTTCACCCTTTTCAGCTTAATGGCTAGTAGGGTGATCAAACTGAGCACAATACTGCAGGTGCAACCTGGCCAACGTGTTATACAGCTGTAACGTAAGGTTCCAACTTCTATACTCAATTCCCTGACAAATGAAGGCCAGCATGTCAAAGCCTTCTTCACCACCATATCTACCTGCGATGTCACTTTGAGAGAATTATATATATCTATTTCTGGATCGCTCTGCTCGATAACACTCTCCAGGGCCCCACTGTTCACAGTGAAGATCCGGAACTGGTTCTACTTCCCAAAATACAACACCTCACACTTATCTGAATTAAACTCCGTTAGCCATTCCTCACCTAATGCAACACTTACATAGCACTTCTTTATTGTGCAGAACTTGACATTCCAGGCAGCCTGCTCTGACACTCAAGCACATAGTAGATTGTGGCATATGCTTTCTGGCCTGCTTAGTTGTTGATCATATCCAAAATTCTATTTTGAGATGTGTTCACCTCCTTAAAGGAGGTGCAAATGTGCTATTTTTATGCTTCCTGACCATCTGCCCTGATGACAGTAAGGAACTTTGCTGGTGTATTGGTTTTAGAGTTGAAGAGGGTGGTCTGCAGGCAAGTAGACAGACAAACACCAAGATTATAAAAATGCTTTAAGAAAACTAGCATTGTAGCCCCTCATTTTTGATGGCATCATCGTGGAGTCACAATGAGCTCTTGAGCCATCAAGCACCAATAGCACCAATACCACTTTGTGTCCTCTCCCCACCTTTCCATCAACTAGCAAGGAAGTAAAAATTGACCCGGGTGAGGGTATGTGAGATGGACCCACTATGTAATGTCATCCTGGCAATCCCATTTTCCCTCATTGGCAGTATAGAGATGTCAAATGCAAGAGCCAGCTTCTGTCAGTATATTGTATCAGCTACAAAAAAGGAGCAAATACTCCCCAAAACAGGTTTAGTTCAAGATCCCGTATTCCATGATCCAACCATTGCATTTCTTTGAGGGATTCTCCCAGCCCCAGGAGTCATGGCAATTTAGCAACTTAGTATGAGAATAATAGTAACCCCCAAAGACCAACTGAAGCTACTATCCACATCATGGTACTGGTTTATGATTGTCACATGTACCACGATACAGTTAAGAACTTTGTTCACCTACAATCCAGTTATATCATACTATAAAGGAGTACAAACAAGCTATACACAACTGCAACAGGTAGTGCAAAGAGAAAACTACCAGTGGACCGAATATCATCATAGTTTTATAGCGTTACAGTTTTTACAGAGAAACATGCACATTTTTTTAAGCGCTTTTGCCTCAATGAGGTAGGTTGAGGGATTAGGACTGTGCCCTTAGCTTATGAGAAGGATCTTTCAGTACTCTAATAACATCAGGAAATAAGCTGTTCCTGAACCTGGTGGTACATGTTTTCTAGCTTTTGTGTCTTCTGCTTAACGGGAGAGGGGAGAAAGAGAATAACTAGGGTGTAAACGATCCTTGAATATGTTGACATAGAAAATAGGTGCAGGAGTAGGTCATTCGGCCCTTCGAGCCTGCACCGCCATTCAATATGATCATGGCTGATCATCCAACTCAGTATCCTGTACCTGCCTTCTCTCCATACCCCCTGATCCCTTTAGCCACAAGGGCCACATCTAACTCCATCTTAAATATAGCCAATGAACTGGCCTCAACTACCTTCTGTGGCAGAGAATTCCACAGATTCACCACTCTCTGTGTGAAAATGTTTTTCTCATCTTGGTCCTAAAAGACTTCCCCCTTATCCTTAAATTGTGACCCAGTGTTCTGGACTTCCCCAACATCAGGAATAATCTTCCTGCATCTAGCCTGTCCAACCCCTTAAGAATTTTGTAAGTTTCTATAAGATCCCCCTCAACCTTCTAAATTCTAGCGAGTACAAGCCGAGTCTATCCAGTCTTTCTTCATATGAAAGTCCTGCCATCCCAGGAATCAGTCTGCCATGGACCTGTTGCAACAGTGGGTGAACTGCAGTGGATCATTTCTAACTGGGAGGTTGGAGTTAATGTGTACCATAACCAGCCTCTTGAAACATTTCAAGGATGCCAGAGCAATGGTTATTTAGCTGCCAAACTTTATTAGATTTTCCCTCTCCTAGATCCCAGCCAATAATAAAATTCCCCACCACCTGCACAGGCTCCCACCTCCACCATCACCATTACCCCATTTAAATACCTGGGTGAAAGAAAACCTCAGGAAAAAAGCAACAGAAAATGAAAATAAAAAGAAAATCTCATTGAACTGCTGACGAGCTCCAGAAACTGATACCAATTATATGTAATACTTATCTACCTTCTTTAATTTGAAACTCTCAGGAGCTCATCTAACTCCATTTTTAAGCCTATCATTACTTTTAATTATCTTGTCATCATAAGTTTCATTAAGAATGTTTAATAATGCAGAATTAACTTTTTCTTTGCAGAGTTCTTTCCGGTTGTCTAAATTGCGGTATTTAGTTTGGCTTGTGAAAAGAAATTTGAATAATTTTGAAAGCATCTTAGCATAAGCGAATGTAAAATACTTTCATTACTCGGTACCTTTTATTGGCATAAAAGTACTATTCAAACAATGAAAAATTGTTAGAAAATGAATTGGGAAAAGAAAGGTAATTACGATTTGAAACATACAAACCATTATAATCTATGTTCTCAGTTCAGAACCAACTCAGGCCTATTTGTGACATTGATTATTCCTTCCTCCCTTCTTTTTCCTCTTTTTCCTATTGCATAGGCTGTTCCTCCACCTAACTTTGAGATGCCAGTTTCAATCCCAGTGTCCAACCAAAACAGCCTCATTTACAACAGCCCAGTGGGCTCCATGGGTAACCACAACCTAATGTCATTGGGCCATCCTTCTCTGCAGAGAAACAGCATGTCTCCTGGAGTGACACAACGACCACCAAGCGCTGGAAACGCAGGTAAAATTCACTGACTGTCAAACTAAGTAATTGCCTCATAAAACAAGGTCAGTATTGTGCTCCTTATAACCACCTGGTACATTACTTGGATTTGGCACAATAAGGGTGCAGTTTGTGTTCCTTATTAAACACAGAAAAGAATTGTGTACCTTTGATTATAAAGAGAAGCAAAAAGCATTTACTGAGACCAGAGCTTGCTACGTTTATGGCCCTTTATTGGCAAGCTTCGGAAGGTTTCATTTGCAGAAAAGCCCCGGTGAAATGCCAAGGCTCACAACGTTGAACACTGCCAAGTTTGCCAGAAAGAGGAACAGATAAATAAGGACACAAAAATGAGAAAGAATGTAGAAAACACACAGCATTAAGTGCACATATCAAGCGTTCACCTTTTATGAAAACTTGAAAATATTACAAAAGGTTACAATTTAAAAGGGATCACACACACAAGGGGTAAGATACTGAAAAACAACAAAAAGCGCATGTAAGAAAAATACTCCATAAGACTCAAAACAAAGAACAATTGAAACAAGAGGTGATTCAGACACAATGAGGCAAGTCAAAGAAACAAAATAAATGTGTAAAAAGAATAAATAGCTAAAAAAGTAACAACAAAAAAGTTCAAAAGAAAGCTTGAAACAATGGCAAGTGTACGAGACTCTGTTGGCACAGGACTCTTATAGAAGAAGCAATCGTCCAGCCCCACCTTGACAACAGCGTTCAAATAGGGGAATTATTGCACCCAGAATGATTCCTTACTCATGGGAACCTAATTGCTGCTTCCCTCTATGCCAGGAAAAATAATATTCTGTTAATTTAACAGACTCACGATTCACTCATGCACATAACACAGTACTACTCATTTCTGATGCAGAACTTGTCGTAATTATCTGTGGAAAGTAAATGAAGGCCAATGTGAAACAGGCAACAAAACCAATTACTTTATTTTGACTCAGCTGGAGTGTTACATGTAGCCACCAGAGTTGGATTTGATTCATGAAAGTATTGTACTTTGCCATAAACGACCTGTTTATTTTCAGCAGAAACAGTGGCACTGAGTAAACCTGGTACTCAAAAACAGTTATTGGAAAGCCTCATGCTGCCCAGAGTGGCAAACCATTGTTCAGTTTATCAGCCTTCACATGCCTGCCAGTTATCAGTGGGCACAGACTATGCTGCCCTCTAGTGCTCACATAATTTGCAGCAGGGATATATCAGATTCAATTTTTAATTGTCATTGTCAGTGTACAGTACAGTTTACTTTTACTGGGTCTTACTTTTACTGTTACTGAGATTAGCTTTTTACAAATATATTTCATATTAGCTTACATCCGTCATATATATTCTGCTCTTGAATAATAAATTGACGAGAATCCCCAGAAGAATTTAAAATATGGTCGTCTTGAACAGTGAAGTTTGAAACTGCAGCTTTTTGCTTTGTTAATACAAGAATCATTATTGTTTTTAATGGAAATATATGGCTCTTAAATTCCAAATAAGTATTCACGGCTCTCCCGAAGGCTTTAGAAGAAAGTCATATGACAAAAAAATCATAAGGTTAACAAATACAAGATATTAGCTACATATGTACAAAGACTATGCATACATATGTTTGTACATGCATACATACTCATACCTTGCACATCAAAAAATAACAAATGACCTCATATCAGGGCAAGATTTCCTCAGTGCACTGCGTTTTGCAAAAGTATAAACCCCCTTTTAATTAGAACAGACTGTTGCTCACAATACACAAAGGAAATCTTCCCCATGTTGATTGTGGCTTTATATTATGTGTTTTTCTAATCATGAGTTTTAGCCTGGGTCTACTGTAAAATATGTTTTCCTGTTATTGTTTGTAATCAGATCCCATGCTTTCAATTTTAGGTGGCCTCCTGGGTGGGGACCTCACAACAACTGGTGCAGGCACCAGTGCAGGTGCGTCAGCCGTTAAATTGTCCAACATTTAGATCATCTGAAATTGTGACATCTTTATTTGTGCATGGATTTTTTGTAACAGAAAATATGTGATGTTAAGAATTTTTGTTTTATTCATTCATGGTATATGTTATTTATGGTGCAATCCTGATTGTCCTTGAATTGTGGTGATAGCTCAAAGAAAATCACAGATCGGCTCGCATATATAAGCAGACCGAGTAATGATAGCAGATTTCCTACACACAAGGAGAATTAGTCGACAGATGGAGTCTTACAAATATCTGGTTTGAGTTTAGCTTATTGTCACCTGTTCCAGTGAAAAACTTTTGTTGTGTGCCAACCAGTCAGCGGAAAGACAATATGGAATCTAGCTGCAGAAATATGGATGAGAGGGGATCTTATAGAAGCATAACATTCTTTAAGGACTGGACAGGCTTTCCGATGTTGGGGGAGTCCTGAAAAATGTTCCCGATGTTGGGGGAGTCTAGAACCAGGGGTCTCAGTTTAAGAATAAGGGATTAGGACTGAGATGAGGAAAAGCTTTTTCACCCAGAGAGTTGTGAATCTGTGCAATTCTCTGCCACAGAAGGCAGCGGAGACCAAGTCACTGGATGTTTTCAAGAGAGAATTAGATTTAGCTCTTAGGGCTAAAGGAATCAAGGGATATGGGGGGGAAAGCAGTAACGGGGTACTGATTTTAGATGATGAGGCATGATCATATTGAATGGCGGTACTGCCTCGAAGGGCCGAACAGCCTGCTCCTGCACCTATTTTTCTATGTTTACATGAATTACAATCAAGCCATCCACAGTGTACAGATACATGATACAGGGATAATGTGAATGACATTTAGTAATTCAAGATTACTGTTACTGAGATTAGCTTTTTAAAAATATATTTCATCACATAATTTTAAATTCCTCCTAAGCTAATTCGGTGATTTAAGCAGCTCCCAACCTCATGCTTCAGATTACTGATATGTTTATAACAGGATAGAAATACACGACACCATAAAGTAGTCGTTTGGCAAAAACTCAACTCTTACATTACCGATCGCAATACATGCTGATGGAAGCTATTGAATAATTTATTTTTCAATGCAGTCAGATGCCATTGATTTATAATGAGACATGTTCTCTTAAACTGGAAAAAAAATCTGTTTTGATGGAACACTCTGGATATATCCTCACTTACTCAAGAAAGGAGGAAAACAGAAAGCAGAGCATTATATTTAAGGTAGCTCAAAGTTAGCTTACATCTGTCATTGGGAATATGCTGAAATCCATTTGTAAGGAGTTAATTGCAAAACATTTAGAAAATCATAAGACAATAAAGTTTTATGGAAGGGATGTCATAATGTCCTTGTTGCTTTCTGAGGATATAACAATGAATGAATAAAAGCCAGCAGATGTACTGTATTCTAATTTGCAGAAGGCATTTGATGAGGTGCCACATAAAAGGTGACAGCACAAAATAAGTAGATGGCGTTGGGGTTAGTACATCGGCACGGATATGTAATTGGCTAACTAGCGCAACAAAGAGTCAAGATATAGATGACAATCAGTAGTTATTGTGGTGCCGCTAGGATTAGTGTTCTGTCCCAAGTATTTATAATCTGTGTTATTGAATCAGTTGAAGGGATTGGGTGTAATGTAGCTAAGTTTGCTGATGAAAGCAAGATGGGTGAATTCACAGGTTGTGAGAAGGACTCAACGAACCTGTGAGAGAGAGAGTACTGAGGCAAAATGTTGGCAGTTTTCATCTAATGTGAGAAGATATGAGCTTATCCACTTAGGCAGGAAGAACGAAAAATAAAATTATTATTTAAACATAATGAGATTACAAATTGGCTGGTACAAAATGTAATTCAAAGGTTGGCAAGCAGGCACAGCTCATAATTAGGAATACTGATAGAATATTGGCCTTTATCATAAAGCATATGAAGTATAAAAAAGGATACGTTTTGATTCAACTTCTCGTTTTGATTGCACCATCTCAGCAAGCTGATGAGGCTGCTTCCAGTGATGGTGCAGTTCAGGTCTCTATATTTATGAAAGAATATACTTGCTTTGGAAGCTGTGCATAAAATGTTTACTATTTATTCTTGGAATCAATGAGGTAATGTATGAAGAGAGGTTGAATAGATTGGGCATTGAGGTTTGGGAGGATGAGAGATGATCTTCGTGATTTGTAAAGTTCTAGAGGATCGACAAGGTGGATGCTGAGAAAATGTTTCCTCTAGTAGAGATAACTAGAAATAGGAAGCGTTTTTCAGAGTAAGGGGTCAACATTTTAGGACAGAAACAATGAGGAATTTCTTCTCTCAGAAGTTTGTAACACTTTGGACTTCTGTATCCCAGAAAGCTTTGAAACAATGAAAGAGCCAGAATGTGCTTTCAAGCCAAGATTGAATCAGGCATCATATTAATTGAACGCAGAGCCAGTCTCAATGAAGCAGTTTGTTTATTCCTGCTTCTGTTATTACATTCTCAATTGTCTGTGTGAGTTTGTATGCTGTGACCAATATATTGATGAATCTGACCTCTACTTAGACTTGTCCAGAAAGGTAGGTCAAAGTGTGTGATTTAGATATTTGCTTTGAGACTAGATGTGCCATGTGTGTTTGGATAACCAAAAGGGAGAAAAGTTGTTGAGTGTGTAAAAGTGCAACACAAGTACTCTTAGTTAATGCAGGTTTCATGTGAATTAAATTGAGGTTTTCAGAAGATAGACAAAAAATGCTGGAGTAACTCAGCGGGACAGGCAGCATTTTTGGAGAGGAGGAATGGGTGTTTCTTCTTTCGACTGAAGAAGATTTCAGTTTTCAGAATGGTTTTCAAATACTTTTCCACAAAGAAAAGCTGCACATTATTGAGCTGTGTGTCAGACAGTGTCTGTTAATTGGTGGCGTTTTCTTGTCTTTACTGCAGACATTCATATGTATTGTCTACCTCTCTTCAAAATAGATTGTAAAAAGACCCATCGAAATAAATTATGAACATCAGCCAATAAAAACAAGAATGTGTTTTGTTAACAAATATTGGCATGTTGCATTTTTAGCTTATTTTACATTTATGGGTTAGAAATGATGAAGGTTGTGTCAGCCTTGGTTATTTGGCAATGCTTTTGCATTGAATAGATTTACAATGCAACAAGGTGCAGATAAACTTTTGTTTTGTCCCATCACAAGCCGCCATTTGAAATAATAAAATGTTTTCTTTGGGTATAAAATGCAATAATCCAGAAAAAATTGTGATTTTTCATGTGCTGCTCTCATGAAACGTTATCACCTTTCTGAGTTGCAAAGTGTTAACTTACCTTAAAATGTGGTCTTGACTTGAAGAAAGACTGGATAGACTCGGCTTGTACTTGTTAGAATTTAGAAGATTGAGGGGGGATCTTATAGAAACGTACAAAATTCTTAAGGGGTTCGACAGGCTAGATGCAGGAAGATTGTTCCCGATGTTGGGGAAGTCCAGAACAAGGGGTCACAGTTTAAGGTTAAGGGGGAAATCTTTTAGGACCGAGATGAGGAAAACATTTTTCACACAGAGAGTGGTGAGTCTCTGGAATTCTCAGCCACAGAAGGTAGTTGAGGCCAGCTCATTGGCTATATTTAAGAGGGAGTTAGATGTGGCCCTTGTGGCTAAAGGGATCAGGGGGTATGGAGAGAAGGCAGGTACAGGATACTGAGTTGGATGATCAGCCATGATCATATTGAATGGCGGTGCAGGCTCGAATGGCCTTCTCCTGCACCTATTTTCTATGTTTCTATGACTTAGGATAGACATATGCACGTACAGTCAGTGTTTTTAAATCGTATTCCTTGCCTGAAGTATCAAGGCCACATTAAATGTGTGTGTGTGGGGTGGCAAGGGGGGTGGGGTTGGGGTGGTTGTTGGGTGTCGGGGGAGAATTCATCACGGGATATAAATGTCTGCCATGATGTCACGTGCAGAGAATGTAAGTATTTGAACTAGCCTCAAGTCCATGGGTTTCCAGCGAGAGAGATGAAAAGTCTTTTTGTTTTTCAAAACAGAAGACTGTGTGTGGTTGTTATTCCTTAGCTTTAAAATTCCATAACAAGCAAAGTCACATGAAATGATCTTTTGAGAAAGATATTTTGTCTCTGTTAAAGGCATTTTTGAAACATTTCTTTCTCCAGTTAAGAATAAAATCGACATTATTATGTTGTTGTTACTGCCTGCTATATGCTAGCAGTCTGCATTGATGGAACCATTTCCTTTGGCAAAACATAACCTTGGAAATTATGCTCTTTTCATTTACTGGCGTCATTCATGCTACATCTGATCCTGATGCATTGATTTTAGAAAGGGAAACCCTTTTCATGGCTCCTGTAAGCTTTTTATTCAGGAAATCAGTTAACATCTATTTGTCCTTTTGAAGTAATTAAAAAGTATTACAGTACTTGGCAATAGATTTGCTTTTTATGGTCTTTATTGAAATCACATAACACATGTTTCACATGTTTCAGCACCTAAGTTACAGAGAAAGGTTGAGCAAGTTAGGTCTTTATTCTTTGGAGCGCAGAAGGTTAAGGGGGGACTTGATGGAGGTCTTTAAAATGATGAGAGGGATAGACAGAGTTGACGTGAATAAGCTTTTTCCATTGAGAGTAGGGACGATTCAAACAAGAGGACATGATTTGAGGATTATGGGACAGAAGTTTAGGGGTAACACATGAGGGGAAACTTCTTTACTCAGAGAGTGGTAGCTGTGTGGAATGAGCTTCCAGTGGAAGTGGTGGAGGCAGGTTCGATTTTATCATTTAAAAATAAATTGGATAGGTATATGGTCGGGAAAGGAATGGAGGGTTATGGTCTGAGTGCAGGTAGATGGGACTAGGTGAGAGTAAGTGTTCAGCATGGACTTGAGGGGCCGAGATGGCCTGTCTCCGTGCTATAATTGTTATATGGTTATTTAAATCTATCAGTGGCAACTAAACGTATGGCAAAGAAATATTGCACTTCTACAAGATTAACTAAACAAATAGTAACATAATATGCTCGGCACATTAGGCAGCAACTGCAGAGTAAGAGGAAGGGAGGATCAATGTCTGGTAGAGTGAAGACTGAGATGGTGGGTGATGAAGAGTATTATTTTTTGGATCATCTCCCACCAGATTCATAACTCCACCTGACCAGTCACTAATCAACCCAAGCCTGTCGCCCACACTCTTGGACTCCGACTAGTCTACTCTAAACATCACCCATTGCCACCAACTTAGCTCACCAATCCAACGAAGGTTACTCACCCAACTTCCTGGGTGTAAATGTCGGCAACAATTTGGCCTAGACCAACCGCATTGATACCATGACAAAAAAATGCACATGCACACATCCACTTCCACTAAGGCTAAGGTAAATGTCCATTGATTCTTAATGATTTCTACAAAGGTACCACAGAAAACAACTTATCTGAATGCATCGCAGCCCAATCTATCAACCAAACCAGCTTCCCCTGTGAAACACTAATCCTTGCAATAGTTACTGATTGTCATCTCTATCTTGACTCTAATAGTTCGCCAATTCCCCATCAATGCCAATGTATGCAGAGAAAAGGCCTTGAAAGTAAAACGTTGTTCAGTAGTCCAATACCACATGTGCACATTTAGAGGCACTATACTAATTTGAGGATATACTCCTATTGTCCCAGAATAAGTATTACCTTGACATTAGGACTTGACTGTTCAGGGATGGCATTTGGAAGCATTTCATCACACAGTTGTGAGGTGAGTGTGTTGTAGCACACTTGTAAAGATATCCTGGTCTTGTATAAGGCACAATGTGATTTCACATCTTTCTTCCCTTCTTCTCTTTCTCTATCTTTCCCAGTATCCTGTGCAACAGAACTCTAAACATAGAAACATGGAAAATAGGTGCAGCAGTAGGCCATTCGGCCCTTCGAGCCTGCACCGCCATTCAATATGATCATGGCTGATCATCCAACTCAGTATCCTGTACCTGCCTTCTCTCCATACCCCCTGATCCCTTTCGCCACAAGGGCCACATCTAACTCCCTCTTAAATATAGCCAATGAACTGGCCTCAACTACCTTCTGTGGCAGAGAATTCCAGAGATTCACCACTCTCTGTGTGAAAAATGTTTACCTCATCTCGGTCCTAAAGGAATTCCCCCTTATCCTTAAACTGTGACCCCTTGTTCTGGACGTCCCCAACATCGGGAACAATCTTCCTGCATCTAGCCTGGCCAACCGCTTAAGAATTTTGTACGTTTCTATAAGATTCCCCCTCAATCTTCTAAATTCTAGTGAGTACAAGCCGAGTCTATCCAGTCTTTCTTCATATGAAAGTCCTGACATCCCAGGAATCAGTCTGGTGAACCTTCTCTGTAAGATTCTGGCAAAAATGTCTTTCCTCAGATTTGGAGACCAAAACTGTAAACAATACTCCAGTTGTGGTCTCATCAAGACCCTGTACAACTGCAGTAGAACCTCCTTGCTCCTATACTCAAATCCTTTTGCTATGAATGCTAAGATGAACTCTGATGTAGTACTCCTACTCCACCAGAATATAATTGTCCTTTATCTCACAAATGCTATCCTTTAGCTAAATGACTGGCCATAACTGAACATATCAAGTTGATATGTATTGTTGACTGTGGAAAGAATGCTGGCCAGCTATTTCAGTTGATTGAAATAATCTAGGCATCTACCTGAACTATTGTAACAAGCAAATAAAGCTTATATTTATTATTTCATCTGATTGACTTGCATGCATGTTCATTTAAAGATGGTTCAAAGCACATAACAATCAATTAAATAATTTTAAAATTGGCTATGAACATAATTTGAGAAACATGCACCACACTATGATTATTATTGGACATTCTATCTAATGATATTGAGAGAATGATAAGTTTCAGCCAACTGGATTAAGATCCCTGTTGCCTTTAAGATAGCTGATTTGGGATAATTTGTATCCTGTCAGAGAAAATTTGATCTATTTTTAATGTCCCACCAAAAGATGGTACTTCCAATAGGGTGGCATCTGTGATCTGATTTGTGGAATGGCTGATGAGTAGCTAATGAGACTAAATTAATATTATTTTTCAATATCTGATGTAAGAAGCAAGGGAATGTCTTAGAGAACATTTTGGAAATAGGAGGAGAAGCAGAAAGACAAGCCGAGCTAACATTTGAAGTTGATAATATATAGCCGGGGCATTCTTTGATATAATTTATGCAAAGTTCTTGCGTCTATTTGATAGGATTCAAATAATAGACAGATTTAATGTAAAGTTCATGGGAATAAAAGCCAGTTATTGATTTAAAACTGAGCCGTTGAAGACCAAGAATGTGGATAATGAATGAACTCACAATAAGTAAGGACGATGTCCCGAAGAGATCTGCCACTTTAATAATCCATTAGTTAGCTTGCACAAAAGAAAAATAATGAAATGCTAAACATAAAGCAGAAAATGCTGGGAAAATATTATTGTTCTATCAGAACAGGAGAGTTAATAATAAATTCATTCTAGAAGGTGATGAAGGACAGAAGTGAAGGGGGGGGGTGAAATGCAGAGAAAGCAGTTGGCAATGGGACATGTAAGAAAACTAGGGGTCACAGTTTAAGGATAAGAGGGAAGTCTTTTAGGACCGAGATGAGAAAATCATTTTTTACACAGAGAGTGGTGAATCTGTGGAATTCTCTGCCACAGAAGGTAGTTGAGGCCAGTTCATTGGCTATATTTAAGAGGGAGTTAGATGTGGCCCTTGTGGCTAAAGGGATCAGGGGGTATGGAGAGAAGGCAGGGACGGGATACTGAGTTGGATGATCAGCCATGATCATATCGAATGGCGGTGCAGGCTCGAAAGGCCGAATGGCCTACTCCTGCACCTATTTTCTATGTTTCTATGTAAAACAAATATCAGTCTAAATGAAGAAGCAGAATCATCTGAAATGTGTAAAGGAAATACTGTGGATGCCGGAAATCTGAATTTAAAAACTGAAAATGCTGATTGCATGAAATTTTCAACTCTGCAGTAGTTGAATGCAGTAGTCTGTAGAGTGCTTAGGCAGTTTCGGCCCGAAACGTTGCCTATTTCCTTCGCTCCTTAGATGCTGCTGCACCCGCTGAGTTACTCCAGCACTTTTGTCTACCTTTCACAATCTTATGCTGAATATAAGGGACAAGGACATTGAAGTCAAAATGGAAGTCAAATGAAGAATTAAAGTGTGCTAAATGAGCAAGTTGAATTATGACATAATAGTTAATGGAACTGTGAGTAAGAAGAATAAAAGTTTATATAAAAGTACGGAGTTTGTGAGCATAACATTACGAGACGATATTTGAAAGATCAATTGAATGGACCAGGGCAATTTAGCTCAAGTTAAGTTTTTCGAACCAAGAGTGTTCAAGGATACAGAGCCAGGGAGCTAGAGTACCAATCTTTCTGAATTCACGCACACAACTTCTCCCTTTTTTTCTTCCATGTGTCTGGTTTGGAAAAGGTCGGTAATTTTTTTTTATTACAGAGCATGATGATTCTGGCAGAAGCAAATAATTTACTTGTCATCGTTCTTCTAATATGGATCACAGTTTTTGTGGATCTTGATGTTGCAGGCCCTTATTCATTTAAAATATAGTTACATCAAATGGCAAAGGACTAGCAATTACTACAACCTCAGAATAGAACGGTCAGAGTTCAGGACTCCAAACAGTTTTTGAACATCTCATTTTGGTTATTTTAATGCATTGTTTGCAATTGCAAATGAATGCAATTCATATTTTGGGACAAAAATAACATAAAACTTGTTCCGTATGAAAGCATATTGTGCATGTGGCAGGGTGGAAACGGTTCCTAACTGCTGCTTTGCTTTAGTATATTTCTGATTAAACTATCTCACTTTTTAAAACTTAGCTGAGTAATTGCAGGATGGTTACCTGGGAGAGGGAACTGAGGTAGCAATTTATTCAAGTTGATGTTATATCTTGTGACAGCAAAACTGGAGAACATTAATCTGTTCCATTCACACACAGGGAATAGGTTAGTCTCTTTGGTTTGCTTATTTTCCAGATTAAGTTCTGTATTCTAATTCAAAAGAAAAATTGGTCATGAAAATCAAAATTACTGCAGATGCTGGAATATTAAAATAAAAATGGAAAATGCTGGAAACACACAGCAGATCAAACAGATTTTTTTTTTTAATAAGGTTCTTTCAATCTCACCCAGATCTGATGAAGTGCCTCTAACATGAAATATTAACACTGTTTCTTGCTCCAGAGATGCTATCTGGCCAGCTGATTTTATATTTGCATTAAAATCCAATGTATTTTCTGAACTTTTGTCTAGGGTGAGCATTGTGATGGGGTTCAGGCTGCAGACTGGACAAAGGGTTTTAAAACTGATTTAGCTGGAAGGTATCGATTTAATGAAAACAAGTTTATCTGGTAGCAGAATGATGCACTGAGTTGTCAGGAAATAATTGCAAGCTATTTTTCAATAAACTTAAATAATGCGATTAAGAAGGCAGTAACGGAGTGCTACACGTGGGGTCTCCAGCTTGGAAAGGAGTGACAGTGGGTTGCTTGGGCATCTGTATCTTGTTTTATTAAACATGCATTGAATGTACAAGATCCAAGCAGCGTATTGTTTAGATATGAATAACTTCTTCGACAGTTCCTCAAGAATAAGGATGACTTTCCTCCCCTCTGATCTTATGGGTTCAGAGGTGGTTGATGCCAACAAGGGTGCCACAGACTCTTCTACAGATGAGGGAGTAGGTACTTAACAATGATGGGTGTGGGGTTTGTGAGTGGGTCTGTTCCTTCTGCCACTTACAGTGACTCAAGGTTCCCAATACCTACCTGCGTGCTCCTTCACTTAGTGCAGTCTAGGACTCAGTGGAGGTTTCACATTTCTTTAAGGAGGTTCTTTTGCAGGTCGTAAGCTCATTGATTTCAATTAAATTTGTGGCAGTGGGGAAGGTTGGCACAGAAGACATTGGGTAGGCCAGCCGGCATCACGTTTGAATGTGGAGTGAAATCAGGGATGGAGGCTTACATGGGACGACAGATGGCACAATGGGCTAAGTGTTCGGCTGGCGACCGGAAGGTAGCCGGTTTGAATCCCGCTTGGAGTGCATACTGTCGTTGTGTCCTTGGGCAAGACACTTCACCCACCTTTGCCTGTGTGTGAATGTGTGTGAGTGATTGGTGGTGGTCGGAGGGGCCGTAGGCGCAGATTGGCAGCCACGCTTCCGTCAGTCTGCCCCAGGACAGCTGTGGCTACAGAAGTATCTTACCACCACCGAGTGTGACTGATGAGTGAATGAATAATGCGATGTAAAGTGCCTTGAGTATTAGAAAGGCGCTATATAAATCCCATCCATTATTATTATTATTACATCAAACTAGAGCTACAGGAGGAATCTCCACTTACCTGCAGTTTTGTGCTGTAGGCTTCAGGTTGTGTTGTGCCGAGAATGTCCAAGGATTGGTATCTCAAGCGCAGCATGGACCTTGTTTGCCTGGAATTTACCTAAAAGAATGTTGAGAAAGGAATGATGCCAACCTGTGTAGCCTTGACTTGGAAATGGAATCGCGATTGAAATCGCAAGTTTACAGGATGATAGGAAGCGCTTGTCAAACTTCACTGTTGCTCAACTTGGAAGTAGTCACAAGCAGTATTTGTTCCAAGTTAAAGAAGGAACTGCAGATGCTGGAATATCGAAGGTACACAAAAATGCTGGAGAAACTCAGCGGGTGCAGCAGCATCTGTGGAGCGAAGGAAATAGGCGACGTTTCGGGCCGAAACCCTTCTTCAGACTGATGGGGGGTGGGGGGGGAGAAGGAAGGAAAAAGGGAGGAGGAGGAGCCCGAGGGCGGGGGGATGGGAGGAGACAGCTCGAGGGTTAAGGAAGGGGAGGAGACAGCAAGGGCTAGCAAAACTGGGAGAATTCAACGTTCATGCCATCCGGACGCAAGCAACCCAGGCGGAATATGAGGTGCTGTTCCTCCAATTTCCGGTGTTGCTCACTCTGGCAATGGAGGAGACCCAGGACAGAGAGGTCGGATTGGGAATGGGAGGGGGAGTGGAAGTGCTGAGCCACCGGGAGTTCAGGTAGGTTATTGCGGACTGAGCGGAGGTGTTCGGCGAAACGATCGCCCAACCTCCGCTTAGTCTCCCCGATGTAAATCAGCTGACATCTAGAGCAGCGGATGCAGTAGATGAGGTTGGAGGAGATACATGTGAACCTTTGTCGCACCTGGAACGACTGCTTGGGTCCTTGAATGGAGTCGAGGGGGGAGGTGAAGGGACAGGTGTTGCATTTCTTGCGGTTTGTGGATTGTGGATGATCAGCCATGATCACGTTGAATGACGGTGCTGGCCCAAAGGGCCGAATGGCCTACTCCTGCACCTATTGTCATCCAGAGGCTATTTTATACACGACCCACCCAACAATGCAATTTCCAATCAACATACATAGAAAAAACAATTGCATATAGTACAACCATAATCTCAACCATAAAGCAGATAGGATGTGTCTATACACTTCTGAATTCATTATGCTACTACCATCAGCAGTTGTATCATCAATGAAGATAAGTGAACCAGTACCTTCAGCAGCCATACATGCCCAGGCCATAACACCCCCACCATCGTGTTTCACAGATGAGGGGGTTTGCTTTGGATCTTGGGCAGTTCCTTCTCTCCTCCATACTTTGTTCTTGCCATCACTCTGATATATGTTAATCTTCATCTCATCTGTCCACAAGACCTTTTTCCAGAACTGTGGTTGCTCTTTTAAATACTTCTTGGTAAACTATACCATCCTATTTTTGCGGCTAACCAGTGGTTTGCATCTTGCAGTGTAGCCTCTGTACCTCTGTTCATGAAGTCTTCTGCGTTGGCTAATCTACACCTGCCTCCTGAAGAATGTTTTTGTCTGGCGGACAGGTGTTTGGAGATTTTTCTTTCTTATAGAGAGAATTCTTCTGTCATCAGCTGTGGAGGCCTTCCATGGCCTGCTAGTCCCTATGCGATTAGTAAGCTCACCAGTGCTCTCTTTCTTCTCCAAACAGTTAATTTTGGTAAGCCTAAGATTTGCCTGATGTCTCTAACAGTCTTATTCTTGTTTCTCAGTCTCATAATGGCTTCTTTGACTTTCATTCGCACACAGGGATACTGAGTTGGATGATCAGCCATGATCATGTTGAATGGCGGTGCAGGCTCGAAAGGCCGAATGGCCTACTCCTGCACCTATTTTCTATGTATCTATGTAACATGGTCCTCATGTTGATAAACAGCAATAAAAGTTTGGAGGAAAGACTAGGTGCTGAGACCGCTATTATACTTGTATTGAGGAGGCATTTGAACACACCTGAGCAATTACAAACACCTGTGAAGCCATGTGTCCCAAACATTATGGTGCCCTGAAATGGGGGGCACTAATTATGAACACAGCTGTAATTTCTACATGGTGAAACCCAAGTGTATAAAAATACCCTTTAATAAAATCTGACAATGTGCACTTTAACCACATGTGATTTTTTTCTATTGCAAATTGTGAGGTTATCCACTTTGGTGGCAAAAACAAGGGGGAAGATTATTATCTCAATGGGGTTAGGTTAGGTAAGGGGGAGGTGCAGCAAGACCTGGGTGTCCTTGTACACCGGTCACTGAAGGTTGCCGTGCAGGTACAGCAGGCAGTGAAGAAAGCTAATGGAATGCTGGCCTTCATAACAAGAGGATTTCAGTATAGGGGTAGATACGTTCTTCTGCAGTTGTATAGGGCTCTGGTGAGACCACATCTGGAGTATTGTGTACAGTTTTGGTCTCCTAATTTAAGGAAGGACATCCTTGTGATTGAGGCAGTGCAGTGTAGGTTCACGAGATTGATCCCTGGGATGGCGGGACTGTCATATGAGGAAAGATTGAAAAGACTAGGCTTGTATTCACTGGAGTTTAGAAGGATGAGGGGAGATCTTATAGAAACATATAAAAATTATAAAGGACTGGTCAAGCTAGATGCAGGAAAAATGTTCCCAAAATTGGGCGAGTCCAGAACCAGGGGACACAAAGGGGGAGGCCTTTTAAGACTGAGGTGAGAAAACTCTTTTTCACCCAGAGAATTGTGAATTTGTGGAATTCCCTGCCACAGAGGGCAGTGGAGGCCAAATCACTGGATGGATTTAAGAGAGAGTTAGATGGAGCTCTAGGGGCTAGTGGAATCAAGGGACATGGGGAGAAGGCAGGCACGGGTTATTGATTGAGGACGATCAGCCATGATCACAATGAATGGCGGTGCTGGCTCGAAGGGCCAAATGGCCTCCTCCTGCACCTATTTTCTATGTTTCTAAATCTCAATTGTGGAGTATAGAGACAAATAAATAAATGACGGGTCTTTGTCCCAAACATTATGGAGGGCAATATAAATGGTGTTCCACCACTTGATCTCTCAAGATTAGAGAGACAAACAATTTTTTTAAAACTATTATAGAATGAAAGTTAAATTCCTTTGAACTTTAAAGTGCCAAAAGTGTTTAATTGTCACCGGCAACAGAACAATTAAACTCTTACTCGCTGCAGCTTTAGAGCCCTATTAATGCAAGAACATAACGATAACCGATAATGCAACACATTATCAGTAATACCAGGTAACCAAACCACAATACTGTAGTACAATCTGAAGTATATAGTGCAATCAAAACAAAGTCCGTAGAGAATTGTCGCTGAGGTGGGGTTGTGGTTCGGGTTGTGCAGTGCGATTCAAGAGCATGATGACTGATGGGGTGAAGCTGTTCTTGTTGAGATGAAAGTCTGACATTGCACAGAAACAAGCCTTTTGGCCCGATTCACCCATGGCAACCAAGATGCCTAACCCTAACAGAGCTTGCGCCTGTTCTTGTGTCCCTCTTACCCTCATCTATCAATGAACTTGTCCAAGTATCTTTTAAAAGTCACAGTTGTATCTGCATATACCATTTCCTCTGGCAGCTCGTACAGTGCATGCACCACTATTTTTGTGGAAAAATGTATCTTCAGGTCCCTTTTAAATCTTTTTCCTCTCACCTTAACCTATACTCTCCTATTTTAGAGAAAAGACTGTAGCTATTCACTTTATGCTCTGTGGAAAAGTGATTCAGCCACTATTACTCAAGGCTTCCAGATACAATAACATCTTTGCAAACCGTTTTTTCACCCTTCCCAATGTAATAACATCCTTTCTTTAGCACCACAATTAGACTGTACTCCAACCACAGTACTTCAAACGTGGCTTTACCAATGCCTGATACAGCTGTATATGACATTGTAACTCTTGTACTCAGTACACTGACTGATGAAGACAAGTGTGCCAAATACTTCCTTCACCACCACATCACCTCCGCTCAGTTCGCACTAACCAACCTGATCTCCCGGTGGCTCAGCACCTCAACTCCCCCTCCCATTCCGAATCCGACCTTTCTGTCCTGGGCCTCCTCCATGGCCAGAGTGAGTCCCACCGCAAATTGGAGGAGCAGCACCTCATATTTCGCTTGGGTAGTCTACAACCCCAGCGGTATGAACTTCTCCAATTTCAGGTAGTTCTTGCTTTCTCCCTCCTTCCCCTCCCCTTGCCAGCTCTCCCACAGCCCACTGCCTCCGCATCTTCCTTTCTTCTTTCCGCCCCCCACCCCCACATCAGTCTGAAGAAGGGTCTCAACCCGAAACGTTGCCTATTTCCTTCGCTTCCATAGATGCTGCCTCACCCGCTGAGTTTCTCCAGCATTTTTGTTTACCTTCGATTTTTCCAGCATCTGCAGTTCTATCTGAAACACAACATTTTATTTGTACAGTAGTAAATGGATTGTTGCAGTAGGTCCCGAGAACACGTGTCTTCTGAACGTTGGCCTAGGCACTCAACGTTCGGAAAGATTCAATAGAATTGTTTTCCTTATTCCCTCTATTAAAATCAGTATCAGATTTTCTAGTCTCTCCACTTAAAGTCATTCTCCTCTGCACCTTTAATAAGGCCTTACTCAAAATTGAAATGATCTTCCAACTGGGAAATAACAATTAATTTGTAATTATCTGTTTTAGGCCTGCAACCAGTGGAGTTCTGCAGGAATCTGTGTTGGGACCTGTTATTTGTGGAATACATAAATGATTTAGATGTAAATGTAGACGGGATGGTTAATAGGTTTGCAGGTGACACCAAGGAAGCTGTCAAAATATACAGTGGGTTATAGATCGTTACAGAAATAGTCGGAGAAATGGCAGATGGATTTTAATCTGAACAACTGTGAGGTGTTGCACTTTCGGAAGCAAAATGTAAGGGGAAAATATGTAGTAATGGCAAGACCCTTAACAACATTGATATACAGAGGTAACGACATCCAAGTCCCTGAAAGGAGCAACACAAATAGAGTGGCAAGGAAGCCATATTGTTTTGCTTGCCCTCGTTATTTGGGGCATTAAGTATAAAAGTGTCAGTAAGTCATGCTGCAACTTTATAGGACTCTGGTTAGGTCTCATTCGGAGATTTGTGTGCAGTTCTGGTCACCCCATTCCAGTAAGGATGTGGAGTCGTTGGCGTGAGTGCCGAGGTGGTTTACCAGCATGCTGTTTAGATTAGAGGGTAGCAACTATAAGGAGAGGCCGGACAGACTTGGATTGTTTTTCCTGGATCGTAGGAGGCTGACAGGAGATTTGATCGAAGTATATAAAATTACGAAAGGCAGAACCTTTTACCCAGGATTGCAATGTCAAGGACTAAGGGGAGAAGGCAGGAGAATGGGGTTAGGAGGGAGAGATAGATCAGCCATGATTGAATGGCAGAGCAGACTTGATGGGCTAAATGGCCTAATTCTGCTCCTATCACTTATGACCTTAGCTATATAGCTATATAGCGATATAGCTATAATGTGAGAGGAGCAAATTGTAAAAGAGATATGCGGAGAGAGTGTTTTTTACACAGAGTCTAGTGGGTGCCTGGAACAACTGCGTGATGGTGATAAAAGTGGATGTAATAGTGACATTTAAGAGGCTTTTAGATAGGCACGTGGCTTTGCAGGGAATGGAGGTCTGCACATCATGTGCAGACAGAGGAAATTAGTTAACTTTGACATCATGTTTGGCACAGACATAGTGGGCCGATGGGCCTGTTCCTGTGCTGTATTGTTCTATATTTATACTATGTGTCACTGTTCAGTGGCACATAAAGCCAAAGATCCTGCAATATAAAATAAAAACATTCATATCAATTTATACCTTCAAAGAGTTAGAAACATAGAAACATAGAAAATAGGTGCAGGAGTTAGGCCATTCGGCCCTTCGAGCCTGCACCGCCATTCAATATGATCATGGCTGATCATCCAACTCAGTATCCTGTACCTGCCTTCTCTCCATACCCCCTGATCCCTTTAGCCACAAGGGCCACATCTAACTCACTCTTAAATATAGCCAATGAACTGGCCTCAACTACCTTCTGTGGCAGAGAGTTCCAGAGATTCACCACTCTCTGTGTGAAAAATGTTTTTCTCATCTCGGTCCTAAAGGATTTCCCCTTTATCCTTAAACTGTGACCCCTTGTCCTGGACTTCCCCAACATCGGGAATAATCTTCCTGCATCTAGCCTGTTAAACCCCTTAAGAATTTTGTAAGTTTCTATAAGATCCCCCCTCAATCTTCTAAATTCTAGCGAGTACAAGCCGAGTCTATCCAGTCTTTCTTCATATTAAAGTCCTGACATCCCAGGAATCAGTCTGGTGAACCTTCTCTGTACTCCCTCTATGGCAAGAATGTCTTTTCTCAGATTTGGAGACCAAAACTGTACGCTGTGTTGTGTCTGAAAAGTGTCTTCATTCCTCTCAATATCTGTAAAATTGCATCAATATCTTTGTTCCTATCCTTTACTAAATCTGAATGTTTCATTGTTAAATGCATTTTTTGATTGTAAGGACAAGGAACCGTCAAACCCCTAGATCTTTGCCTTGGTCATTCTGGACATCTGGGATACACTCAGGTCTGACGTAGTGTGTGTCCCCTTCATTCCTAGTCCTCCCAAGTCATATAGATGTGTCTGGACTCTAAATAAGCCACACTACAGTTGGTTCTCTGCACATACAGTTAATCCAACATCTGTTAGGTTTTTTTTAAGAATAAATCTGTACTCCGAAAGGCTTATTTGTGTCACATTGGTCATATTGATCCTATTGAGGAACTAGGGCAAACAGACTTGGATTTAAAAAAAATAGCCAACAGAATTTCAACTATACTGTTCCTTTCGAGGCAAAAAATAATGCTATCAAAAATATTAACAAGAAATTCCTTTTAACACTTTTTTAATATGGATATATTACTGTTACTTTTACTTAATTGAATTCTTCGTTTATTGCTGTGTGGTCTGAGATCTTTGTTTCCTTTATGCAAAGTTGCAAACTATATATTTGTGTAGACCACACCCTGTATATCTTGATTAATATTTTACACATAATGTCTTTTTTAATCACCATAAACTTCAAGTCTACTAATTTATATTGAAGTGAAATTCATTCTTGTCATTCATTGCATTTATAACCATAAATACGGTTCTTTGGTTTCGACTAAATTCAGTACTCTATACTTTGCCCAAACGGCATTTTTAAATTAGTAGCCAACTGCAGTATATAGGATGTATAATGCCTGTGATCTTTGTGCAACTAAGAATCTAAGAATGAGGGAGTAGTTGAAACTCAATGTCTTACTAAATAGTTTTCCTCAATATAGAGATTTTCTTTGTACAACCATAGACTTTTGAAGCAAACTGTATAACTTCTGCTAAAGCACCACTTCAATTTTTCTGCAGTACCCAATCAAGGATTTGCTGTCCATCTTGTGTTTGCGATTCTTTTGTTTCACTTCAGTTTTTCTCCGCCAGTTTTCTTTTGCTGATGGGTTCAATTCCTTACTGGAATAGGGTTCCCACTGGTGCCACTTTATCTTGCTATTTCAACCAACTACTCATCATCTGTCATATATGAGGCTTGACAGACTGTCTTTAGCAGGCTATTCAATCATACATCACAGCCAAATCTCATGCTGTCACTCTGTGACTGTGTTCACCCTGGTTCCAATCATTCTCAAATGTGTACAGACACACATAAATTGTGAATAGAAAGAACCTTCACTTTTTTTTCCTTTACTAACTTAGGAACTGCAATGTCAATGAAAGGGCTGAACCTTAGATGTTACAGTCATTGTGGGCTGAAGGGCCTGTCCTTTGATGTACTGTTCTATATTCTATGTTAATACTGATTACTTTTCCAGTTTAGCTCCATTTTAAATTGGATCCATTGGGAAACCAGCATGTCGGTTTCAGTTTAGTTTATTGTCACGTGTACCAAGGTACATTGCAAAGCTTTTGTTGCGAGCCTACTTCCGAAATAAGACCAAGAAAGATGAGAAAAATTCATCATGTCAGGCTGCATGTTGAAGAAAGAAAAATACTAATTTAACGTTGCTGTTCTGAGACAAATTAAAAGTCAATTATCTGATATTGTTCACTTCAATGTTGAGTCCTGAAGGGCTTGGGATTTCTCCATCTACAGACGGTGTCTGATCTGTTGTTTCCAGTAACTGCTGCAATCGATTATCTCACCATTCCAGTATTTTTCCACCATCTATTTCCATGTATCTGCTCCTCTCTCTCTCCCCCTCTCCCTCTCTCTCCCTCCCTCTCCCTCTCCCCCTCTCCCCCTCTCTCTCTCCCCCTGAGTGTGTGTATCTCTCTCCCCTGTATCTCTCTCTCATATTATTCTTTCATTCAGTTTTTCCTATCCGATTCCCTTTGTTTTCACCTCCCTGCAATTTAAAGCAAGCTGGCTTTCCAACTAGGTCGACTTGAAACGTCAACATTTAGAGAGGCTGCCTGAACTGCTGATTATTTCCAGCTTTTTAGTTTTTATTTCAGATTTCCAACATCTGCAGCATTTGATTACTGATTTTAATTCAAAATTGACACATTGCGCTCTCCTTCTGGCAGTTCCAGCAACAATTGTTGAAGGAAGGCCTTAAGTTTCCATCTGTCATGTTGTTTGTTCAGACAAAGTAATCTAAGTCAACTATTTGGCAGTGGTAATGAATGGACTTATTGGTTTAGTTTAGAGATACAGCGTGGAAACAGGCCCTTCAGCCCACTGAGTCCGCACCGACTATCGATCCCCACACATTAACACTCTCCTACACGCACTAGGGACAATTTACACACACACCAAGCCAATTAACCATAACCATATAACCATATAACAATTACAGCATGGAAACAGGCCAACTCGGCCCTACAAGTCCATGCCGAACAATTATTTTCCCTTAGTCCCACCTGCCTGCACTCATACCATAACCCTCCATTCCCTTCTCATCCATATGCCTATCCAATTTATTTTTAAATGATACCAACGAACCTGCCTCCACCATATCCACTGGAAGCTCATTCCACACCACTACCACTCTCTGAGTAAAGAAGTTCCCCCTCATGTTACCCCTAAACTTCTGTCCCTTAATTCTGAAGTCATGTCCTCTTGTTTGAATCTTCCCTATTCTCAAAGGGAAAAGCTTGTCCACATCAACTCTGTCTATACATCTCATCATTTTAAAGACCTCTATCAAGTCCCCCCTTAACCTTCTGCGCTCCAGAGAATAAAGACCTAACTTATTCAACCTTTCTCTGTAACTTAGTTGTTGAAACCCAGGCAACATTCTAGTAAATCTCCTCTGTACTCTCTCTATTTTGTTGACATCCTTCCTATAATTGGGCGACCAAAATTGTACACCATACTCCAGATTTGGTCTCACCAATGCCTTGTACAATTTTAACATTACATCCCAGCTTCTATACTCAATGCTCTGATTTATAAAGGCTAGCATACCAAAAGCTTTCTTTACCACCCTATCTACATGAGATTCCACCTTCAAGGAACTATGCACGGTTATTCCCAGATCCCTCTGTTCAACTGTATTCTTCAATTCCCTACCATTTATCATGTACGTCCTATTTTGATTTGTCCTGCCAAGGTGTAACACCTCACATTTATCAGCATTAAACTCCATCTGCCATCTTTCAGCCCATTTTTCCAAATGGCCTAAATCACTCTGTAGACTTTGGAAATCCTCTTCATTATCGACAACACCCCCTATCTTGGTATCATCTGCATACTTACTAATCCAATTTACCACACCTTCATCCAGATCATTGATGTACATGACAAACAACAAAGGACCCAACACAGATCCCTGAGGCACCCCACTAGTCACCTGCCTCCAACCCGACAAACAGCCATCCACCATTACCCTCTGGCGTCCCCCTTCAGCCACTGTTGAATCCATCTTGCTACTCCTGCATTTATACCCAACAGTTGAACCTTCTTAACCAACCTTCCATGAGGAACCTTGTCAAAGGCCTTACTAAAGTCCATATAGACAACATCCACTGCTTTACCCGTGTCAATTTCCCTAGTAACCTCTTCAAAAAATTCAAGAAGATTAGTCAAACATGACCTTCCAGGCACAAATCCATGTTGACTGTTCCTAATCAGACCCTGTTTATCCAGATGCTTATATATATTATCTCTAAGTATCTTTTCCATTAATTTGCCCACCACTGAAGTCAAACTAACAGGTCTATAATTGCTAGGTTTACTCTTAGAACCCTTTTTAAACAATGGAACAACATGCGCAGTACGCCAATCCTCGGGGACGATTCCCGTTTCTAATGACATTTGAAATATTTCTGTCATAGCCCCGGCTATTTCTACACTAACTTCCCTCAATGTCCTAGGGAATATCCTGTCAGGACCTGGAGACTTATCCACTTTTATATTTTTCAAAAGTGTCAGTACTTCTTTTACTTTTAAACTCATAGTATCCATAGCTACTCTACTAGTTTCCCTTACCTCACATAATTCAATATCCTTCTCCTTGGTGAATACCGAAGAAAAGAAATTGTTCAATATCTCCCCATCTCTTTTGGCTCTGCAGATAGCTGTCCAGTCTGTCTCTCCAATGGACCAACTTTATCCCTCGTTATCCTTTTGCTATTAATATAGCTGTAGAATTTACTTTCACCTTACTTGCCAAAGCAACCTCATATCTTCTTTTAGCTTTTCTAAATTCTTTCTTAAGATTCTTTTTACATTCCTTATACTCCTCAAGCACCTCATTTACTTCATGCTGCCTATAATTATTGTAGATCTCCCTCTTTTTCCGAACAAGATGTCCAATTTCCCTTGAAAACCAGGGCTCTTTCCAATTTTTACTGTTTCCTTTCAACCGAACAGGAACATAAAGATTCTGTACTCTTAAAATTTCCCCTTTAAATGTCCTCCATTTCTCTTCTACATCCTTCCCATAAAACAAAAACCTACATATCTGTACGTCTTTGGAATGTGGGAGGAATCCGAAGATCTCAGTGAAAATCCAGACGGTCACGGAGAGAACGTACAAACTCTGTACAGACAGCACCCGTAGTTACGATCGAACACGGGTCTCCGGCGCTGTAAGGCAGTAACTCTACCGCTACCGTGGCCACCTGTAGTGATTTCATAGTGAGATTCATTTGCAGTTATTTCACATCAGAGATTCTGCATTCGCAACTTATCTTCACAACATATTTTCTTCCAAAGTTTCATAGCTAACTGACATTATAATCAATCTTCAAATATTAAAATCTTGTGTTAAATTGTTAAATTCAATGTGAAATGGTTAAATCAAAAATAAATTCAATGTTAAAATCTAGTAGTAAACTGAAAAACAAGATTCATTAACATTGTGTAGGAAATGCATCTTTGAGCTATAATTGTGTAAAATTGTGCTGCTCATCTTGTAATATATTAGCCGGAAGTATATCTAGTTTGGATATATAATTTTTACCCTTTATAATGGGTAATGAATCACAAACTCTGCTCATAGATGCATCACGAGATAGTAATTTTCATGAGCAATCATAATTTCAGACTGGTTGAGGAGGAAAATATAAAACTCTGTTAAAAGCTTTGGAACGCGCTCTGTTCCTTGGCCTAACTGGATAGTCTGCTTCGTGGATTATAATGAGGAGTGGCACCAGCCCTCAAACCAAGTTAAAGGATGCGGTTTGCAGAGTTGGTATTATGCAAAACCAAAAAAAAAGATTATTTGTAAACAACCACATGCATGCATTTTTCATTTATTTTCTTTTAATTTTAATTTGCAGGAATTATGTTCTTTCTGAATAATGTTACGTTAAGACTGAATGGTCTCCAATTGTGCAGAACGCAGAAATATTCATTTAATAAATGTTGGAGTTGTAATAAAATGATTCCTGAAAGTGCAGAAGGAAACTTTGTATGCAAAGTCACATTAGTTGGTGTCTTTATATGTCCGGTTAATATATTTTTTAGAATAGTTCGAGTGAGATACTATTTGGGCAGAAAAAAAGGCAACTGAGTCAGTCACACCAGGTGTATTTCACACTGCTGCACTGAGGGTTCACCTAATCAGCATAATGTAAGATCACAGCTATCATCTTAGCTAACATTATGTATGTGTATTGAAGCTGAGACAACTAGAACTATGTGTAGCTGGGGGGTGAAGATAGAGGAGAGGACTGTGTGCCTGTTGTGCCTCATGGTATTATTATGATTTGCAAAGGACTGTCTAATTGGTGTGTAAGAAGGAACTGCAGATTCTGGTTTAAACTGAAGATAGAAACAAAAAGCTGGAGTAACTCAGCGGGACAGGCAGCATCTCTGGAGAGAAGGAATGGGTGTACTAGTCAAAGAGTCAAACATCGTGGAAACAGGCCCTTCAGCTCAACTTGCCCTAACTGTTCAACATGCCCCGTCTACACTAGTCCCACCTGCCAGCGTTCGGCCCATATCCCTCTAAACCTATCCCATCCATGTACCTGTACAAATGTTTCTAAAATGTTGTGATAGTACCTGGCTGAACTATCTATCCGACAGCTCGCTCTATACACCCACCACGCTTGCTCCTCAGATTCCTATTAAATCTTTCCCCTCTCACCTTAACTCGTGTCCACTAGTTCTTGATTCACCTACTCTGGGTAAAATACTGTGCATTTACCCAATCTATTTCTCTCATTATGTTATACACCCCTATAAGATCACCCCTCATCCTCCTGCACTCCAAGGAATAACGCCCTCGCCTGCTCAACCTCTCCCTACAGCTCGGGCCTTCAAGTCCTGGCAACTTCCAGCAAATCTTCTCTGCACCCTTTCCAGCTTAACAGCATCTAAAACAACTGCTCTAAAATTAGTATCTGTTTCAAAATTAGAATCTGTCATTTTTAAACCATTCTTGCAAAAGTGCCCTCAATTGTCATTCCAGATAGCAAACAACTTCTGTGTGTCATTTATATGGAGGGGAATGCATTACAATATACACAAGGATGTTCCTGTTCATAAGTGATAGGAGCAGATATAGGCCATTCGGCCCATCAAGTCACTCCACCATTCAATCATAGCTGATCCATCTCTCCCTCCTAACCCCATTATCCTGCCATCTCCCTATAACCCCTGACACCTGTACAAATCCAGAACCTATCTATCTCTGCCTTAAAAATATCCATTGACTTGGCCTCCACAGCCTTCTGTGGCAAATAATTCTACAGATTCACTACCCTTTAACTCCTCACCTCCTTCCTAAAGGAACATCCTTTAATTCTGAGGCTATGACCTCTGGTCCTAGACTCTCCCACTAGTGGAAACATCTTCTCCACATCCACTCTATCCAGGCCTGTTGAGATTGGGAATGTGATAACTAATATCAATTCTACCTTAGATGTTACTGGACTAACAAAGTTCATCTTGTTTATTTTGGCATCATGTTTGGCACAGTCGCGTGGGCTGAGGGGCCTAGCAACACAACATTCTATGGCCTTCCAATGTTCAGCATACATTAAGTTATCATACTGTATCTTTTCAGTCCATATGACAATTTAAGTTGACTGCATAATCCAGAGAAAATACTTCATTAACTAACAAAGCCCTTGGTCTCATTTTTTTCCAATGCACTTTTTCTACTTTGTTGAAAATAAACATAGTTCCCCAAGTCCTTCCTCATACCATGAGCTGCTCTCTGAATTATCCCGATAAGTTAGTACCATATGCTTTGTTTCTCTCTGAAATAATTGTCATGATCAGGACCTGAACTTTTACTCAATACACAGTCTAAACTGTGCCTCGTGCAAATTAATAATTTCATCTGTGCAGTCCTACTCATCGCCCCTCTTCAAGAAACTCGAATTGTTATTTTGTCGAAACAGGAACTGCAGATGGTGGTTTACAAAAAAAGACGCAAAGTGCTGGATTAACTCAGTGAGTCAGGCAACATCTCTGGAGAACATGGATAGATGACAAAGGTCCTGATCCATGTTCACCGGAGATGCTGCCTGATCTGCTGAGTTACTGCAGCAAGTTCTGTCTTTTTGTTTCAAATGTCATTTCCCTTTCTATGACTTCAGTCCTTTTCACTTTCAGGGAATTATATATTCAAACCGGCACGTTTTTATATTCATCTCATTTCCTTCAGCTTACTTTCAGGGAATGTATACCCATACAAATCTTTTTTTTTTAACCATCAACTTGTCCATAATGAACCTCCACCATTGCCCACCTCACCATTTGTGGCATCTTTGTGCTTTTGAAGTGAATGAACAGTCTTGAGAGTCCTTTCAAAAGGGACTAATGAAGTTCCAAACTGGCCAAGTTTGGGTTTTTGAAAAACTTTTGTCGAATTAGGTAAATTGATCATGTTTTTACTTGAATCTAAACCAACACATCCAAACACAGAGAGTGGTGAATCTGTGGAATTCTCTGCCACAGAGGCCAGTTCATTGGCTATATTTAAGAGGGAGTTAGATGTGGCCCTTGTGGCTAAAGGTGATCAGGGGAGATGTGGAAACATCCTTTCCACATCCACTCTATGCCTTTCATTATTCTGGAGAGAAGGCAGGTACAGAATACTGAGTTGGATGATCAGCCATGATCATATTGAATGGTGGTGCAGGCTCGAAGGGCCGAATGGTCTGCTCCTGCACCTATTTTCTATGTTTCTATGTAAGTGCAGTGGATTGTTTGATATGGTCGTTCTTTCTGTAGTCCTCGTTGATATTCAACCAAATAACTACAAAATACAAATCCAGTTTTTAGGTTTTAGATGGATTTCTGCGTTTTTCTTTCATGTTGATCATGTGGTATAGTTGCTGCTTTCACACCTTACTGATGTACTTTATCAAGCCAGCTAATCCAGCAGAGATCATTGAGATCACTTCCTTTCATGGATCTAGCTTACTATTAATAAAGCAGCTACTAGCTTTGAGGTTAAGGGCTCCAGAAGGTAGAACGGTGCAGAGGTGTTGCACAACTAGTAGAAATAATCATTAATGTGCCTATTTTTCCACTTCAGGTTGATGAATTAATTCCATCCCCCTTGTACAGTTGGCTGTAATTTGTCCACATTACTTGCTCTGGAAGCCTTTATTGGTCCTTGTTTCAATTTAACTATTCACATTCAAAAATGAGCAACTTGGTTAACTCACTTTAATTACAAAGGCAAATTCATGGGAAGGTGGTCATTAATTGGTTCTTGGTTCTTGGCTTCTTGGTCCTCCAAAATATTCCAAATGGAATTTAAACTGGAGGTGGTGAAGGGAGGGCTTAAGCCAGAAATGGTTAATGGGAAGAAAGAGCTACTTTAAATTTAGTTGCATCTGGTTGGGTAACCATAGTTGGGTGGAGATTATTCCATGCTTTAATTGTACGTGGGAAGAACAAATTGCTGTATACATCTGTCTTTGTAGCTGGGATCACAAATTGGATCGAATGCCCTCGTTTTGTTTCTGTTTTGTGAGTAAAACCATAAATAACTGTTCTGGTATTACAAATTGTGTTCCGATCTGAATTATACAGAGAGAAGAATGCAATTTCATTGGTATATCCCATTGAAATTTTTCCATAAAGCATTCCAAAGTTTTAGAAATTGTAGAAATTGTCGAACTTGTAGAAATGCAGAAAAGTCATGGTGTGTATGTGGTTATTAATATTGATGTACATATTTCTTGCATTTCTCCAATTATATATCAGATACTACAAAGGTAGACAAAAATGCTTGGAGAAACTCAGCGGGTGCAGCAGCATCTATGGAGCGAAGGAAATAGGCAAACTTTTGGGCCGACACCCTTCTTCCTGCCTTCTCCCTATAGCCCTTGACACCCGTTCTAATCAAGAATTTGTCTATCTTTGCCTTAAAAATATCCACTGACTTGGCCTCCACAGCCCACTGTAGCAATGAGTTCTTCAGATATATTAGACACTAATATTTCATTTGGGTTTTTTTTTTTTTTTTGTACACTGAATATCTGTTTGGTTTTATGCAACAGGAAATGGGTATGGAAATCCCCGCAATTCGCCAGGTCTGCTGGTCTCACCTGGCAGCATGAACAAGAACATGCAAACCAAGTCGCCCCCTCCTATGAATTTGGGAATGAACAACCGAAAACCTGACCTCAGGGTTCTCATCCCACCTGGTTCAAAGAATATGCCATCTGTGGTAAGTAAGAAAGTTTTCCTGGAACCTACTGTGTAGGCTTAAAACAGAACAATCCTGCAGTCTTTCATTAAGTTGAGAGGAGTTTGTTGCATTCTTCTGCCATTTGGTTTAGGCTGGTGTGGGTTTGAACCACACTACTTGAAAGGCTAGTGGAGGCAGTAAATTGTACCAGGGCTTAAACTTTCGCCATCATTGTTGGTCCCAAACGTGGCAATTCTTGAGGTCCAATATATTGGACCCAACGTGAGGTCCAATATATGATTCTACCCAGTTCACAAGTCATAGGAGTAGAATTAGGTCATTCAGCCCATCGAGTCCACTCGGCCATTCAATCATAGCTGATCTCAGCCTCCTAATCCCATTTTCCTGCCTTCTCCCTATAGCCCTTGACACCCGTTCTAATCAAGAATTTGTCCATCTCTGCCTTAAAAATATCCACTGACTTGGCCTCCACAGCCCTCAGTAGCAATGAGTTCCACAGATTAACTACCCTCTGACTAAAGAAGTTCCTCCTCACCTCCTTTCTAAAAAGAAGTTGCTCCTCACCTCCCTTTAATTCTGAGGCTGTGACCTCTGGTCCTGGACTCTCCCACCAGTGGAAACATCCTTTCCACATCCACTCTATACCTTTCATTATTCTGTAAATTTCAATGAGGTCCCCCTCAACCTACTAAACCTCAGCGAGTAGAGGCCCAGTGCTGTCAAATGCGTGTCATATGCTAACATTCATTCCTGGAATCATTCTTTAAACCTCCTCTGCTTGTATGGAACCTCCAGTTGTATGCAAAACTAAGCATCTCACTCTACCTGGGTACATGTGACAATAAAGTATTGATGGATCATTGAGTGATCTGCAAAATCGTGGGATAAATAGGATTTGGATAGATATCTAGTTATTCGACCAATGGAAACAACGTCAGCCAGGTGGTGACTTTATGTGCCTCATATTTACATTTCCCAGAACTCTAGGATTTATGTAACTGTCTTTGCTTGTTTTGTTTAAGAGAGGAAAATTTATATCCCATTAGCGTTAATGCCAATGTTAAGAGCTGATTGCTATTTGATGATGTATAATAAATCTACTTAAAGGCAATAAAAAAATTATTGCATCAATATTTAAATTCGCTTGTTGAAATCTTCCAATAGAATTGAATAGCAAAGGCGGATTATAGTCAATTAGTGTTATCAACCAGGGGTGATTTTTTTAAACAAATAGAATCCCTGTATTGCCCTATGTCAAACACCAGGCTCTGTGCATGTCTTATAAGACCCCAGATAGGTTACAAATGTGACCATTATATACACGGATGGATGGTATATGGAGAGAAATTGTAAAAAGAGAAAGGCAAAATGCTAAATTAATTATTGCAGTCTAGTCTACATATTGTATTGGGCTCTGGTGAGACCACATCTGGAGTATTGTGTACAGTTTTGGTCTCCTAATTTGAGGAAGGCATCCTTGTGATTGAGGCAGTGCAGCGTAGGTTCACGAGATTGATCCCTGGGATTGCGGGACTGTCATATGAGGAAAGATTGAAAAGACTAGCCTTGTATTCACCGGAGTTTAGAAGGATGAGGGGGGAATCTTATAGAAACATATAAAATTATAAAAGGACTGGACAAGCTAGAGGCAGGAAAAATGTTCCCAATGTTGGGCGAGTCCAGAACCAGGGGCCACACTTAGAATAAAGGGGAGGCCATTTAAGACTGAGGTGAGAAAAAACGTTTTCACCCAGAGAGTTGTGAATTTGTGGAATTCCCTGCCACAGAGGGCAGTGGAGGCCAAGTCACTGGATGGATTTAAGAGAGAGTTAGATAGAGCTCTAGGGACTAGTGGAGTCAAGGGATATTGTACGGGTTATTGATAGGGGATGATCAGCCATGATTACAATGAATGGTGGTGCTGACTCGAAGGGCCGAATGGCCTCCTCCTGCACCTATTTTCTATGTTTCTATGTAATATACAGTCCAGTCGACATATAGTTTGAAGCTACAACCAAATATTATTCAAGGACACGTGTGAATTTTGTGGCCCCTACCCTCCCCATTTATCTCTGGTCACCTCATTGCTTCTCAGGTCAAGACTATTTTTGAAACTCTTAGATCAGTTCTTCCATACACCAATCTCCTATGAATATGTCCCTAACTTGCACAATCGTCAAGCCTATTTTTCTATGTTCAAAAGGAATTAAAAGTGATTCTGAATGCAAACAGTTGCTTTCACTGAAATAATCATCTCTAGGTTTCATTGATGACGTGCTGAAGTAACTCGGCAGATCGGGCAGCATCTTTGGATAAAAAAGATGGGTGACGTTTTGGGTTGGGTCCTTTCTTCAGACCAAACTTGATGTTGTGACATAAGAACTGATGCTCCTATATCGTGCTCGAACCCAATTCCACAAGTCATGAGCCATCGGCAACATTGTAGAACCTAAAATCACATTCAGTGTCCCATACCAGTGTGAGTTGGATATTCCCTGCCCATTGATAGCGAGAATCCATTCATTTGCCATCAATCGCACTCGAACATTACACACATCATCTTTCATTTCTCAGCTAACAATTGCCTCTTGTTCTTTTTCAATGCTGTCAGTCTGAGGATGTTGATTTATTACTGGTAAGTGACACCTCTGATGTTCCCAATCAAATTATTTTGATATAAAACAAAACATTGCAGATGCTAGATGTCTGATATTAATACCGAAAAATATTAAAAGTGTCTGAGCTTAAGGTAAGGAGGAAGAGATTTGGAGTGGAACTGAGGGAGAACTGTTTTCACCCAGAGAGAACAGATACAATCTTGAATGCACTACCTTGGAAGTTGGTAGTGGCAGAAACTCTCTCAGCATTTAAAAACCATCTTGACAAGGAAATGAGATATCAACACATACAGTAGTGGGCTATGGACTGTGTTGGTAGGTGGGATGATACAAGTAGATCCTGAATCAGACAGTTGGAAGTCCCGTTTATGTGCCCTCCCTACTCCCTCCTTCTGTACTCCCCTCTTCCCTCTCCACTCCTGCCTCCTTCCTTCTGTATTCCCTTCTTCCCTCTCTACTCCTTCCTCCCCCCCCCCCCATGCACCCTTGCTCCATAGTCCCTACCTCTGTCCCTGCTTCCTCCCTATCAACTGTCTCCCTTCTTTCTCTCTCCCACCTCTCTCCCCTCTCTACCCCCCTTCTCTACCCCCCTCTCTACCCCCCTCTCCTCCCCTCTCTGCCCCCCCTCTCTACCCCTCTCCCCCCCTCTCCCTCCCCCCCTCTCCCTCCCCCCCTCTCTACCCCCCCTTCTCTACCCCCCTCTCTACCCCCCTCTCCTCCCCTCTCTGCCCCCCCTCTCTACCCCTCTCCCCCCCCTCTCCCTCCCCCCCTCTCCCTCCCCCCCTCTCTACCCCTCTCCCCCCCTCTCTACCACCCCCCTCTCTACCCCCCCCTTCTCTACCCCCCCTCTCTACCCCCCCCCTCTCTACCCCCCCTCTCTACCCCCCCTCTCAACCCCCCCTTCTCTACCCCCCCCCCCCCTTCTCTACCCCTCCCCCCCTCTCTACCCCCCCTCTCTCCCTCACCCTCTTCTCCCTCACTCTCTCTTTCCCATCTCTCCCCCCACCAACTTCCCCTTCGTTGTCTTCCTCTCTCATTTCCCCTCTTCGAACATGCATTCATTCTGTCCTCTATGGCAGCCTAGTTATCATCATGGGACGTGTGGCTTTCTGGGCTGGTGCTGCCCTGCTGCACAGCTAAGTGCTTCCAGATGCATGAATTGGTTCAGCTCCCACTTTGGTGCATGATGTTAGGTGCAAATCATCACAGCGCTGCTTAAATGCTATTTTGGTATGTTTCATGTCGTATGGCAGGGAGCCTGAAATGTTAGTACACATTGAAAACCCATTTCTAGGCACTTTGCTCTACTCTGGGCTTGAACCCCATTTTTCCAGCCTGCTTGTTGATGTTAGTGCAGTTATTAGGGGAGTTTCAGTGCTTCCCTAGCATCACGCTAGAATTTAGAAGATTGAGGGGGGATCTTATAGAAACGTACAAAATTCTTAAGGGGTTGGACAGGCTAGATGCAGGAAGATTGTTCCTGATGTTGGGGAAGTCCAGAACAAGGGGTCACAGTTTAAGGATAAGGGGGAAGTCTTTTAGGACCGAGATGAGAAAAACATTTTTTACACAGAGAGTGGTGAATCTGTGGAATTCTCTGCCACAGAAGGTAGTTGAGGCCAGTTCATTGGCTATATTTAAGAGTTAGATGTGGCCCTTGTGGCTAAAGGGATCAGGAGGTATGGAGAGAAGGCAGGTACAGGATACTGGGTTGGATGATCAGCCATGATAATAATAATAATAATAAATTTTATTTATGGGCGTCTTTCAAGAGTCTCAAGGACACCTTACAAAAATTTAGCAAGTAGAGGAAAAACATGTAAGCGGAATGAAATAAATAGTAGAGACATGACTAGTTCACAAATTAAAGACAGAATTCAATTCAAAACACATGATCATATTGAATGGCGGTGCAGGCTCGAAGGGAACGAATGGCCTACTCCTGCACCTATTTTCTATGTTTCTACGAGTATCCATTCATTTGATATACTCAATAACCTTGTAACCCCGGGTGGCTTCACTGACACGTGGGTCTTCAGGCTCAGTTCCACGTATGCAGTTTTCATTAAAACCTAAAAGCCAGATTTTGGTGGGTTAAAGGTGTGGACAGCACAACCTATCAAAATAGACCTCAGATATTGCTGAGCCAAAAGTTATCCGTTTGATCCTCTCTAAATGCTTTGATCTTTCAGATATCAAGTGAGAAATGACGTACACATTGAGTAATTCATCTGCTAAAGATGTGTGACTCTGAAGTTACATACCACCACCTACTGGTTATGCAAATACTGCCACTTGCAGCCTCTCCTCATAGTTAATATTAAAGCTATCCAACCCCTTGAGAACACTAATTGCAATCCATAAAAACATAATTGCGGGACATCATGCTTATTCCCACTGTTTTCCACAGGGTCTTTTTCCTGTCACAATAACAAATAACACAATTGGTTGCTGACCTGGTTACTATAGAAATGCTGATGTAATTGGTTACCTTAGGAACATCTAGTCTCCCGAAGTGGGTTTGAAGAATTCGTCAATGCCAATAATGTTAAATTATTCATTTTATTTCAAAACAAATCTCATCTGTGTTTCAGCATTTTTTTTCCCCCCAATAAAATGTTAATTAATAGTGTGGGAAGAAACTGCAGATGCTGGTTTAAACCAAAGATAGACACAAAATGCTGGAGTATCTCAGCGGGACAGGCAGCATCTCTGGAGAGAAGGAATGGGTGACGTTTCGGGTTGAAACCCTTCCTCAGACTGAGAGTCACGGGAGAGGAAAACGAGAGATATAGACAGTGATGTAGAGAGATATAGAACAAATGAATGAAAGGATATGCAATAACATAATGATGATAAAGGAAACTGGGCATTGTTAGCTATTAAGATGGTCTGAAAATTATACTTAAAACTCACAATTCTCTTTCATCACAGAATCAGAGAATAAATAACTCGCAGGCTGCACAGTCATTGGCTACGCCAGTGGTCTCTGTAGCGACACCTACTATGGCTGGTCACGGGATGGGAGGATATCCTTCAGCCATCTCCACCACATATGGTACTGGTAGGTAACTCCCCTCACTTTGTAGTTGTTAGCAAAGTACTATCAATATTCTTTCATGTTTCTGCTATGCCGATGAACATCTACAGTGTAATTTCCATAAGCTTCTGGTTGCAGGCTATGAATTACACCTGGTACAGCAATAGAAAGCATATGTTGCTTTCATAGCAAAAGGATTTGAGTATAGGAGCAGGGAGGTTCTACTGCAGTTGTACAGGGTCTTGGTGAGACCACACCTGGAGTATTGCGTACAGTTTTGGTCTCCAAATCTGAGGAAGGACATTATTGCCATAGAGGGAGTGCAGAGAAGGTTCACCAGACTGATTCCTGGGATGTCAGGACTGTCTTATGAAGAAAGACTGGATAGACTTGGTTTATACTCTCTAGAATTTAGGAGATTGAGAGGGGATCTTATAGAAACTTACAAAATTCTTAAGGGGTTGGACAGGCTAGATGCAGGAAGATTGCTCCCGATGTTGGGGAAGTCCAGGACAAGGGGTCACAGCTTAAGGATAAGGGGGAAATCCTTTAAAACCGAGATGAGAAGAACTTTTTTCACACAGAGAGTGGTGAATCTCTGGAACTCCCTGCCACAGAGGGTAGTCGAGGCCAGTTCATTGGCTATATTTAAGAGGGAGTTAGATGTGGCCCTTGTGGCTAAGGGGATCAGAGGGTATGGAGAGAAGGCAGGTACGGGATACTGAGTTGGATGATCAGCCATGATCATATTGAATGGCGGTGCAGGCTCGAAGGGCCGAATGGCCTACTCCTGCACCTAATTTCTATGTTTCTATAAGCGCACAATCAACTTGTTGCTTACTATTTATTGGTGTCTAATGTCCATGCATTTTAACACACACAATGATTTTTTATGATTGTGGCTTTAAAAAAAAAAAATAAGGGGAAGAAGGGAGAGGGGGAGTGTTATACAGTTACCAACAATTGTAGAATACAATGTTCACACCTTTGGGTTGTAAGCTTCCCAAGTGGAGTGTGAGGTGCTGTTCCTCTGGATTGTATCTGGCCTCCTTCCGGCAATGGAGGAGAGGCCAGGGCCGAGAGGTCAGTATGGGTAGAAGAGTTAAAATGGTTAGCAACTGGAAGATCCGGCAGGCCTTGGCGGACTGAACATGTGTTCTGTGAAATGGCTGCCAAGTCTACGCTTGGAGGCCGGGAGGGCACATCTGAGACGCCGGATGCAATAGATGCGGTTACACAAGGTGCACACAAAAGGCTCTCACCTGGAAGGACTGTCGGGGTCCCTGGCTGAAGTTGGAGGAGGAGGTATAGGGATAGGTGTTGCATCTCCTGCGGCTGTAGGGGATAGTACCTCGGGAGGGGGTGGTTTGGGTGGGAAGGGATGAGTGAATCAGGGAGGAAGCTTTCTCAGTTGGAGACAGAACGGGTTTGGGATATTTTGCCCTCGAGTGTTCTGAGCTGCTGGCCACAGCATGTCATAAATAAAAAAATAAGCTGAAGCAGAGGAACATAACATGGTCAAGGAAAAAGGCAATGGAATTAGCTTGTGTTGCCCCAGAATTGGCAGAGAGATGTTGAAGCAAGGGACCACTTTCTGTCCTATAAACATGTCTGATTTTGGTTCATTGATTCTTTTTACCAATGGTGTTCTGCCAACGTCATATCTTAATGTATTTTCAAACTGTTCCGGAGGATCTAAGCTAGTTTATATTGAAGATGTTCAGAAAAGTAGCAGTTAATTGTTTTGTCAATGATCTGAATGATTCATTTGATCTTCATCATGTTACTTTAATGACTTTAATATTACTTCTTCTTATTTTTATTATTCTGGTGCCTGTCGATATCACCATGAAGAATATTCCCTCAGTAGTGCTGACTTATCATCTCTCACTGGGTTTAATGCCAATGCACTCCACCTGGGTTCAATGACTGGTTGGCAGCAACATCAGCTACAGAATATGCAGCATTCGGCTCTGAGTCAGCTGGGGTAAGTACTGGTAATTTAGGATTCAATTAATCCATTATATAATTTATGCATTTGATCTCTTCATTCTCACATTTTATTTGATAAGTAGATATATCTGTGTTGTTGTAAAGAAGCAAAAAAAATCACAATGATAACTTTGTACCGATTAGTTTATGCACCCGTATCGCAGTAAAACTGGAACGGTGATGATTCACAAATCACAATTATTAATACAAGAGAATTATTTTACTATTTAGCATTGATACTGCTGTTACAGAAATAAAAATGATGTCAGCAGCAAGCAGAGAGAGGATCATAAACTTTCCCACTGAAGTGGTATTTCCGACCACTCAAAATCAGTTTCCTTAAATTCCATCCATTTCATTAGAAGAAGGGAGTTACTCACCTCGTTAAAGTGCCAAGATTAAGATTGGCATTCTAACGATTGAGCTAGAGCATTAATATTAGTTTTGTGCAAGCTTTATTTCATACCTTATGAGTATGGCCATGCTTGTGAGATGTTATGGGGTCCCTGATATTGTCCTATATGTTCCGTTGAGGAAAATACCCGAAAACACCATTGATCTATGGTTTTACACAAAAGTAGGGAGGGTATGCTCTTTGTTATCTTTCAGTGCTATAACAGTCCTTATCGAGGGGTTTAGTTATATCACATCTGCAGCATGTGTACAATATTGGTCTCTTTAGTTAGAAATTAGTATTAATGATTTGACAGCAGCTCCGAGAGGTTTATTGGACTAATTCCTGGCAACACCTGGAATGACAAGGCAAAGTTGGATAAGCTAGGCTTATATTCAAACAAGAGGACATGATTTGAGAATTAAGGGACAAAAGTTTAGGGGCAACATGAGGGGGAACTTCTTTACTCAGAGAGTGGTAGCTGTGTGGAATGAGCTTCCAGTGGAAGTGGTGAAGGCAAGTTCGTTTTTATCATTTAAAAATAAATTGGATAGATATATGGACGGGAAAGGAATGGGGGGTTATGGTCTGAGTGCAGGTAGATGGGACTAGGTGAGAATAAGTTCACAAAAATGCTGGAGAAACTCAGCGGGTGCAGCAGCATCTATGGAGCGAAGGAAATAGGTAACGTTTCGGGCCGAAACCCTTCTTCAGACTGATAGGGGGTGGCGGGGAGAAGGAAGGAAAAAGGAGGAGGAGGAGCCCGAGGGCTGGGGGATGGGAGGAGACAGCCCGAGGGCTAAGGAAGGGGAGGAGACAGCAAGGGCTAACAAAATTGGGAGAACATTGAATATTGAATTCTCCCAATTTTGTTAGCCCTTGCTGTCTCCTCCCATCCCCCAGCCCTCGGGCTCCTCCTCCTCCCCGCCACCCCCTATCAGCCCGAAACGTTACCTATTTCCTTCGCTCCATAGATGCTGCTGCACCCGCTGAGTTTCTCCAGCATTTTTGTGTACCTTCGATTTTCCAGCATCTGCAGTTCCTTCTTGAACACAGGTGAGAATAAAGTGTTCGGCACGGACTAGAAGGGCCGAGATGGCCTGTTTCCGTGCTGTAATTGTTATATGGTTATATATCCACAAGAGTACAGAAGAAAGAGAGGTGACTTGCTTGAAACCTATATGATCCTCATTGGAGATGGGAGAATCAGAAACTGGGGGCACTGTTTAATAAAAATAGATCATCCATTCACAACAGCTAAAGTGAAATTTATTTTCGCAAAATTCATGTCTTTGGAAATCTTCTTCAAAGGGTGGTGGAAAACAGATGATTCAATATTTAAAAGCAGGGTGAGATGGATTTTGGTGTAGGAAGGAACTGTAGAAGCTGGCTTACATCAAACAAAGACACAAAATGCTGGAGTAACTCAATGGTCGAGACCCTTCTTAGACTCTTGATAAGGTTATTGTAAGTGGACAGGAATGCAAAGTCAGGCCATGATCTGATTAAATAGTGAAGCAGGCTTGAGGAGCTGAATGTCTAATGCCACTTCTAATTTGCAACCTTGGATGCCACTGAAAACATTGGTCCGAAAATTGCACTAGTCAAGTTCTCAGGGTTTTGGAAAATGTTGCTTCAAGGTAGACATAGAGCATAAACTCCACACTTAGCATGTTCCTTCATGGTTAATGTTAGTGCATTGGGGTCATACACCATGGAAACAGGTCCATTCGTCAGCTCATCCATGCCGACCAACATGCCCCATCTAGGTTCCATTTGGCCCATCTCCCACTAAACTGTCCTACCCCTGTACCTGTCCAATGCTATTCCTGTAAAAGGAGATTCTTTGCCACAGTGTTCATTAGCTGAAATTGAACTGATCCCAAGGGCAGTGGAGGCCTAAGATTTGTGTGATGTCCAGGAATGAAGTTATTTGTGAGTTTTAAAACTAAGTACGGGTTAAATGAGTGTAAGATTTTTAATTTGGTGTAGAAATGGCATAGCAATGACTGGCCATGTGGGGGCAGTGTGGTATCTTCATGATGTGATCTTTAAGTGGCTGAAATTTAATTACAAAAGGAAACAACAAATAAATCGATTTACGATCATTTGACCTTTAAAGCAGGAAACTACTAACTTCTGTTAAGTGTTGCGTGTATATTGTGTTGTGGTTTTATGTATTTGAATCCATTTCAAAGAATATTTTCTGATTTATACACAAAGAGAGATGCTGCCTGACCCACTGAGTTACTCCACTATTTTGTGTTTTGTCTCTTGTTTTGTGGCATCATCCACACATTGATATTTCATATGGTTGGCAGCAAACTAAATCAGGACGGGAAAACACAAACAAGAAATATATAATAGAGAGAATGTGTGAGAGAGAGAGATAAAGTTTCTTATAGAAACTTACAAAATTACAAAATTCTTAAGGGGTTGGACAGGCTAGATGCAGGAAGATTGTTCCCGATGTTGGGGAAGTCCAGGACAAGGGGTCACAGTTTAAGGATAAGGGGGAAATCTTTTAAGACCGAGATGAGAAAATCATTTTTCACACAGAGAGTGGTGAATCTGTGGAATTCTCTGCCACAGAGGGTAGTTGAGGCCACAGTTCATTGGCTATATTTACGAGGGAGTTAGATGTGGGCCTTGTGGCTAAAGGGATCAGGGGGTCTGGAGAGAAGGCAGGTACAGGATACTGAGTTGGATGATCAGCCATGATCATATTGAATGGTGGTGCAGGCTCGAAGGGCCGAATGGCCTACTCCTGCACCTATTTTCTATGTTTCTACCCATAATGTGTGAGAGAGAGAGAGAGCGAGAATGTGTGAGAGAGAGAGAGAGAGAGAGAGAGAGATATCAAATATATATATATATATCAAATGGTAAATGATTATCAAAACAGATACATTTTGAAATGCTCAGCAGTCCATGCAGCATCTGAGGAAGGAGAGAACATTGATGTTTGTCTTTTATGTTTTTCATCAATAAAACAAATCAGTTAGTGATAAAAGAAGATTCAGATTCAACTTTAATTGTTATTGCCAGTGTACAGTACAGAGACAACGAGTATGCCTAGTACCTCAATAACATTCACAACAAATTCCAAAAGGGGTACAAAATGTAATGGTGGTGTGATGCCTGAAGATCTGAATTGAGTATTAAGAATACACCTTTAAGGTGCTTCAACTACAACCCCTGATTTATCCTCTCTCCTCCCAAAAAATCAAAACATAGAAACATAGAAAACAGGTGCAGGAGGAGGCCATTCGGCCCCTCGAGCCAGCACCGCCATTCATTGTGATCATGGCTGATCGTCCCCTATCAATAACCCGTGCCTGCCTTCTCCCCATGTCCCTTGATTCCACTAGCCCCTAGAGCTCTATCTAATTCTCTCTTAAATCCAACCAGTGATTTGGCCTCCACTGCACTCTGTGGCAGGGAATTCCACAAATTCACAACTCTCTGGGTGAAAAGGTTTTTTTCTCACCTCAGTCTGGTTCTGGACTCGCCCAACATTGGGAACCTGCATCCTGCATCTAGCTTGTCCAGTCAGTTATAATTTTACATGTTTCTATAAGATCCCCCTCATCCTTCTAAACTCCCGTGAATACAAGCCTAATCTTTTCAATCTTTCCTCATATGACAGTCCCGCCATCCCAGGGATCAATCTCGTGAACCTGCGCTGCACTGCCTCAATCACAAGGATATCCTTCCTCAAATTAGGAGACCAAATTTGTGGATAACCTCACATTTATCTATATAATACTGCATCTGCCACGCATCTGCCCACTCACTCAACCTGTCCAGGTCACCCTGCAACCTCCTTACATCCTATTCACAGTTCACACTGCCACCCAGCTTTGTGTCATCTGCAAACTTGCTAGTGTTGCTCCTAATTCCCTCTTCCAAATCATTAATATATATGGTAAACAGTTGCGGCCCCAACACCGAGCCTTGCGGCACTCCACTCGTCACTGCCTGCCATTCTGAAAAGGACCCGTTCACTCCTACTCTTTGTTTCCTGTCTGCCAACCAATTTTCTATCCATGTTAACATCCTATCCCCAATACCATGTGCTCTAATTTTAGTCACCAGTCTCCTGTGCGGGACCTTATCAAAGACTTTCTGAAAGTCTAGATACACTACATCCACTGGCTCCCCTTCATCCATTGTACTTGTCCCATCCTCAAAAAATACCAGAAGATTATTCAAGCATGATTTCCCTTTCATAAATCCTTTTACTGCTATCCAAATGCCCCATTATTACCTCTTTAATAATTGACTCCAGCATCTTTCCCACCGCCGAAGTCAGGCTAAGTGGTCTGTAATTCCCCGTTTTCTCTCTCGCTTCTTTCTTGAAAAGTGGGATAACATTAGCTATCCTCCAATCCACAGGAACTGATCCTGAATCTATTGAACATTGGAAAATGATCACCAATGCGTCCACTATTTCTAGAGCCACCTCCCTGAGGACCCTGGGATGCAGACCATCAGGCCCAGGGGATTTATCATCCTTCAGTCCCATTAGCCTACCCAGTACTATTTCTCGCCTAATGAAAATGTATTTCATTTCCTCGACCCCCTTAGATCCTCTGTCCTCCAGTACATCTGGGAGATTGTTGGTGTCTTCCTTAGTGAAGCAGATTCGAAGCACCTGTTCAACTCTTCTGCCATTTCCTTGTTCCCCTTAATAATTCACCCGTGTCTACCTTAAATGGACCCACATTTGACTTTGCTACTCTCTTTCCCTTAACATATCTAAAGAAGCTTTTACTGTCCTTCTTTATATTCCTGGCCAGCTTCCCCTCGTACTTCATCATTTCAGCCCGTATTGCCCATTTTGTTTCCTTCTGTTGTCCTATGAAAGTTTCCCAATCCTCTGGCTTCCGGCTACTCTTTGCTGTGTTATACATGTTTCATTTAGTTTTATTCCATCCCTAACTTCTTGTCAGCCACGGTTGCCTCCTACTTAGAATCTTTCTTCCTTTTCGGAATGAAATGATCCTGCGTCTTCCGGATTATGCCCAGAAATTCCTGCCATTGCTGTTCCACCGTCATTCCTGCTAGGATCCCTTTCCAGTCTACCTTGGCCAGCTCCCCTCTCATGCCTTCATAGTCCCCTTTGTTCAACTGCATCACTGCCACTTCCGATTTAACGTTCTCCTTCTCAAATTACAGATTAAAACTAATCATATTATGATCACTACCTCCAAGCGGTTCCTTTACCTCGAGTTCTCTTATCAAATCTGGTTCATTGGACAACACTAAATCCAGAATTGCCTTTTCTCTGGTCGGCTCCATTACAAGCTGGTCTAAAAATCCATCTCGGAGGCATTCTACAAACTCTCTTTCTTGGGGTCCTGAACCAACCAGACTTTCCCAGTCTACCTGCATATTGAAATCCCCCCTCGCCATAGTGGCATTACCTTTGTCACATGCCAGTTTTAACTCCTGCTGCAACTTACACCCTACATCCGGGCTACTATTTGGGGGTCTGTAGATAACACCAATTAGTTCCTCTAATGAGGACATTTTTGTTCTATTAAATAAATGAATGTGAAAGTGCAAACTGTGGAAACTGATATATTTTTAGCTGCCAAAATTTTAGGAAAGATTTAAGCAATTTTATAGTTTTCTATTACCAGCAAAGTGACCTCATACTTTTTAAACCAGTTCAGGCCCTTGCCATATACGTGCCCTGTATGTCCGTGTGAGTGTCCGTGCATGTTTGTTTGTTTGTTTGTTTGTAAGCAGGTGGGGGCAATCTCCCTCCTCAGTCTGTAACTGATTTGTTTTCCTTCTACAGAGTTTGTACTAGCACTCACTTATCTCAGAGTTCAAATCTCTCCCTGCCTACTACTCAAAGCCTCAACATCAAGTCAGAACCTGTTTCTCCTCCTAGAGACCGCACCCACACGCCCTTGGGATATCCGCAGCACTCAAGGCTGGACGCAGGGCGATCTCCAGTGGATAGTCTGAGCAGTTGTAGCAGTTCCTACGACGGAAGTGACAGAGAGGATCACCGGAATGACTTCCACTCCCCCATCGGACTTACAAGACCTTCGCCAGACGAAAGGGAAAGTCCATCTGTCAAGCGCATGAGGCTGTCTGAGGGATGGGCAACATGATAAGATTCTTCAGTAATCTATTTTTTTCTTGCAGTGTGTGTGTGCGCTACATTACTGGGCAGGGAGGTTGGGGGGAGTTCTACATTATATGTGCCGTGTGTGAAACATAAGTCAGGTACTCTGTTTTGTAAAAGTACTTTTAACTTGCCTCAGTGATATAAAGTAACGTGATTTGCTGAGATAACAGCTTTAGCACTTGAGCTGTACAAAGAAAAACCTTGTACAATGTAGATTTAACTGCTAACTCTTTTTCATTGCTGTGCTCCCTTGCAAAATGTATGTTACAATAGATAGTGTCATGTTGCAGGTTCAACGTATTTACATGTAAATAGCAGATTAAAAGGAAACGTTTGCCAGAACTGGCGGATCTTTGCTGAAAGAAAAAGAGCAGCTGATGCAACAAAATCAAAAAAATATATATATGTATAGGCGGTTGACAGACCCAGAAATATTGGTGATCATTTTCAACAAAACAAATTGGTCCACTGACATCTCTACACATACTAATGAAAAAGGCATATCAGTAGAGTTTGACACTCAATACCATGGATCAGTCATTCAAAAGAGAACCATCCTGTGGCAAGAATGGAGCGTCGTTAATATGTGGTAAAGTCCAAATTCTGGGTCAGTTTAACATTTTAAGTGGATTTTAAAAAAAATGTACATTACATTTTGCTTATATTTTCATATGAAAGCAAGAAAAAAGTTTGCAAAGCATTTGTGGCTTTTTGTAGTTACCTAAGCCAAAATGTTTGTTTTTTTTCTTTCCTGATAGCTTTGCCGGTATTTTAAACAGCCCTAAAAATAATGGAAATGGGCTCTTCATATGGAAGCACTTCCATAAGCCAGGAAAAAAACTCCACGCTTTGCTAACCAAGATAACTGTTTTCTCTTTGTAGAGTTTTGCTTTTTAATTGTGTATTTCTAAGTATATAAAAATAATATTAAGAAAATCTTTTAAAATCTGTGAAATTAACATGCTTGTGTATAGCTTTCTAATATATATTAATTATGGTCATAGCAAACATTGTTTTGGTTATCTTATTAGTGGGGGGGGGGGGGGGGGGATGTATTTGTGCAAATGCACGTTTAAGTAACTGAATTCTTAGGTCTCTTCTGCACTCTTTTTGCAGAATCAAAGTTGGCTGTGTTCAGTATAACGAGGTTAACCAGTTGGGAAGATAGATTTAGTATGTATTCTAAATTTTGCTACTATTTAGGAGTTTAAAACGTAGAAAGGAGTGGGGCTGCCTCTCATTTTTGGGTACTTGGTTATTTCAGCTGAATCCAGGTGTTGAGGCTAATTTTGCTGCATTGCATCTGGCTATGAATCTGTAGCTGTGACCATTGTGCAGATCTAATGCTGATCTATTCTTGACCCTGGTCAGAATATTTGGCACAATGAGTTTATTTGAATTTATAGCTTTTCTAATCAGATTTTTTTGAATCTGAAGAATAAATGGATATTTGTCACCAATATATTATTTTTTTTTTCCATGAAATGTATGTTTTTAAAGATTGTAAAAGAAAATATAACTTCTATTGATCATAGCCCTTGACCACAACACAATTATAATTGACTTCATTGATTTTTTTTTTTTTTCATTTTGTTCTGTAACAGGTCCATTTAATGTCAAATGATATTTGGAAGCTAACTCAAACTTAGCATTTCAACCCCAGTTAACTTTTTGTGTCTTCACATCTTCATTGTAGTGCATGTGTGTGTTATTAAAAAAAAAGACAATTCTCATGAATGACTCAGTATATATATGAATGTCAGGCAGCCACATATTCCTAACAGTATTTTAATTAAGCAACCTTTTCAAACTTAAATGACTGATTTAATAGTAAATCAAGCTAATAGCATAATATCATTCTACAGCAGATCAATTGCCACAATTTTTAAGAAAGTGAATTGAAAAGCACAATGTCATTCATAATGGGTCACTCCTCTCTGTACTTACAACCCTCCATTCATTGTTATCCAAGTGTTATAATGTTGCTGTTTGTTTAACCACAGAGCTATTTCTGAGTTAGCACATCATTATACAGTACTGTGGTTTTAAGAATTATTGGGGCAGAGCCCCTTATATATTCTCATTTACTTACACAACCTGTTGGCTAACTGATTTTAGGCAATGTTCTGTACTGCGAGGCAAAAAAAAATGTCAGTGGCACTTTCTTGGGGGCACTTAAGTTATTTTCTGTTTTATAGAACTCATGAACATCAAAAAGCTTGTTACTATTCTGTGCAGAAGTGAGAGCAAAATCATTTACTGATACCTTGATGTTTGCAATACATTACTGCTGCCAGTAACTTGAGTTGAGATATCAGAGCCAGCAGATGTCATATAGAAAGAGCTGAGATAGTGAAAATATCAGCAAACCAGATCAGTTTTGACAGAATATTCTGCAAAATCCACTATTCTACCTCTAAAGGACAGAATTTTATGATAAGTGGGGTGCCCCAATGTTGCCGAAAATATTTAAACACCCTGATAAATGTTCACACCATCAAAATATACAGCATTTAGAAAAGGTATTCTTCAGAAGAAAATCAGCTATATGAGTCAGTTCAGTATATTATAATTTTGAAAGTTTATTTTTTGAAGTCTGACAATATATTTATTTATAGTTGGCCATTGAAATAGTCTTCTTTTACATAAAAACCAAGCAAGAAATGGACTTTAAATATACGCCACCACTGTCATTTCCGTTGACTATGCTTTGAAGGTCTGGTTCTTCGAGAAGTCACTTACCAATTAAAACAAAAGTGTTCTTGTAGTAACCACTTACTTGCTCAAAGAAGACAATTGTCTAAAACAAAATGAAATGTGAGTGCTTCAACTTTTATTGTTTGTGGCATCCACAGTATATATTCTGGCATTCATCATCTGAATCCGGTTTCCTGCCACGACAGAGTTCTGGAAAGACTGATCAAATATTTATTTCGTCTATTTAGTGTGCTTCAAGTGCAGAGTAATGATAAAGGCTTTTGTTAATATTTTAACCAAAGATGTGGAGCAATCCAGTTTAGCCATCATTTTGCAAAATATGCTTTTTCGAATTGTTTTCTGTTTTCCTTTGTTCAGGTATATATACTTTCCCTAATCATACCTCAAATTCATCCATACCTCAAAACAGATTAAAGAGGTCGGTTAATTAGCCATTGAAATACGGTACTGGTGCTCTCTATATGAAGGAATGTTGTTTAAGCTGTAACCCTGGATTGCTTTAGAAGGACTAATATAATTGACCTGAAACATACTTGGATTGCTCCAGCTGGTTTGCTGTTATTTTTTCTGAGGATTTGTTTTCATTATACAATAGTAATACAAACTGATTGCTTGTAAATGGGGGGGGGGGGGGGGGGGGGGGGGGAATGTGGACATTAGCAGCAAAAATAAAGAGGCTCACAGCGGCATAAGCTGGACTTTGTCGCCACTTGATGACAAAAAGATGTTAATAACTAAGTTAACTACATCTATGTATCTCAAGGGACTTAATTCAGCTGTCTGTAGTGAAAATTTTTATGGGAAAATTCAAGTTTTTCTCGCTGGAAATAAGGTATAATTTGTATTCTGCAGACAAATCAGTAAAGTTACTGGCTTTCATAGTGACTGGATGTTGTGTGATTCCTTTATCCTTCAAATGCAAATATCATTACACTTCTGTTAAAATCTGAACAACTTCTGGTTTTGGTTGTGATGATTAAGAATTAATCAATCACTTGATATAAACTATAACCTAGTCGGCAATTTACCATTTCTGCAAATAGCAACACAGAACACTTGTACGGCATTCAAAATTCTATTTCTCACAATGGATAAAACTTGCTTTTTACAAGAAAGTTATACAAACAAATGATTTGCCATAATGTTATACACTGCAAAATATATGGAAACCGTTGCACATTTCAGAAGAGTTTTCTGCATCAGATGCCCAATGAACAATGAACATTGTCATTCATATTGGGGTTTCGACATTGTGTTAAGACCATGTAATTCCAAGTGCAGCCAGCATCCCAGGAGGGTCCAATGTGTGTTTCAGAGCACACGGGGACAGAATAGGACACACAGCTTCATCATTATTATCTTCCATTTGTTGGATGCACCCATCCTATCCCTACTGCATGGACCATCCCGTACAGCAATCTCCATGGCCTGAGATATTCCCACATGGAGGCTTTGATCCTGATCATAGACATTGTCTGCTCACTGGGCCCCTGTGATCCGTATGCCAATATCACCCGGAGAAACTGACAAAAGCTGATAGGTTCAACTATTAAAATGCTTTATTTACACAGTGAAGGTGCATTTCTTCTCGACATGTCTATTATCAGATAGGCAACCAGACTAAGCTCTTCAACATTAACAAGTCATAGGAACAGAATTAGGCCATTTCACCCATCAGGTCTACTGCGTCATTCAATCCTGGCTAATCTATCCCTTTCAACAACATTCTCCTTTGACACCCTTACCATAAGAATCCGTCAATCTCCGCTTTAAATGTACCTAAGGACTTGGCCTCCGTAGCTGTCTGTGGCAAGGAATTCCACACACTCCCCATACTCTGGCTAAAGAAATTCCTCCTCATCTCTTTTCTAATGGTATGTCCTTTTATTCTGAGTGTGCCCTCTGGTCCTAGACTCTCCCACTAGTGGAAACATCCACTCTATCTAGGCCTTTCCCTATTCTGTAAGTTTCAATGAGATTCCCTGATCATCCTTCTAAACTCCAGCAAGTGCAGGGCCGAAGCCATCAAAAGCTCAGCATATGTTAATACAATATATACCTGGTGGCACGGTGGCGCAGCAGTAGAGTTGCCGCCATACAGCGCTTGCAGCGCCAGAGACCTGGGCTCAACCCCGACTACGGGTGCTGTCTGTACTGAGATTGTACATTCTCCCCGTGACCTGCGTGGGTTTTCTCCGAGATCATCGGTTTCCTCCCCCACTCCAAATATGTGCAGGCTTGTAGGTTAATTGGCTTGGTATAAAGTAAATTGTCCCAAGTGTAAGTAGGATGGAGTTAATGTGCGGGGATCGCTGGTCGGCGCGGACCCGATGGGCCGAAGGGCCTGTTTCTGTGCTGCATCTCTGAACTAAACTAAGCTTATATCAGATTAATTAATTGCAGGGGTGAGCTACTTGGCCCTTGCAGGCCATTCCATCTCTCAACAAGGTCCTGGCTAATTGTCAACTCAACTCTGCTTTCATTTCACTCACTTTCCCCTCCTATATCAACAATGAATAGAAAGTAGAATATCACAGAGTATAATTCTTGAAAGATTAGTCGCCCAATCTGCAGTTGTCATGTCCCTTGTATAATTATGATGAAGGGAAGGGGGGGGCAAACATCTCATACAGTATATTTAACTAGTCTCTGAGAAGGTCAGACAAGGGAATTACAGACCAGTTAGTCTAACATCAGTAGTGGGGAAACTGCTAGAGTCAGTTATTAAAGATGGGATAGCAGCACATTTGGAAAGTGGTGAATTCATTGGACAAAGTCAGCATGGATTTATGAAAGGTAAATCATGTCTGACGAATCTTATAGAATTTTTCGAGAATGTAACTAGTAGAGTGGATAAGGGAGAACCAGTGGTTGCGTTATATCTGGACTTTCAGAAGGCTTTCGACAAGGTCCCACATTAGAGATTAGTATACAAACTTAAAGCACACGGTATTGGGGGTTCAGTATTGATGTGGATAGAGAACTGGCTGGCAGACAGGAAGCCAAGAGTAGGAGTAAACGGGTCCTTTTCAGAATGGCAGGCAGTGACTAGTGGGGTACCGCAAGGCTCAGTGCTGGGACCCCAGCTATTTACAATATATATAAATGATCTGGATGAGGGAATTGAATGCAACATCTCCAAGTTTGCGGATGACACGAAGCTGGGGGGCAGTGTTAGCTGTGAGGAGGATGCTAGGAGGCTGCAAGGTGACTTGGATAGGTTGGGTGAGTGGGCAAATGTATGGCAGATGCAGTATAATGTGGATAAATGTGAGGTTATCCACTTTGGTGGCAAAAACAGGAAAGTAGACTATTATCTGAATGGTGGCCGATTAGGAAAAGGGGAGATGCAACGAGACCTGGGTGTCATGGTACACCAGTCATTGAAAGTAGGCATGCAGGTGCAGCAGGCAGTGAAGAAAGCGAATGGCATGTTAGCATTCATAGCAAAAGGATTTGAGTATAAGAGCAGGGAGGTTCTACTGCAGTTGTACAGGGTCTTGGTGAGACCACACCTGGAGTATTGCGTACAGTTTTGGTCTCCTAATCTGATGAAAGACATTCTTGCCATAGAGGGAGCACCGAGAAGGTTCACCAGACTGATTCCTGGGATGGCAGGACTTTCATATGAAGAAAGACTGGATAGACTTGGCTTGTACACGCTAGAATTTAGAAGATTGAGGGGAGATCTTATAGAAACTTACAAAATTCTTAAGGGGTTGGACAGGCTAGATGCAGGAAGATTCTTCCCGATGTTGGGGAAGTCCAGGACAAGGGGTCACAGTTTAAGGGGAAATATTTTAGGACCGAGATGAGAAAAACATTTTTCACACAGAGAGTGGTGAATCTCTGGAACTCTCTGCCACAGAAGGTAGTTGAGGCCAGTTCATTGGCTATATTTAAGAGGGAGTTAGATGTGGCCCTTGTGGCTAAAGGGATCAGGGGGTCTGGAGAGAAGGCAGGTACAGGATACTGAGTTAGATGATCAGCCAAATGGTCTCCTCCTGCACCTATTTTCTATGTTTCTATGTCATAAGTGATAGGAGTAGAATTAGGCCATTCGGCCCATCAAGTCTAATCCCCCATTCAATCATGGCTGATCTATCTCCCTCCTAACCCCATTCTCCTGCCTTCTCCCCATAGCCTCTGACACTTGTACTAATCAAGAATCTATCCATCTCTGCCTTAAAAATATCCATTGATGGCCTCCACAGCCTTCTGTGGCAAAACATTCCACAGATTCACCTAAAGAAATGTCTCCTCATCTCCTTCCTAAACTAACGTCCTTTAATTCTGAGGTCTTTCAGATACTTGAGTCAATTGATCATACTTCATCACCCTGTTCCATACCTATTCCTTCAGTCTGAAACAACCCACGCCTGAAAACTGGTCATTTAAAAAAAAATAAAAAAAATTATTATTTATTTCGAACAGAACAAAAGAATAAAAAGCAAATGTGAAACAGCATACAAAAAACAAAACAAAAATATTTATAAAGTGTCATAAACAATATCTATAAATAAATGAAATCGTATGTGTCCGAAAAGGAGCAGGAAGAAGTCAAAGCTTATTAATTCCCACCCCTTATTCAACTGCTTGTAATTATCTTATACACATTTAGCAGCTATATGTACACCGTATGTACACCAGCCACTATATGTACACCAAATTATTTACATTTAAACACTAATCAAATATTTACAAAGCCATACTAAAAAGAAAAAGAAAAGAAAAAACCCGCATATACTATACAGTATCTTAGTCATATATACAACCCATCACCCTATAATCACCCTTCCCAATACAATCAGTATAATAAATATCACAATCACCTATCCTCATCCCAATATCCTTTTAAACAAGTGTTTTTGTACATCTTTTTAAACTGAATTATGTTTGTGCTAAGTTTTATCTCCTGTTCCAGACCATTCCGCAAATTCACACCACAGATTGCTATCCACATACTTTTAAGAGTTGTTCTGACATTGAGTTTTTTTTAATTATGTTCCCCTCTCAAATTATACCCACGCTGTCTTTCCATAAACAGTCATTAAAAAGACTCCCCCTTAGACTTTGTAATGAACATCTAAGGGGGGGTCTAATGAGCTAGCCCCATTCAATATGATCATGGCTGATCATCCAGACTCAGTACCCCGTTCCTGCCTTCTTGCCATATCCCGACTCCACTATCTTTAAGAGCTCTATCTATCTCTCTCTTGAAAGCATCCAGAGAATTGGCCTCCACTGCCTTCTGGGTCAGAGAATCCCACAGATTCACAACTCTCTGGGTGAAAAAGTTCTTCCTCATCTCTGTTCTAAATGGCCTACCCCTAATTCTTAAACTGTGGACCCTGCTTCTGGATTCCCCCAACATTGGGACCATGTTTCCTGCCTCTGGCATGTCCAATTCTTAAATAATCTTATATGTTTCAATAAGAAACCCTCTCATCCTTCTAAAATCCAGAGTATACAAGCCCAGCCGCTCCATTCTGTCAACATATGACAGTCCTGCCATCCCGGGAATTATCCTTGTGAACCTACGCTGCACTCCCTCAATAGCAAGAATGTCCTTCCTCAAATTTGGTGACGAAAACTGCACGCAATACTCCAGGTGTGGTCTCACTAGGGCCCTGTACAACTGCAGAAGGACCTCTTTACTCCGATACTCGATTCCTCTTGTAATGAAGGCCAACAGATCCACTGTGCAGATTTTCTGCTTCAGTTTCAAATGATTGAAAGTGAAGCCCATTAGATAAGGATGCGTGATTACTTCTGTATTGAGCAGGTCTGCTCTTTCTTCCTCTAGCTGTCCCTAGAGTAAAAATAGAATTTTTTAAAACAATATTTAAAAAAATATTTTATAATTTAATAAAACACATATTTACTAGAGTCATCGTATTAAAAAATGTATTTGATCTTTGAGGTATAATCCTAAAATCCTAACATATCACAACACATATACGCAATAATAGTTCACTGATCAAAAAATCGCAGTGATATAATTTCAGGGCAAAAACTACGAGCTACTAATAATCCAGAATGAAAAAAAAAGAGTTTGGATGTTTTTCAACCCACCAAGTTGCAATGTATATACATTCAGACAGCATATGTAGCTGGTGAAGTCATTTCAATGGTCTGTGGTACAGAGGGAATGAAATGTGACTTAGTACCATGTCCTAACACAGGTGCATAGCTTCACAGAATGTATAAACTGGATACCCCTATCTTGTTGAATCATTATGAAGAGGAAAATATAAGTTAAGACAAATGTGGGTCCCTTGAAGACAGAAACAGGTGAATTTATTCTGGGGAACAAGGAAATGGCAGGCGAGTTGAACAGGTACTTTGGTTCTGTCTTCACTAAGGAAGACACAAACAATCCCCCAGATGTACTAGGGGACAGAGGGTAACGGAACAATGAAAGGAAAGTCACATTAGTCAGGAAATGGTGTTGGATAGACTGATGGGGCTGAAGGCAGATAAATCCCCAGGGTACTCAAGGAGGTGGCTCTAGAAATCGTGGATGCCTTGGTGACATTTTCCAATGTTCTATAGATTCTGCATCAGTTCCTGTGGATTGGAGGGAAGCAAATGTTATCCCACTTTTTAAGAAAGGAGGGAGAGAGAAAGCAGGGAATTATAGACCAGTTAGCCTGACATCGGTGGTGGGGAAGCTGCTGGAGTCGATTATTAAAGATGAAATAGCGGCGCATTTGGATAGCAGTAACAAGATCGGTCCAAGTCAGCATGGACTTATGAAGGGGAAATCATGCTTGACTAATCTGGAATTTTTTGAGGATGTGACAAGTAAAATGGTCAAGGGAGGGCCAGTGGATGTTGTGTACCTGGACTTTCAGAAAGCCTTTGATAAGGTCCCACACAGGAGATTAGTGGGCAAAATTAGAGCACATGGTATTGGGGGTAGTGTATTGACATGGATAGAAAATAGGTTGGCAGACAGGAAACAAAGAGTAGGGATTAACGGGTCCCTTTCAGAATGGCAGGCAGTGACTAGTGGGGTACCGCAAGGCTCAGTGCTGGGACCGCAGCTATTTACAATATAGATTAATGATTTAAATGAAGGAATTAAAAGTAACATTAGCAAATTTGCAGATGACACAAAGCTGGGTGGCAGTGTGAACTGTGAGGAGGATGCCATGAGGATGCAGGGTGACTTGGACAGGTTGGGTGAGTGGGCAGATGCATGGTAGATGCAGTATAATGTACATAAATGTGAGATTATCCACTTTAGTGGCAAAAGCAGGAAGGCGGATTAATATCTGAATGGTGTCAGGTTAGGAAACGGGGAAGTACAAGACCTGGGTGACCTTGTACATCAGTCACTGAATGTAAGCATGCAGGTACAGCAGGCAGTGAAGAAAGCTAATGGCATTTTGGCCTTCATAACGAGAGGAGTTGAGTATAGGAGCAAAGAGGTCCTCCTGCAGTTGTACAGCAGCCTGGTTAGACCACATCTGCAGTATTGTGTGCAGTTTTGATCTAATTTGAGGAAGAGCATTCTTGCTATTGAGGGAGTGCAGCATAGGTTCACAAAGTTAATTCCCGGGATGGCGGGACTGTCATATGCTGAGAGAATGGAGCGACTGGGCTTGTGTTTACTGGAATTTAGAAGGATGAGAGGGTGGGATCTTATAGAAGCATATAAAATTATTAAGGGATTGGACACACTAGATGCAGGAAACATGTTCCCGATGTTGGGGGAGTCCAGAACCAGGGGACACAGTTTAAGAATAAGGGGTAGGCCATTTAGAACTGCTACGAGGAAAAACCTTTTCACATAGAAAGTTGTGAATTTGTGAAATTTGCTGCCACAGAAGGCAATGGAGGCAGATTTACTGGATTCATTCAAAAGCGAGTTAGATAGAGCTCTTAGGGCTAGCGGAATCAAAGGATATGGGGAGAAGGCAGGAACGGGGTACTGATTGTGAATGATCAGCCATTGAATGGCGGTGCTTGCTTGAAGGATCGAATGGCCGACTCTTGCACCAATTGTCTATGTATCTCCATTAATTTTACATTCTTCTTACATTTTTTATGGTTAAAATTTAAAATTCACACGTGTGACAGAATATACCTTTACTATAAGAAAAACAAGGAGATTTAAAAGTTTAACGTGATATAGACATTACAGAGATTAAATAATTGGATACAAATTGAATTTTGTGCAGGGTTAGTTTCCCGCTGAGAATGTGAAAAGGGACCCACAATCTTCACCACCCTACATAGACCCACACCGTTGCCATTTCCTGCTACAATGTTCATTACATTATCTATATTGAGCAAGCAGGGAACAGAAATTCATCCTCTGTCAAAGAATGAATGTTAAACACACAGTCGAGGAGCATGTGTTTCCGATGTCTCACATACCATATTAAGCTCGGCTAAAATCAAGGAATGTTGAAGGATCATTCAGGAAAAATAGTGCAATTCGCTAGGATTGTGGGCAAGTAATTCCAGTTTGAAAATTAACCTTTACAAGGACAAGATATTGATGCCACTTGATATAAAGACAAGATGATCCTGGAAACCTTACACAGTTCAAGGTGGTCAACAAGGCATTGGGACAAATTACTGTCATGGTACCAGCAATAAAACAGAATTCCTCCTCATAGCCTCCAAATCCACACTCAGGGGGGGGGGGGGAAGCTGGAAAAGAGAGATGGGGCGTGACAAAGCCTGGCCAGTGATCATAAGTTCATGTTATAGGAACGGAATTAGGCCATTTGGCCCATCAAGTCTCCGCCTTTAAATCATGGCTGATCTATCCCTCCTAACCCCATTTTCCTGCCTTTTCCCCCATAACCCCGGACACGCGTGATTGGTGGATACAGATGAGGGGGGGGTAGGTTGTAGATCGGTGTAGTAAGTGACAAAGCTAGGGGTGAAAGGAGACAACTGTGAGATCTGGAGAAGACAGACAACAGACACTTGTTCTCTTACTGTATTAGTCTGCAAACCAAAAGGTATGTATCGTATAGCGGGGGCATCCATAGCAAGGTTACAGGTGAGGGTTGAAATCCCAGTAATGAGATGTAATACCTGTCCCTATACCTCCTACTTCACCTCCACCCAGGAACTCCAACAGTCCTTCCAGGTAAGACTGAAATTCACACATATGAAACATATAAGATTATTAAGGGTTTGGACACACTAGAGGCAGGAAACATGTTCCCGATGTTGGGGGAGTCCAGAACCAGGGGCCACAGTTTAAGAATAAGGAGTAAGCCATTTAGAATGGAGACGAGGAAACACTTTTTCTCGCAGAGAGTGGTGAGTCTGTGGAATTCTCTGCCTCAGAGGGCGTTGGATGCAGGTTCTCTGGATGCTTTCAAGAGAGAGCTAGATAGGGCTCTTAAAAAAGCAGTCAGGGGATATAGGGAGAAGGCAGGAACGAGGTACTGATTGGGGATGATCAGCCATGATCACATTGAATGGCGGTGCTGGCTCGAAGGGCCAAATGGCCTACTCCTGCACCTATTGTCTATTGTCTATCTCCTCTAACTGTTTCTATTGCATTCAGTATTCCCGATATGGCCTCCTGTACATCGGCAAGACCAAGCATAGACTCGGCAACCGTTCCGCCAAACATGCTCGGTCTGCCAAGGCCCACTGGATCTCCCAGTCGTTGACCAGTTTAACTCCTCTTCCAATTTCCTACTGACCTTTCTGTCCTGAGCTTCCTCCGCTGGCAGAGTGACGCCACATGCAAGCTGGAGGAACAGCACCTTGGCCCTTTAAATAGTACAGTTTGCAGGATAACATGATTAGTAAAACATGACGGTGTAGACACTTAATTTTCAACTAAATGGTAGAAAATCATGCAACAGTTTCGTTTTAGTTTAGAGATACAAAGAGGAAACCGGCCCTTCGGCCTGCAGAATCCAGAATCACCTTAGTTCTATCCTAGACACTGGATATTTAGAGGCTAATTAACCTAAAAACCTGCACCCAGAGAAAACGCACGCTGTCACAGGGAGAACATACAAATTCCGTAGTCAGGATCGAACCCAGGTCTCTGGCGCTGTAAGGCAGCAGCTCTACCATTGTACCGCCACTTGTTTGTTGTACCACTATCGAAAGAGATTGGAGGAGGGTTTTCACTGGAGGACAAAAGATGCCAGTGCAAGCAATGTTTCCATCAATAGGTCAAGTATTGCATTTCAATCTGGGCATAAGCACATCAAGATATGGGTGCAAGATTACTTTATTCCAGGCCAAATTTCCAAAGACCAGCACCAATGTTGGCGGGGAAGTTGTAGTTTGCTTATTCTAGTGATAACAAGACTAAGTGGGACCCGTTGGGTCCCAGCACCACATGGGAGGGCTGGTCCCCCAACACAATATTCCACCTCTCCACCAGTGGGGGAGGGTGGGGGGGGTGCTTTCTGCAGCGCTAGTATGGGTGTTGTAGGCTGATGGGACTGGTTTCCAGAGGGCTAGTATGGACCTTGTGAGCCGAATGGATTCTTGGGCTGGCAGGTCAGTCACTCAAACCTGTTGTGCTGGCAGCTCACTCACTCATGGCTGGTGGGCTGGCAGTTGACTCACGGCTATTCCTTGAAATTCCATTTCAAGCAGGGTGCAAGGCCACCAAATTCAAGTGCAGTTACTTCCCAATTCAAGCAGGGTGCAAGGCCACCAAATTCAAGTGCAGTTTCATACCATTTCAAGCAGGGTGCAAGGCCACCAAAGACAGCGAATCATGACCTCTCCCTCCTCCATTTGCAGAGATTGAGCCATGCCCACACTCCTGGGTTTTATAGTCCCTCCTCCCTCCCACCAGAAGGGGCACGGCCTTCATGGCGTGATTGACAGGAGAGAGAATCTCAACATTGTTTTAAACACTAATAACTCTTTTATTTTTCATCGATGGGAAAAATCCTCAGCACCTGTTGAGCGGATGGGGAATCTGAGTAAGATGGCCAAAAATCACAGCCGTGCGTGGTAGAGTTTTTCCTAAAATCAAAATAAAGCGCATACAGGAAGTGGTCAAGATTAGACTTTTAATTATATAGAAGGCAAGGCAACTTTAATTAGGCAAGGCAACTTTAATTAGGCAACACAGTTTTAGCATTTCCAAACCAAAGGCAACACAGCTTTAGCATTTCCAAACCAAAGGCAACACAGCTTTAGCATTTCCAAACTATATTTTCAAACCACATTAAGGGCACTGACAGGTCAGTGAAACCACTCACAATTTAGTAGACATGTGTTCAGTGTTATTCACAGCTCAGAATGAGAGACGTGACCTCTCGCTCCCCCATCTTGCAGAGACTGACTGAGGCACTCAACACTTCCGGGTTTTATAGTCCCTCCGGAAGGGGCGTGGCCTTCAGGAGAGAAAATCTCAACATTTTTTAAACACTAATAAGTCTTTTATTTTTCATCGATGGGAAAAATCCTCTTGTCCTGCGCAGCTGAGCGACTCTGAGTAAGATGGCCAAAAATCACAGCCGTGAGTGACAGCGTTTTTTCTATAATCAATATACAGAACAACAGGAAGTGGTCAAGATCAGACTTTTAGTAATATAGATTTCCAGTATTTTCTGTTTTGAGCTTTTGCATGGGTTCTAATTTTATTCTTTTATCCAACATAAGTCAAAGTATTATGGAACATGATTAGGGTAATTTTCATAGCAAAAACTTGACAGCCAAGAGGTTACTAATTACCAGTCACAGCTGAAGGGAAATTAGTAATAATTACACAGATTAAAGTTTAAATAAGAAAGAAGCACTATGCAATACAAATAGTCTAAATTACAATACCTGTTTAACTTCATTGGAGTTCCGTTTGTTGGTGCAATCACTTAGAAGAATATTAAATCTTTGAAATTTATTCTTGATTATTTTCAATTTTATTCAAACGTTAAGTTTGGATTTCTGGGGGGAGTAATTATCTTTTCAAAGTACCAGGTGTTATCAATGACAACACCTTCTCTTCAGTGAGTTGCAATAGTAGAAATGGCAGCTGTGGTCAGAGCAGACCCACACCAGACAGAAAATGCTCAAAATACTGTCATGTCAGCATGCCTTTTCATTGAAATGTGTCCTCTTTGTCTTGGATTGAGTTATTTGAGAAATCTGTCGCATTGCTTTGTGAACAAGCTCAACTGAAAGGTCCAATCATTTTACAATTACCTCCCTTGCCTGCGACATTTCAAACATACAGGCATAGGGTTGTGGCAAGCCATCACTAAAATATGGACTGCATTGATTGCCAGTAACAGTATCACAAGGCACCTCCAAGCATTTCATAAAAGCAAGTATCAATGGAAATGAGGCAACTTCTAAAAAAATACAGAAATGGAGGCAAAAATGAAAATGGGATTTGAGTTCAGGTTTATTATTGTCATCCCCTCATGTTACCCCTAAACTTCAGTCCATTAATTCTCAAGTCATGTCCCCTTTTGTGCAGTCATGTGTGCAGAGGGTTCAATAGAAAGATTTGTTTTGCATGAAATGCATCAGAGCAGATATGCTGTACATACATACAATCAAGTCAAATCCAACTTGGACTACACAAGGATTAAGTCATAACATAAGACATTTTTAAATGCTCCACAGGAGTGACACATGCACTCTGAACTCACACGTGCTGCAATATTAAGCAATATTAAGGTGATAAAGTGAAGATAAACTTTCATCTCATTTGGCAATAAAGTGAAACATTCAATTCTTTATTTTTGTTTTTAAATTCAGTCAAGAAATGTTCTAAATCAACTCACAATAGATGTGGGACATGTGTAGGAAGGAACTGCGGATGCTGGTTTAAACTGAAGATAGATGCATAATACTGGAGTAACTCAGCGGAACAGGCAGCATCTCTGGAGAAAAGAAATGGGTGATGTTTCGGGTCGACAGCCTTCTTCAGACTGAGTGTCACGGGAAAGGGAAACGAGAGATATAGACGATGGGAGGAGAGAAGTGAGTCAGTGCTGGGAAAACAGTTGAAAACTGAGGAATTTGGTTTGTAAATTGGCAAATCAGGCAATTTATCAGTCAATTTAAGCAAGACTGCTCTTAGCGAGCGGCAGTGAGTGAGCGGCCCTGTGAGAAAAGTGTGAGTCTTTGGCTCGAGAGTCTTCGGAGAGGAGACAAAAGAAGGAGATGTCAGGCAAGCTGATTCAGTGCGATGCTTGCAGTACGTGGGAGGTCAAGGACACCGCCGGTGCCTCTGGCTGCTACAAATGCGAGAGGTGCATCCAGGTAGAGCTCCTGAAGGGCCGTGTTGGGGAACTGGAGAAGCAAGTGGATGACCTCCGGTTCGTCCGAGAAACGGAGTCGTTCCTCGACAAGTCCTACAGTACGATTGTTACACCTAAGGTACTGGAAGAGAGAAGGTGGGAGACAGTGAGAACGGGAGGGAAGCATGGAATGCCAACGTCCCCGGGGGTTGTACCTCTTGTGAACAGGTTCACCCACTTAGAAGCTGTCGGGACAGAAGAGGTGTTTACACTGGGCGGCGGACTGGCTTGTGATGCGAATAGGGCTGTTGAGCCAAAACCAAAAAGGCCTAAGGCAGGCAACGCCATTGTAGTGGGAGACTCCATTGTGAGAGGTACGGACAGGGGTTTCTGCGGCAACAGACGGGATGCGAGGATGGTGTGCTGCTTTCCTGGTGCCAGGATCCAGGATGTCACGGACAGAGTGCAGAAAATCCTCAAGGGCGAAGGTGAACATCCGGAGGTGGTAGTGCATGTCGGCACAAACGATGTCGGAAAGAAGTGGATGAATATTCTGCAGCGTGACTTTAGAGAGCTCGGAAAAATGCTGAAAAGCAGGACCTCCAGGGTTGTTATCTCCGGTTTGCTTCCAGTTCCTCGTGCTGGTGAGAGCAGGAACAGGGAGATACGGGACCTGAACGTGTGGCTGAGGAACTGGTGCACGGGGCAGGGATTTAGATTCTTAGATCACTGGGATCTGTTTTGGGGTAAGGGGGAACTGTACAAAAGGGACGGATTGCATCTTAACAGGTGTAGGGCTAGCATTCTGGCAGGCAGGTTTGCCACTGCTACACGGGTGGTTTTAAACTGAATAAGGGGGGTCGGGTGTCGAATGGGATAGTGGAGGATGGAGTTAAAGGGAAAGGGTTTCTTAAATGTGTGAGCGTAGAGACAGAGGGGTGTAAAATGAGGGAAGAAGCAATAGGTAGCAAGGTGAAAAGTAAAAGTGGCAGGCAGACAAAACCAGGGCAAAAATCAAAAAGGGCCACTTTTCAACATAATTGTATAAGGGGTAAGAGTGTTGTAAAAACAAGCCTGAAGGCTTTGTGTCTTAATGCAAGGAGCATTCGTAATAAGATGGATGAGTTGAATGTGCAGATAGCTATTAATGACTATGATATAGTTGGGATCACGGAGACATGGCTCCAGGGTGACCAAGGCTGGGAGCTGAACATCCAGGGATATTCAATATTCAGGAGAGATAGAGAGAAAGGAAAAGGAGGTGGGGTAGCGTTGCTGATTAGAGAGGAGATTAACGCAATGGAAAGGAAGGACATTAGTTTGCAGGATGTGGAATCGGTATGGGTAGAGCTGCGAAACACTAAGGGGCAGAAAACGCTGGTGGGTGTTGTGTACAGGCCACCTAACAGTAGTAGTGAAGTTGGAGATGGTATCAAACAGGAAATTAGAAATGCGTGCGACAAAGGCAAAACCGTGATAATGGGTGACTTCAATCTACATATAGATTGGGTGAATCAAATTGGCAGGGGTGCTGAGGAAGAGGATTTTTTGGAATGTATGCGGGATAGTTATCTAAATCAACATGTGGAGGAACCAACGAGAGAGCAGGCTATTTTAGACTGGGTATTGAGTAATGAGGAAGGGTTAGTTAGCAGTCTTGTTGTACGTGCCCCCTTGGGCAAGAGTGACCATAATATGGTTGAGTTCTTCATTAGGATGGAGAGTGACATTGTTAATTCAGAAACAATGGTTCTGAACTTAAAGAAAGGTAACTTTGAGGGTATGAGACGTGAATTGGCCAAGATTGACTGGCAATTAATTCTAAAAGGGTTGACGGTGGATATGCAATGGAAGACATTTAAAGACTGCATGGATGAACTACAAAAATTGTTCATCCCAGTTTGGCAAAAGAATAAATCAGGGAAGGTAGTGCATCCGTGGATAACAAGGGAAATCAGGGATAGTATCAAAGCGAAGGATGATGCGTACAAATTAGCCAGAAAAAGCAGCATACCGGAGGACTGGGAGAAATTCAGAGACCAGCAGAGGAGGACAAAGGGCTTAATTAGGAAAGGAAAAATAGATTATGAAAGAAAACTGGCAGGGAACATAAAAACTGACTGCAAAAGTTTTTATAGATATGTGAAAAGAAAGAGATTAGTTAAAACAAATGTAGGTCCCTTGCAGTCAGAAACAGGTGAGTTGATCATGGGGAACAAGGATATGGCGGACCAATTGAATAACTACTTTGGTTCCGTCTTCACTAAGGAAGACATAAATAATCTGCCGGAAATAGCAGGGGACCGCGGGTCAAAGGAGTTGGAGGAATTGAGTGAAATCCAGGTTAGCCGGGAAGTGGTGTTGGGTAAATTGAATAGATTAAAGGCCGATAAATCCCCAGGGCCAGATAGGCTGCATCCCAGAGTACTTAAGGAAGTAGCTCCAGAAATAGTGGATGCATTAGTAATAATCTTTCAAAACTCTTTAGATTCTGGAGTAGTTCCTGAGGATTGGCGGGTAGCAAACGTAACCCCACTTTTTAAGAAGGGAGGGAGAGAGAAAACGGGGAATTACAGGCCAGTTAGTCTAACATCGGTAGTGGGGAAACTACTAGGGTCAGTTATTAAAGATGGGATAGCAGCACATTTGGAAAGTGGTGAAATCATTGGACAAAGTCAGCATGGATTTACAAAAGGTAAATCATGTCTGACGAATCTTATAGAATTTTTCGAGGATGTAACTAATAGCGTGGATAGGGGAGAACCAGTGGATGTGGTGTATCTGGACTTCCAGATGGCTTTCGACAAGGTCCCACATAAGAGATTAGTTTATAAACTTAAAGCACACGGCATTGGGGGTTCAGTATTGATGTGGATAGAGAACTGGCTGGCAAACAGGAAGCAAAGAGTAGGAGTAAACGGGTCCTTTTCACAATGGCAGGCAGTGACTAGCGGGGTACCGCAAGGCTCAGTGCTGGGACCCCAGCTATTTACAATATATATTAATGATCTGGATGAGGGAATTGAAGGCAATATCTCCAAGTTTGCGGATGACACTAAGCTGGGGGGCAGTGTTAGCTGTGAGGAGGATGCTAGGAGACTGCAAGATGACTTGGATAGGCTGGGTGAGTGGGCAAATGTTTGGCAGATGCAGTATAATGTGGATAAATGTGAGGTTATCCATTTTGGTGGCAAAAACAGGAAAGCAGACTATTATCTAAATGGTGGCCGAAAGGGGAGATGCAGCGAGACCTGGGTGTCATGGTACACCAGTCATTGAAAGTGGGCATGCAGGTGCAGCAGGCAGTGAAGAAAGCGAATGGTATGTTAGCTTTCATAGCAAAAGGATTTGAGTATAGGAGCAGGGAGGTTCTACTGCAGTTGTACAGGGTCTTGGTGAGACCACACCTGGAGTATTGCGTACAGTTTTGGTCTCCAAATCTGAGGAAGGACATTATTGCCATAGAGGGAGTGCAGAGAAGGTTCACCAGACTGATTCCTGGGATGTCAGGACTGTCTTATGAAGAAAGACTGGATAGACTTGGTTTATACTCTCTAGAATTTAGGAGATTGAGAGGGGATCTTATAGAAACTTACAAAATTCTTAAGGGGTTGGACAGGCTAGATGCAGGAAGATTGCTCCCGATGTTGGGGAAGTCCAGGACAAGGGGTCACAGCTTAAGGATAAGGGGGAAATCCTTTAAAACCGAGATGAGAAGAACTTTTTTCACACAGAGAGTGGTGAATCTCTGGAACTCCCTGCCACAGAGGGTAGTCGAGGCCAGTTCATTGGCTATATTTAAGAGGGAGTTAGATGTGGCCCTTGTGGCTAAGGGGATCAGAGGGTATGGAGAGAAGGCAGGTACGGGATACTGAGTTGGATGATCAGCCATGATCATATCGAATGGCGGTGCAGGCTGGAAGGGCCGAATGGCCTACTCCTGCACCTAATTTCTATATTTCTATGTTTCTATGTTTCTATGATGTAGAGAGATGCAGAACAAGTTAATTAAATATATGCAAAATAGTAAAAATGATAAACGAAACAGTCCATTGTTAGCTGTTTGCTAGGTGAGATCGATAAGCTGGTGTGACATGGGTTGGGGGAGGGATGGAGAGACAGGGTATACAGAGGTTACTTGATGTTAGAGAAATCAATTTTCATACCCCTGGGCTATAAGCTACCCAGGTGAAATATGATTAAGAAAGAAGATGCAGATGCTGGAAAAATCGAAGGTAGACAAAAATGCTGGAAAAACTCAGCGGGTGAGGCAGCATCTATGGGGTGAAGGCATAGGCGACATTTCGGGTCGAGACCCTTCTTTGGACTGATGTCGGGGGGGGGGGGGGTTGGAAAAAGAAAGAAGAGGTGAAGGCAGTATGCTTGTGGGAGGGCTGGGAAGGGAAGCTTGTGGGAGGGCTGGGAAGGGAAGCTTGTGGGAGAGCTGGGAAGCTCCCCTTCCCCATCTCTCCCACAAGCCCACTGTCTCCGCCTCTTCATTTCTTTTCCCCAAACCCCCCGCCCCGACATCAGTCTTAAGAAGGATCTCGACCCGAAACGTCGCCTATTCCTTCTCTCCATAGATGCTGCCTCACCCGCTGAGTTTCTCCAGCATATTTGTCTACCAAGTGAAATGTCAGATGCTGTTCCTCCAATTTGTGTTTAGCCACAGTCTGAGAATGGAGGAGGCCAAGGACAGAAAGGTCAGTGTGGGAATAGGAAGGAGAATTAAAGTGTTTAGCGACGTGGAAATCAGGTAGGTCCATGCAGACTCGACTAAGGTGTTCAGCGAAACGATCGCCCAGTCTACGTTTGGTCGAGACCTGGGTGTCATGGTACACCAGTCATTGAAAGTAGGCATGCAGGTGCAGCAGGCAGTGAAGAAAGCGAATGGTATGTTAGCATTCATAGCAAAAGGATTTGAGTATAGGAGCAGGGAGGTTCTACTGCAGTTGTACAGGATATTGGTGACACCACACCTGGAGTATTGTGTACAGTTTTGGTCTCCTAATCTGAGGAAAGACATTCTTGCCATAGAGGGAGTACAGAGAAGGTTCACCAGACTGATTCCTGGGATGGCAGGACTTTCATATGGTTGAGGGGGGATCTTATAGAAACTTACAAAATTCTTAAGGGGTTGGACAGGCTAGATGCCGGAAGATTGTTCCCGATGTTGGGGAAGTCCAGGACAAGGGGTCACAGTTTAAGGATAAAGGGGAAATCCTTTAGGACCGAGATGAGAAAAACATTTTTCACACAGAGAGTGGTGAATCTCTGGAACTCTCTGCCACAGATCGTAGTTGAGGCCAGTTCATTGGCTATATTTAAGAGGGAGTTAGATGTGGCCCTTGTGGCTAAAGGGATCAGGGGGTATGGAGAGAAGGCAGGTACAGGATACTGAGTTGGATGATCAGCCATGATCATATTGAATGGCGGTGCAGGCTCGAAGGGCCAAATGGCCTACTCCTGCACCTATTGTCTATGTTTCTATGTCTATGTCTCGCCGATGTATAAGAGTCCACATCTTGAACAACGGATGCAGTAGATGAGGTTGGAGGAGGTGCAAGTGAACCTCTGCCTAACCTGAAAGAACTGCCTGGGTACCTGGACAGAATCGAAGGAGGAGATATAGGGACAGGGACTGTTGTGGTCCCTGGACAGAGTATGTGGGACACTTATTCCAAGCTTAATCTTGCTGACCTTTTTGGACATTGTGTTTACATGGCGACCACTGTTTTAGAAAATCATCTGGTGTGCTCACCGACAATTCTATTTGTTCACTAAAAGTGTCTGCACATAAGCTTGGAATAACGCATAACTAAGGTGTACAGTAGGAAGTATAGTGACTGGTTGCATCACGGCCTTGCACCCGGGAACAAAGGAGGAAGACATTCCTCAGTTCATCATAGTTACTGATCCTATGGAAGAGATCTACAGGAGGCACCTTCTCAAAAAGGCAGCCAATATCATCAAAGACCCACACTACCCTGGCCACACTCTCATTTTGCTTCCACCATTAACAAGAAGGTACAGATACCTGAAAAGCCGTGACCACGAGGTGCAAGTACAGCTTCTTCCCAGCAACCCTCAGGCACTTGAACGTTGCACTGCGCTTACCACTTCCTTAATAATTTGCTGTTGCATTTCGAACTTCGGCTTTCCACGATAATGATTGCCCAGTATTACAGTCATTAATTTGATTACTGTTAATAGATTAATTACTGTTATTAACGATTGATTATTGAATAGTTATTGGTGTTTTTTTGCATTAATGGGCCTGTTAAGATGCAGAAAGTAAAAATGTCATTGTTCCGATACATTTGACAATTAAACTCTCTTGAAAAGCTCGCTTGAAATGCTCTTGACAGATCTCTTATGGTCATGATGGATTAAAAATCAATTTACAGATGTATTTTATGTGATTTAAATTATTTTATGGTGCTTTTATTAACATGACATATGGTTTACAAAAATCTGACAGTAATAATGAACTGCAAGATGTGTACCACAGTGTTTCTATCACTGCTGGAGTTGCTACAGTGCTGCGCTTTTCTTGTGAAAAAAACTAAAATTTGCAAAACTCTTTTGGAGTGTAATTCCATCACTGAGAGTTCAAATTCCCAAGTGTTTGATCTTCCCAACCTAAAACATTGGTGATGACTTATCCCCCTGGCTCAGTTTCAGGATACAGGTGAAAATATTTAGGGATGAGATGAAGAGAAATGTCCTCATTTCAAGAGTGATGAACCTATGTTTGATAGTTTAGGTAATGTCACATGGACCAAGGTTCAGTTTAGTTTAGTTTAGAGATACAGTGCGGAAACAGGCCATTCGGCCCACCGAGTCCGCACTGACCAACGATACCCGCAAATTAACACTATAGGGAGGTTGCACGAAAGGTCACTGGGTCATAGGGCTCGACGCACGGAGCCGCTAAATCAAACTGGAAGACATCCGTCACTTCCGGTATATGTTATTAATGCTAGAAACGCGTACATTCCTACCTGTTAAAAACCGCCAAAATGTTGAATTTTTGCGCTAAAAAAAATTGTGGGAGTCGGGGTAAGTGTGAGAGACATGTACCCAACTTTAGAATTCCAAACCTGAAGCGAGATTAAGGTATAGAGAAGTGAGAACTGAAGGGACTACAGCAGCTAAAGTGCTTGGTAAACATTGAAAATATTGGGAATTATCGCATTTGCTCACTGCATTTCATCAAGTAAGGCATTATTTGGGAGGTACACAAAATTGCTGGGGAAACTCAGCGGGTGCAGCAGCATCTATGGAGCGAAGGAAATAGGCGACGTTTCGGGCCGAAACCCTTCTTCAGACTGATGGGGGGTGGGGGCGGGGAAAGAAAGAAGGAAAAGGGGAGGAGGAGGAGGAGCCCGAGGACGGGCGGATGGGAGGGTGGGAGGAGACAGCTAGAGGGTTAAGGAAGGGGAGGAGACAGCAAGGGCTAGCCAAATTGGGAGAATTCAATGTTAATGCCATAAGGACGCAAGGTCCCCAGACGGAATATGAGGTGCTGATCCTCCAATTTCCGCTGTTGCTCACTCTGGCAATGGAGGAGACCCAGGACAGAGAGGTCGGATTGGGAATGGGAGGGGGAGTTGAAGTGCTGAGCCACCGGGAGGTCAGGTAGGTTATTGCGGACTGAGCGGAGGTGTTCGGCATTATTTGTGTTTTTTCTTGATTCCTTGGGTATCTAAAAAGTCTCAGAAGTGATAAATCTGGCTGTAAATTTTTCTTCAGATGCGTTTTCATTCTGTATGTAAAAACCCACGAGAACCATGGGCGATTAAAAAAAATTACAGCCAGATTAATCACTTCTGAAACTTTTTAGATGCCAAAGGAATCAAGAAAAAACACAAATAATGCCTTACTTGATGAAATGCAGTGAGCAAACGGCCAATGTTCGCCAAGCACTCTGTCTGTTGTTGTCCCTTCAGCTCTCACTTCTATCTACCGTCATTTCTCCTCACTGTTGGAATTCTGAAGTAGGCTAAATGTCTCTCACGCTTATCCCGATTTCCATAATTATTTACAGCGCAAAAATTGACAATTTCGGCGGGTTTTAACGGGCCCGCTACGCTGGAAACAATGGTAAGTGCCTACCTGCAGTTCATCGCGTGTACTCCAGTTGGAGTAGCCTAGCAACAGTACGGGTCATGGGTCGTGACCCGACTGCCGTGAAAACTCCCTAGATTACACACTCTAGGGACAATTGACACGTACACCAAGCCAATTAACCTACAAACTTGCACGTCTTTGGAGTGTGGGAGGAAACCGAAGATTTCGGAGAAAACCCATGCGGTCATGGAGCGAACGTACAAACTTCGTACAAAGAGCTCCCGTGGTCGGGATCGAACCCGGGTCTCCAGTGCTGCAACTCTACCGCTGCACCGCTGTGCCACCCATGAAAAGAATATTCTTGTTGCCTGCATTTAGGTAGCAAAATGGCCGTAACTGAATATACAGTATGTTAACAGGGATGTAGATAGGTTTCAAGACACAACAAGCAATCAGGTATGCGGGGAAAGAACAAGAATATGACATTATAACAGAGGTCAGCTTGGCTGTGAAACACAAAGTGCTGGACTAACTCAGCATGTTCGTCAGCATCTCTGAAGGGAATGGACAGATTACTTTTCAGGTCGGGACCATTATCGGATCTGACCCAAAACATATACCTGACCATTTCCTCCAGAAATGCTGCCAGACCCGCCAAGATACTGCAGCACAATCTGTTTTACTCAAGACTGTTTTACGCATCTACAGTTCTGTGTTTGCTGCACTGCTTTAGGGATTGTGTTGAAGTCTCTGCATGCTCTCATCATGGATGAAGGGAAGTCAAACCATAATCTGTCACGGGGGCTGTATCAGAGCAGACTGCATTTCACAAGAAGATCACTCTGTGATTGCCAGAAGACATCAAGCTCTGAATTACTTCCTGACTTTGTTGAACTCAATTGAAAAAATAAAACTGGGTTATATAAATCCGATATCATTGGAATTGGAGCAGTAGCGTTGAGCGTGATCCACCATTCTTCAAGGCAAGTCGCAGGAGCCCTTGAAAATAAATTGTTCAGATGGCTTTTAAAATAGACCATACCCACTTTGCTAACAGGCTAACTGTTGAAAATGTGTTATGTTTTATTCCACATCCCAGAGAATATTTGTCAGGAGAGTGGAAGTAACTCAATAATCATGCCCTTTCACTAAAGAACTGAGCCCAAAGGGAGCAAGATATTTTTTTCCCCATTCTTATAATAATGCTCCTTCTCAACTCGAGCCCTGCACTAGATTCAGTATATTTTCCCAATGAACTGCTCCTGTGCATCTGTCTATGCCCTTGGTATTAATTTAAAATACTCCCTTATGTTATACAGTAGTTACTCACATCCAGGTCTTACCTGTCTGAAATACTTATGTTTCCATTTCTCTAGCTGCTGAAAGTTAAATAACATCTTAGTGATCTTTTCCAAATCAGATATTTATATATAATTTTTCATTAATGTTTGCTAATTCATTCAGGAAGGTGTGTGAATAGCCAGAGTAATACTAAATATGTGAGAGTGATCCAGTAACATTGTGCATCCACATTACATTGTGTCCTGATGTTTTTTTTATTGCCAGACTTTCCTCTGTCAATTCTTTTAACTCACCAGTCTGGTTGACTGGCAGATGCAATTGAACAGCAAGAAATAAGTTGCTGATGTTGGTGATTTGTCTTGCCGTCCTGTATTGAAAAAGAAATGCAGTTATAATAAGGGACACTTCTGCATCCATTAATATCCAATGCACCCTTCATTCATCCTACCTCCTGCTATTTGAGTTCTCAAGACAATGCTAAAATGAGGTGCAAGCACAGTAAATGAGGTGCTTAGTTTTTTAACTGTTTGCTCTTTCTAAAGGTCCAATATGTGTGACATAATATGGTGGTCCTCCTTAGAGCTATCCATGAGGTTGGTGGCATGTCCTTATAATTGTCAGTAACCTTCGTGAGATGAAGTGGTTCTTTTTCCTCTTTTTTAGAAACATAGAAACATAGACAATAGGTGCAGGAAGAGGCCATTCGGCCCTTCAAGCCAGCACCGCCTTTCATTGTGATCATGGCTGATCGTCCCCTATCAAGAACCCGTGCCTGCCTTCTCCCCATATCCCTTGACTCCACTAGCCCTTATAGCTCAATCTAACTCTCTCTTAAATCCATCCAGTTACTTGGCCTCCACTGCCCTCTGTGGCAGGGAATTCCATAAATTCACACCTCTCTGGGTGAAAAAGTTTTTTCTCACCTCAGACTTAAATGACCTCCCCTTTATTCTAAGACTGTGGCCCCTGGTTCTGGACTCGCCCAACATTGGGAACATATTTCCTGCATCTAGCTTGTCCAGTCCTTTTATAATTTTATATTTTTCTATAAGAACCCCCTCATCCTTCTAAACTCCAGTGAATACAAGCCTAGTCTTTTGATGTTGGTTGACCAGTGACATATTGGAATGGCTACTTGTTAAATATTTGTATCTTGCAGTCTGCCATACCTTACGAGCTAAAGACAAAGCAGAGCAGCTGTCTCCCTCGAATGGAATATAGGAGCAAACAGGTCCTTCTGCGGTTGTACAGAACCCTAGTGAGACCACACCTGGAGTATTGTGTGCAGCTTTGGTCCCCTAATTTGAGGAAGGACATTCTTGGTATTGAGGGAGTGCAGCGTAGGTTTACAAGGTTAATTCCCGGGATGGCGGGACTGTCATATGCTGAGAGAATGGAGCGGCTGGGCTGGTACACTCTGGAGTTTAGAAGGATGAGAGGGAATCTCATTGAAACATATAAGTTTATTAAGGGTTTGGACAGGCTAGAGGCAGGAAACATGTTCCCAATGTTGGGGGAGTCCAGAACCAGGGGCCACAGTTTAAGAATAAGGAGTAAGCCATTTAGAATGGAGTCGAGGAAACACTTTTTCTCACAGAGAGTGGTGAGTCTGTGGAATTTTATGCCTCAGAGGGCGGTGGAGGCAGGTTCTCTGGATGCTTTCAAGAGAGAGCTAGATAGGGCTCTTAAAAATGGCGGAGTCAGGGGATATAGGGAGAAGGCAGGAACGGGGTACTGATTGGAGATGATCAGCCATGATCACGTTGAATGGCGGTGCTGGCTCGAAGGGCCGAATGGCCTACTCCTGCACCTATTGTTTATTTTCTATTGTCCTTCTGTTCTGCATTATAAATTATACCATCTGCTGCAAGGAAAGCCCAGTTAACTTGCAATTGAGTCCCCTTTGCCAGTGGTTGACAAGATCTCCACCATACTGAATTGTCAAACCTCCACCACTTGCATACAGCAAGGGCAGCTCTGTGTGCCCTAATGAAACCAGTAGATGATCTTCATGTTGTAGGAGCAGAATTAGGCCATTTGGCCCATCAAGTCTACTCCGTCATTCAATCATGGCAGATCTATCTTTCCCTCTCGACCCCATTCTCCTGCCTTCTCACGTACTGCATGAATACGTGGTACTCCACCTGCAACTGCTCAGACAGGAAGGCTCTGCAGAGGGTAGTGAGGGGAGCAGAGAGGATCATTGGCGTCTCCCTACCCTCGGTACAAGAACTGTTCCAGAGCCGCTGCCTGAAAAAAGCTCTGAGAATTGCTAAGGACAAACTGCACCCCCTCCACATACACCTGGATCTCCTGCCATCAGGCAAGAGATATCGTAGCATCAAAGCCCGGACTACCGGACTGCTAAACAGCTTCCTGCCACAGGCTGTGAGGCTGCTAAACAGTCACTCTGTACTCACAGTCACCTGATTCTGCGGCTTTGCACTGACATTTTAATAACTCTTGCACAGGCCACTCAAATCAGCTGCCCTGGACATTTTAATGATTGGTTTTACTGCATTTTAATGTTGCTGTTTTACCTGCTTTTAACTATTTATACTGTTCCATCGGGGACTGGATTGTTTTTACTGTTATTATGTGTGAAATGTTTTTAAGTTTCATGTGCGGTATTCCCCGGGAAACGCCTTCTCATTTTGCACTGTACAACTGGTGCTTTGCAAGATGACAATGAAGGCTGATTGATTGATTGATTGATTGATTGATTGATTCTCCCCATAACTCTTGACACCCCGACTCATCAAAAACCTATCAATCTCCTCCTTAAACATAACCATTAACAGCCTCCACAGCCTTCTGTGGCAGTGACTTCCACAGATTCACCACCCTCTGACAAAAGAAATTCTTCCTCATCTCCTTTCTGAAGGTATGTCCATTTATTCAGACTCTATGGCCGCTAGTCATAGACTCCATCTCTTGCTCTATAATATTCAGGTATGAATGCAGATGAAAGAAAAAGAGAATATTACTATCCTACATTTGAAAGTGGCATAATGTTACAGCTCTATTCTTGCCCTGATTGTAGCTCAGAGCATGAGCATTCTAAAGCCACTTTAGCACACCTGCTCTCCAATATATGATTATGATTTAATGCACCAACTTAGGGGAATGACTGGGGCTCGATTTATTAAGTAGGGAGTTCTAGAACCAATGGCATGAAAAAAGTACAGATACATTTCCAAATCAGGAGACAAACATGAAGACAGTGAAGGTTCGATGTGTTTGCTGTCTTTGTCCTTTCTGGTTGTGGAGATGGAAGATTAACTGGGTGTTGGTGAGTCATAGCAGAGCATTTTACAAATGGTATGCATGTCAGTTACAATCAACTAGTGGTGAATATGGATATTTTGGTGGCCAGTTATAAATTAATTAACATGATATTTTATCCTTGAAAATGTCAATTTATTTAAATTTTATTGAAAATCTCTCACCTGGGCAAACAGAGTATAATATATCATATTCCTGATACTGGAAACATTTTGGAGATTCAGGGGTTGAGATTCACTCACAAAGTTCCAGTGCTGTTCTTTGTTTTATGTTCTAAATGTCAGATGGAGGTGTTGGAAACAAAATTAACTGATCTATGTCTCACCTCCGTGCAATGTGAATGTTGCATGCAATAAGCTTCAGAGTTACATATAGCCTGGGAGAATGATAGATAGAGAGAGAGTGAGAGAGGGAGAGGGATGGTGAGTGTTGCACAGGGCCAGTTCATGGGCTCGCCGGCATCCTGTATTTTCTGCGGCGAGGTAGAGACTATGTTCCACGCGTATATGGAGTGCGTGAGGTTGCTGCCCTTGTACGAATATCTGAAGGGGCTGCCCCTCAAGTTCTGTTGCATTTTAGTCCCACGATTCTGGTGTTTGGACACAAGGCAGGGAGTGGGGAGGGCTGATCAGGGGGGGAGGGGGGGAGGGGGATCTCCCTGTCGGTTTGATCCTGGGCCTGGCACAAGATGCCCATTATCACTTTCTTCATTCCTTTTATAAATGTTTGAATATATTTTCACATTTCTGGCTAGTTTTCTTCCGCATTCTAATTTTTGTTTCCGTTTTTTATATTTATGATCTGTTATTACCTGTTGGTATATTCTATTCAGACATGTGACTTGCCATCCATCTGGGACTTGCTAAATATGGTCTCGATTACCTGAGCTTTGGCCAGTCAATTATTTTACTTCCTCCTCCAGAGTTTGCATGATAGACAGGATGTTGAGGAGTGAAAAGTCACAGTCAATTGAGAGACCTTCTCTGGATCATTCTACTCTGCACCGTCAGAATAGACAATAAACTATAGGAGCAGGGGTAGGCCATTTGGCCCTACGAGCCAGCACCGCCATTCAATATGATCATGGTTGATCATCCACAATCAGTACCCCGTTCTTGCCTTCTCCCCATATCCCTTGACTACGCTATCATTAAGAGTTCTCTCTCAAAACATCTCTCAAACCTCAAACACTCTTAAAACATCTATTGCTATGGTGCATCCATTGGGCGGCTCAAATATAAGTAGAGCAGGTGATATGGGGAATACCAGTTGTAACCAAGGAAACTATCATTGATCTGTCACAGTGGCTGGAATATAGGAGGCAACATTGCTAAAGATCAACTTTCTGTACGTTGCCATCTTCTGACATGAATATGTGGTGTACTTGCTACTCCTCCTTTCAAGGGGGCAGAGTAATATCCAGAGCTTGAAAAAGTGGTGCTATGTGTAATTTTAAGGCCAATGTATGGTTCTATATTTGGGTTGTCCAGATTAGGGCAGATATTTACAGCCATGTGCAGTTGGATTTGTTTAAGATTCATGGTTCAGCCGAGTTGAAAAATATCATGCAATATTCGTGGCAAATCATTTGCAATGATGTAAATTAAAACCTGCACTGCTATTACCAAGCTTAGAGTCCTTATTAAACCATGAAAAGCAATATTAATATAGTTCTTTTTATCCAGACCCATGAGCATGCCCTTCCAGGATTCCCCTGTTGGCTCCATTTTAACTCAAGATAGTAGGCAAAAAAACATTTGTCTCGTACCCGCGCATAGCAATTTCAGCATTTATTGATGTTTCAGAATTCATTGTGGACCAAAGTCCCTTTTTATTTCATTCAAGAATTGTGATTACACAAAGGGAAGTTCAGGCATAAATGTCTGAGTTTCTAAATGACGTATAATTTCCTTCCTGAGATAAATAAAGTTCTATTGTATCGTATCATATTGGATCATAATATTATTCAAAGGATTTGTAATGATACCCTAAAATAATATAAATTGGACAAAAAGAAACATAGAAACATAGATAATAGGTGCAGGAGTAGGCCATTCAGCCCTTCGAGCCTGCACCGCCATTCAATATGATCATGGCTGATCATCCAACTCAGTATCCTGTACCTGCCTTCTCTCCATACCCCCTGATCCCTTTAGCCACAAGGGCCACATCTAACTCCTTCTTAAATATAGCCAATGAACTGGCCTCAACTACCTTCTGTGGCAGAGAATTCCAGAGATTCACCACTCTCTGTGTGAAAAATGTTTTCCTCATCTCGGTCCTAAAAGATTTCCCCCTTATCCTTAAACTGTGACCCCTTGTTCTGGACTTCCCCAACATCGGGGACAATCTTCCTGCATCTAGCCTGTCCAACCCCTTAAGAATTTTGTAAATATTCTTGAAGGTAACACAAAAGGAAACAATATTGCCCGCTTGAGTAGACAATGTAGTTTTAGTTTTTACAGATGTATTTGACATGGGTGAATACGTTGTGGCCTATGCATTAAAATGGAAACTTGTATTGGAAGCATTGTACTTTGGGATAGACCCTGTCCACATAGACATGATTCGGGGCACGTTGAAGGAAAACAGACAACAGATCTTAAAATGGTAGTGAGATGCTGAGCAGATATGATGGATTATGGCTTCAATGTCACTTAACAGGATGCTAAAGCTCTCCAAAATGGGTTGACACTGGCAAGCAGTGAAAAAATCCGAGTTTGCGTTTTTAAACTACTGAAAGAGACACTTGTAACATCAGTGAAGTCTGAATTTCGCTGTCAGAATCTTGTATATGAACTGATAATAGACAGCCAACACTCATGATGACATGTCTGCTGGATCGTTTATTAATGACCAGAATCTTACTAGATCCCAGCACCTGTCATGGATGCTCGTCAATATGTTGGTGAAACACTGGTCATTGAAAATATTATGGAGACAGAAGGGTGGGGGTTGCATCTTATCATCCATGAACGGATCGGCATAGGATCTGTGGGATGGTTAAATGTACTAAAAGGGATAGAAACATAGAAAAATAGGTGCAGGAGTAGGCCATTCAATCTGATCATGGCTGATCATCTAAAATCTGTACCCCATTCCTGCTTTTTCCCCATATCCCTTGAATCCTTTAGCTCCAAGAGCTAAATCTAACTCTCTTTTGAGATGGTGTGTTGGAACCTTAAATCCCCGTTGACTTTTATGTTAACTGAAGCATGTCAGTCTATGTGTGGAATACACATCAGGAGAGGCAATTTGGCAATCTCAAGAGACATTATTAATATCAAGTTTAGTTTTAGTTTAGATTACTTTATTATTGTCACGGATACTCTGTCTCATCCCCGTCCCTATCAGAAGCAGTCGTGAATTTCTGCCAGGCCATTAGAGAGGAACTGCAAGAGCCATCAGCAGACCAGATATCACTTGGAGCAGGCTTTGAAAATGCCAAAAACACACCAAGCATGGAGAAATATTGAAGTGTTCTTCATAAAGCACTGCTGTTGATGGTAGTGTGCTGGAGAATCCACAAGGAGGTGCTGGTAGCAAAACACATGACCCCTACTATGGATGAAGAGGTGTTTGAGAAAGAGGAAAAAATGCATGATGAAGGGAAGAAGTGGAAATGATCCAAACAATTCAAAAACAGTGCAAGTTGGGATCGCTGGAATTCTCTCATCATTATCAAGTTTAATTTAGTTTAGTTCATGACTGTTTTACGTGTACCAGAGTACAATGAAAATCTTCTGTGGCATGCTATCCAGTCAGCAGAAAGACAATACACGAACACAAGCTTTCATGGCCTCCATCATTCCACCTGTTTGAAGTGGAGATCCCAACGTTTCACCCACCCACCCCTTCCACCCCAGTCAAAGCAATCTGAAAAATAGCAAAACATGCGTTGCTCGGGCACCAAAAGCTAAACTTCAACTAATTTCTAAACGCCCAAGACAATGGACAAAAAAGATCCCGGCCGTAAAAATTGAGTTTTAAAGCAATAATGACAGAAATCATCACAGCACCCTGTACAAAACCTAAATACATTCCCTGGAATTATTATTGATTTCAACTTCACTCCTTCCGGGGATTTCTACATGATACAACAAAAGGAGAGGGAGTCTACTGACTCACTCCTCTCATAGCTTGATTGTTGTCCTGTACATTTTAGAATGTATTAGGGTCATGCCATAGACTGCAGTGCTGCACTTTTGTAAGGGTAGCTTCAGCCACTGAGATACAAGGCAGCATATAGGCAAACAGATGAAAAATTAAAGTGTTTTGATTTAGTTTTTGTTTAGAGATACAGCACAGAAACAGGCCCTTCGGCCCACCGAGTCTGCACCGACCAGCGATCCCCGCACATTAACACTACCCTACACGCACTAGCGACAATTTACACTTATACCAAGCCTACAAACGTCTTTGGAGTGTGGGAGGAAATTGAAGATCTCAGAGAAAACCCATGCTATCATGGGAAGAACGTAAAAACTCCATACAGACAGCACCCGTATTTGAGATCGAACCCAGGTCTCTGGTGCCGTCCTTTTGAATCCTCATTTTCATGGATGGATTAAGGACTTTTTAACAGACCGCCCACAGACTGTCAGGATGGGGTCCAATTACTCCCCAGTCCTGACGTTCAGCACAGGAGCGCCACAAGGTTGTGTGCTGAGTCCCATCTTGTATACAATATACACTTATGACTGTATACCAACACACAGTACAAACAGGATCATCAAGTTTGCGGACGACACGACTGTGGTGGGACTGATAAACAACGATGACGAGTCTGCCTACAGGGATGAAGTCCAAAAACTGACTGTCTGGTGTACCAAAAACAACCTGGTACTAAACCCATCAAAGACAAAAGAACTTGTCGTTGACTTCAGGAGGAAGAGGAGAGAGGAACCTGCTCCCTTATACATCAAAGGAGACATGGTGGAGAGAGTCACCGGCTTTAAGTTCCTGGGAATAAACATCTCCCAGGACCTCAAATGGCAAATGAACACCGTCACTCTCTTGAAGAAGTCTCATCAGCGGCTGTATTTCCTGAGGTCTCTACGGAGAGCTAACATCTCACAGCCGCTGCTGCTGTCCTTCTACCGATGCGCCGTGGAAAGTATCCTCACCTATGGAATCCTGGTGTGGTTTGCTAGCTGTACTGTGGCTGAGAGGAGGGCGCTGCAGGGAATTATAAAAACTGCGCAGCGCATTACAAACGCTAACCTGCCCTCCTTGGATGACATATACAAGGCCCGATGCTTGCGCAGGGCCATAAATATCAAGAAGGACACATCCCACCCTGCCAACCACCTTTTTACTCTGCTACCCTCGGGGAGGCGACTCAGGTCTCTGCAGGCTCGCACCGGTAGACTAAAAAATAGTTTCTACCCATGTGCGATAAAAGAGCTTAACTCCAATAGTGAACACTGGGAAGCAAGAAGTAACTTCGAGGAATACCGTTAAATTCTTTTAAACTCTTTTAAAAATGTATTTATTATTTTACTATTAACTGTACATATGTGTATTGGTCTGAAGAAGGGTTTCGGCCCGAAACGTCACCTATTTCCTTCGCTCCATAGATGCTGCTGCACCCGCTGAGTTTCCCCAGCAATTTTGTGTACCTTGTGTATTGGTTGTTGTGTTGTATTTCTTTTAACGGAGGAGAAGCAAATGGAATTTCGTTGCTCAGTTTTGTGCAATGACAATAAAACATATTCTATTCTATTCTATTCTATTACCCCTCCCATGGCACCCTCTTGCCGAGCACTTTACTCTGGATCTGTGAAGTCCTGAACAACCAAAGCTAGGATATCAGTCATATATTATGTTCAACATAGCAATTACACCCATACAAAGAATATGTATGTACTAATTAAAAGTCTTGTCTGATGCAGTGGCCATTTTTTACCATTGCAAAGGAATGCCGCACAAGCTTGCTTTGATTTTCTTTACTCTTTCCGCAAGCACACAGTATGGTTGGCCCCTTTACCAAAATGGCCACCATTCTTTGTTGCTGCCCCAAAAGTATCCTGTGCAAATGATCATCCAGGTGCAGTATTTGTGTTCACCTCAGTAGAGCTGGACACATAGTATGTAGGCTTTCCACTGCTGTCCTCATCTGCCCCACTCCACCACTGACTCTACCCAATGTTAATGGGATTCAGCATGATTCAATTGACTCACATGCCTCACTTAACAAAACAATCACAATTTTAACATGGATAGGACAAGTTTGGAGGGATATGGACCGAACGCGGGCAGATGGGACTAGTGTAGCTGGGACATGTTGGCCGGTGTGGGCAACTTGGGCCGAAGGGCCTGTTTCCACACTGTATCACTCTATGATTCTATCTTGATTCTCAGGGTGTGAGTTATGTGTCAGGGACAGGTTGGTGACGGCAAGGTTTTTTTAAATGTTTTAGTGAAGATTTACAAAGTATCCTCAGAACAGTGAGATCCCAAAGTACTTCATTTTTAGATAACTTTAGCCACAGTGGCACTTAAAATACCATCAGGCACATGTCATCAGCATGTCCTTACCAATGCTGGTTGTGTGACAGATGCTTAGAATGATCTTTTCTGATGCACTAAGTTGTACAAAAATGAAAGAGTGATCTGTCTAGAATGGCGACAAATTATCATGATTAATCCCTTCAAGATTATCAACTAATGCCAGTTCAGAGCAGTTTCCCTACCTTCCAAATGAATCGTTATCTGAAATTCAGCAGTTGATGCCTATGAGTCATAAAGTGAATGAGCTCCTAGCTGTCAGAAACATTGCCAAAAATAGAATGACATCTAAGTGTAGCAATGCTGCAGATCAACATTTAGTCCTTTGGGGAGAGAGGTTGCAAGATTCTCATACCTGTCACACAAGAATCAGTAAAACTGTTGGGTAAATACCCGGTAAAATTGTTAATTGAAGATAATTCATCAAATTAAATGGGATTATGTTGCTTTTTTTTTTTTTACAGGTTTAAGGTGTCTGTGGACCTGTATTTTATTAATCTCTCAAATTAGGCCCATAGCATAGACTGTTCTCATGTTGTAACTGCAATGATCCTTCCAGATGAAGGGAAATGGAAGGAGCATTTACAAAAGCCAAATAACCTACGAATCTGCACATCTCAGTTCAGTTTCAGTTTAGTTTATTGTCACATGTACCTCGGTACAGTGAAAAGCTTTTTATGCATTCTAACCAGTCAGTGGAAAGACAATACCTGATTACAATCGAGCCATTTAGTGTACAGATACCGATAAGGGAATAATGGCAAGATTAGGCCAGCAAAGTCCAATCAAAGATAGTCCGAGGGTCACCGATGAGGCAGATAATAGTTCAGGACTGCTCTCTGGTTGCAGTTGGATGGTTCAGTCACCTGATAACAGCTGTGAAAAAACCAAAGATTATAGGAAAAAACTGTCCCTGAATCTGGAGATGTACGTTCTCACACTTCCATACCTTTTGACCACCAGGGGCGCCGGGGAGATAGCCAGCCCTGCCGCAGTCTGTTCGTTTTTTCACCTTTTTATTATTTTTAGAGTCTGTTTAAAGTTTGTTTTCATGTTCTTCAGTTTGTTTTATGTGGGGGGGGGGATCGGGGGAAACTTTTTTTCAAGTTCCTACCTTCTCGGAGATGTGATTAATTTTCGGATCACATACTCCGGGCTCTGCGGCCTACCATCGCTGGAGCTGGGAGCCGCCTCCGACTGTCATGAGCCCCACCGCGGGGCGTGGACTTAACATCGGAGCGGATCCCTTGCCTGGGATCACTCCCATCACAGCCTGCGGACTTACCATCAAGGGCTCGCAGTCTCGGGAGAGGCTGAGTCGGGAGCTCCAACGCCGCAGAAGGTTCGACCAGCCCCGACGCGAGGTTTGATCGCCCGGCGTGGGGGAGCTGACATCACCCCGATGCAGGGGCTGAACGCCTCGACACGGACGGCCAGAACGCCACCGGGAGTCAAGACCATCCCGTCAACGAAGGGCTCGAGGCCCACGACCGAGGAAGAACAAACTTGAACTTTATTTTCCCTTCCATCGCAGTGAGGAATGTGTAGGAGTCACTGTGGTGGATGTTCATGTTAAAATGTGTTTTTGCGTCTGTTGCTGTTAATTGTATGACTGACCTGGCCAATGAAATTCCTCGTATGTTGCAAAATAAAGTATGATTCTGATTCTGATTCTGATTCTGATTCTGATTCTGATTCTGATTCTGATTTTGCCCGATGGGAGAGGGGAGAAGGAGGAGCGGCCAAGGTATGACTTGTCCTTCATTATGCTGCTGGTCTTCCCGAGGCAGCGTGAGGTATAAATGGAGTCAATGGAAGGGACTCTCCAGCATTTTTGTGCTCCATAGATGCTGCTGCACCCGCTGGGTTTCTCCAGCATTTTTGTCTACCTTCAATTTTCCAGCATCTGCAGTTCCTTCTTGAACACTTTGTCTACTCCATTGCGAAATCTCCTCAAGGTATGCCTACTTTGAAGAAGTTCTCCTCCTCTCTCCAGAGACAGTTTCACAACCTCCTCCCCCACTGCCCCCCCTCTGTGATATTCTCCCAGTTTTGTTAGCCCTTGCTGTCTCCTCCCCTTCCTCAGCCCTCGGGCTGTCTCCTCCCATCCCTCAGCCCTCGGGCTCCTCCTCCTCCCTTTTTCCTTCCTTCTCCCCGCCACCCCCTATCAGTCTGAAGAAGGGTTTTGGCCCGAAACGTTGCCTATTTCCTTCGCTCCATTGATGCTGCTGCACCCGCTGAGTTTCTCCAGCATTTTTGTGTACCGTCAATGGAAGGGAGGTTGGTTTGTGTGATAGTCTGGGCTGCGTCCACAATTCGCTGCAATTTCTTGCTGTCTTGGCTAGAGCTGTTCACAAACCAAGCTGTGATGCATCCCGGTAAAATGCTTTCTACGAATGCACAGGTCTTTGGATGGTGAGAGGAAATTGCTGCACCCGGAGGAAACCTACGCGGTCACAGGGAGAATTTACTCATATGGAATGAATCGTAATGCAGCATGTACAGGTTGAAGGGATTAAAATTAAATTTTTTAAAATTTAAATTATTTTAATTTGGCACGACTTGGACGTATGGATTCAGAACTAGCTTACTGATAGAAGGATAACATTCAGGCATGAGGTCTGTGACCAATGAATTCCACCAGGATCTGTGCTGGGGCCATTGATGTTTGCATTATAGTGGCTCCCAGTCCCAGCTGCACTCATCGGCACCAGGCTACTCGTGGTGGTCGCGCCCCCGCCCGCGAACACAGCAGCCCCCGCCCGCGAACACAGCAGCCCCCGCCCGCGAACACAGCAGCCCCCGCCCGCGAACACAGCAGCCCTCTCCGGGGAAAACAGCAGCCCGTGAACACAGGGGGGGTGTGGGAAGGTGGCGGGGGGGGGGGGGGGGGGTGGTCGCAGCAGACACAGCTCAACCCACACCTTTAGCTTTCGGCCTCATCCACAGCTCCTAGCCCCATTCCGACTTCTCTCAGAGGCTTCCGCCACTTGCTCTTTGTCAGAGACCTCCCCCTCGACCTTACCGCCATGGGTGGCCCTACCAGGAGCATAGCTCCAGACGGCATCGCTCTCAAGATCTCAGGACCACACAAGCTTCTCCACCACGACAAGGTGACCATCCACGGAGAAGTGCATCATCAGTGGTGTTCACACAAGGTCATGATTACACTTGGCAATCCACTTTACAATTGAATCATCTTCCCTGTTAGCAATTTCTTAATTAATTTGTCGTTACTTGTTTCAGATTGACGATTAACTTTTGACAAAGTGATATGTGTTATTGATCTCATCGGCAATGTCCTTTATGTAAACACCAGGATGGTTTACTCAGCTGCATTTGCACACTTATTGTGCTGCAATACTAAAAAATGATATTGGAATAACAAATGGTGTGGTAAATGTAATTTTGGTTGTGAACAATAGTTACTTCTGCATCATTTCACCCCTTTGAGGATTGTATTATATATAGCTAACTGCCTTTAGGACTGTGAACGTGTGCATAAAAATTAATATTGTGTTTGAGCTACTTGTATCATGTGAAAGAGTCGCTACTTTTGCAATTCATTGGAGATGAGGAACTCACTGAGCAAGTATACTTTACAATTAAGAGCAATGATCTCAGGGCAAATAGGCCAAAAGGAAATCCTGCCAGAGCTGATTCACCTAAATTGTGGAATATACGCCTCGTTGTAAACACTGCAGTTTAGCATTTACAATCTCCCGTTAAGTGAAGAAGAGACTAAACATTATTGGTAAAATTGGAAATATCACATAGAAGCATAGAAACATAGAAAATACGTGCAGGAGGAGGCCATTCGGCCCTTCGAGCCAGCACCGCCATTCATTGTGATCATGGCTGATGATCCCCTATCAATAACCCGTGCCTGCCTTCCCCCCAAATCCCTTGACTCCATTAGCCCCTAGAGCTCTATCTAACTCTCTCTTAAATCCATCCAGTGACTTGGCCTCCACTGCCCTCTGTGGCAGGGAATTCCATAAATTCACAACTCTCTGGGTGAAAAAAAAAATTTCACCTCAGTCTTAAATGGCCTCCCCTTTATTCTAAGACTGTGGCCCCTGGTTCTGGACTTGCCCAACATTGGGAACATTTTTCCTGCATCTAGCTTGTCCAGTCCTTTTATAATTTTATATGTTTCTATAAGAAATTCCCCCTCATCCTTCTAAACTCCAGTGAATACAAGCCTAGTCTTTTCTATCTTTCCTCATATGACAGTCCCGCCATCCCAGGGATCAAACACGTGAACCTGCGCTGCACTGCCTCAATCACAAGGATGTCCTTCCTCAAATTAGGAGACCAAAACTGTACACAATACTCCAGATGTGGTCTCACCAGAGCCCTATACAACTGCAGAAGAGTTACTAACCATAGTTACTCACAATAAGTTACTAACCATTAAATTGCTGTAACAATTTGTATCATCACATGAGGATGCACTCCAGTATTGTGACATTGATTGGATGAAAGGTATAGCATGGAGACAGGCCCCATGGCCGATCACACCAACCATTGACCACCCCTTCACACAAACTCCGTGTTATCCCTCTTTCGCATTCACTAGGGGCAATTTACAGAAGGCAGTTAACCTGCAAACCCACACGTCTTTGGGATGTGGGAGGAAACCAACTAAGTCAGAGGGAGAAGGTGAAAACTCCACACAGACAGCACCCGAGGGCAGGATCGAACCCGGGTCTCTGGTGCTGTGAGGCAGAGGCTCCACCAGCTGTGCCACATTATAATAGTTGTATGCATGTTGTGATGTAACAATGTTGAGCAGCTTCTTTGTGATGTAACATAGTTTGACAGCTTTGCAGCAGAAAGCATTACTGAGTTGCCAACATAAATCATCACTTCAACTCTGGGAAGTTAGCATGTGTGACTGATTGTTCTATGCTTCCTTGCAGCAGTTGAAATGTGTAAAAATACAGTTTCAGTATCACAAACCTGCTTCCCCAATTCATCTTGAAGAATGGAACTGTGGATTGGAACATTCTAATGTTAAGTAATATCTGCCTGGGCCAAACCCAATTTGGGTTGGGATCCGAGCTCTACATTATAAACATCAGCAACATGGTTGAATGCAAAGTCTTGTCAATTTTGATGCCTTTATTTTAACCGGGCAATTCAACAATCTTACAGGTAATGCGATTCAAAAATTGATGGTGGCCGTTGTCTTATTCGTGTTTGAGCCAATTCCTATCTACATTGTATTTTAATACATACTGCAGGATGATATAATGCTTAGTGTTGAAAATAATAATTCTTAGCAAAAAGCTTTGACAGCCTCCTTGACCGTAGCATGGTTCGAAATCTTCCAGAATGGTGATGAGATAGAAAGTTAATGTGACTGTCAACTTTAAGTTCAGGGTTATGTCTGTGAAATGGAAGAAGGCTGCGAGGTGTATTAAAGTCATTAGTTCATAAGGGATAGGAGCAGAATTAGGCCATTTGGCCCATCGTCTACTCTGCCATTCAATAATGGCCCTCAGTCTGAAGAAGGGTTTCAGCCCGAAACGTTGCCTATTTCCTTCGCTCCATAGCTGCTGTTGCACCCGCTGAGTTTCTCCAGCATTTTTGTGTACCTATGGCTGATCTATCTCTCCCTCTCAACCCCCGTCTCCTGCCTTCTCTTCATAACCCCTGACACCCATATTAATCAAGAATCTATCTATCTCTGCCTTAAAAATATCAATTGACTTGGCCTCCACAGCCTTCTGTGGCAATTAATTCCACAGATTCACCACACTCCGACTAAATAAATTCTTCCTCATCTCCTTCCTAAAGGAACGTCGTTTTATTCTGAGGCTATGAATTCTGGTCCTGGACTCTCCCACTAGTGGGAACATCCTCTCCACATCTACTCTATCTAAGTCTTCACTATTTGGTAAGTTTCAATGAGGTGTCCCCTCATCCTTCTAAGCCAGTAAAATAATAAACAAGAAGTGAATATAACCACCAGCCACCAAGATCCAGCAAACCCTGAGACAGACACCACCAAAATGTTTGAGGGCCAGTGCCATCAAACCCTCATCATATGTTAACCCACTCATTCCTGGGATAATTCTGAGTAGGTTAAGGACAGGAGAAGGTCATTTGACTCCTTATGACTGTTTTCCTTCAAGTAGATCTTCCACTTCAAACGTCCTTTTCCTGCCCTATGCCTATAACCCTGGATTACATAAACATCCAGAAATCTGCCAATCACAGTTCTGAATATGATCAATGATTGAGCCTCCACTGAAAAAATCAGGAAGGCTCATCACTATCTAAATGAAGAACTTTATCATTTGAACCCTAAATGGTCCATCTCTTATCTTGAGACTGTGACTCCTGGTTCCAAAATGATTTTGCCAGGGAAACCCACCTCAAAACTAGTTGCCCTTTATGAATTGTATATATTTAGGTGAAGTTACCTTTCATTCATGTAAATTCTACAGAATAGATGTCTAACCTGTTCATCCTTTCCTCATGACAGACCAACCATCTTACGTAACAGTTTGGTGAACCTTTGCAGTTTTCCTTCTAAAGCCACTATATACTGTTTTTGGACGAGACCAAAATTGTACACAATACTGGTGCGATCTGACCAGACTCAATGTAATTCTGTTAAGACTCTTGTACTTAAGCCCTCTCACAATGAAGACCAGCATGCTATTTGCTTTCCTGGTGGCCTGCTACACTTGCATATTAAGTTTCAAGGATATGGAGACAAGGATTCCCACAGCCCTTTGAAGAACATTTCCCATCTCCCAACATTTAAAAATCCTCGGCATTCCCTGCTAAAGTGGATTAACTTGAGTATTAAATGTTAAATTCCATTTAGAAGATTGAGGGGGGATCTTATAGAAACTTACAAAATTCTTAAGGGGTTGGACAGGCTAGATGCAGGAAGATTGTTTCCGATGTTGAGGAAGTCCAGAACAAGGGGTCACAGTTTAAGGATAAAGGGGAAATCTTTTAGGACTGAGATGAGAAAAACATTTTTCACACAGAGAGTGGTGAATCTCTGGAACTCTCTGCCACAGAATGTAGTTGAGGCCATATTTGGCTATATTTAAGAGGGAGTTAGATGTCGCCCTTGTGGCTAAAGGGATCAGGGGGTATTGAGAGAAGGCAGGTACAGGATACTGAGTTGGATGATCAGCCATGATCATATTGAATGGCGGTGCAGGCTCGAAGGACCGAATGGCCTACTCCTGCACCTATGTTTCTATGTTTCTATGTTACCACATTTTGCTCTCTTACTCTGCTTATCTATATCCCCTTGAAGTCTCTTTGTACCCTTATTACCCTCATTACCACTCAGTTCCCAATTAGTTTTGTGTCCCCAGAAATTTTGGAAATGGGACAACAGCCACACAGTCAATATATGTTAACAATGTTCCGCTATTAGGTTGACTGTTCGCTGTTTTTGATTTCTCCCTCCATTCTGCAATGGGTGTAGTTAAGCAGCTTATCAACTATGATAGAAACATAGGAACATAGAAAATAGGTGCAGGAGTAGGCCATTCGGCCCTTCGAGCCTGCACCGCCATTCAATATGATCATGGCTGATCATCCAACTCAGTATCCTGTACCTGCCTTCTCTCCATACCCCCTGATCCCTTTAGCCACAAGGGCCACATCTAACTCCCTCTTAAATATAGCCAATGAACTGGCCTCAACTACCTTCTGCGGGAGAGAATTCCACAGATTCACCACTCTCTGTGTGAAAAAAGTTTTCCTCATCTCGGTCCTAAAGGATTTCCCCTTTATCCTTAAACTGTGACCCCTTGTTCTGGACTTCCCCAACATGGGGAACAATCTTCCTGCATCTAGCCTGTCCAACCCCTTAAGAATTTTGTATGTTTCTATAAGATCCCCCCTCAATCTTCTAAATTCTAGCGAGTACAAACCGAGTCTATCCAGTCTTTCTTCATATGAAAGTCCTGACATCCCAGGAATCAGTCTGGCGAACCTTCTCTGTACTCCCTCTATGGCAAGAATGTCTTTCCTCAGATTAGGAGACGAAAACTGTACGCAATACTCCAGGTGTGGTCTCACCAAGACCCTGTACAACTGCAGTAGAACCTCCCTGCTCCTATACTCAAATCCTTTTGCTATGAATGCTAACATACCGTTCGCCTTCTTCACTGCCTGCTGCACCTGCATGCCTACTTTTAATGACTGGTGTACCATGACACCCAGGTCTCGTTGCATCTCCCCCTTTCCTAATCGGCCACCATTCAGATAATAATCTACTTTCCTGTTTTTGCCACCAAAGTGGATAACCTCACATTTATTCACATTATACTGCATCTGCCATGCATTTGCCCACTCACCCAGCCTATCCAAGTCACCTTGCAGCCTCCTAGCATCCTCTTCACAGCTAACACTGCCCCCCAGCTTCGTGTCATCCGCATGATGTAACAGAAGACTCCATTGACAAACAAAATGAAGGCTTCAGTCATGCTTTTGAATGGAAGTGGCATTGTCTGAACAGTTGTGATAAAGAAACGGGTAGGAAGTTCCTCCTATTATTTCAAGATTTTAGGAAAACGAGAGATGACTTCACTGAAACATTCTTAAAGTATAAATGCGAGGAGGATTTTGGTCTGAAGAAGGGTTTCGGCCCGAAACGTTACCTATTTCCTTTGCTACATAGATGCTGCTGCACCCGCTGAGTTTCTCCAGCATTTATGTGCACCTTCGATTTTCCAGCATCTGCAGTTCCTTCTTGAACAATGTGAGGATGATGTTTCCTCTGGTGAATAAGAAGTGTTCATTGTGAAAATAAGTTCACTTAAATGGCAAGATGTGGTGACGGAGAAGCAAGCAAGAAGGTTGGCAAGGGCAAGGCTGTAGACATTGTCTATATGAACATTAGCAAGGCATTTATACGGTAGGCTGCTCTGGAAGGTTAGATCGCATGGCATCCAGAGAGAGCTAGCTGCCTGGATACAGAATTGGCTTTATAGAATAAAGCAGAGAAAGGTGGTGGAAGGTTATTTTTTGGACTGGAGGGCTGTGACTTGTGCTGTGCCACGGGGATCAATGCTGGGCCCAATATTGGACAGGCTAGATGCAGGAAGATTGTTCCCGATGTTGGGGAAGTCCAGAACAAGGGGTCACAGTGTAAGGATAAAGGGGAAATCCTTTAGGACCGAGATAAGAAAAACATTTTCACACAGAGAGTGGTGAATCTCTGGAATTCTCTGCCACAGAAGGTAGTTGAGGCCAGTTCATTGGCTATATTCAAGAGGGAGTTAGATGTGGCCCTTGTGGCTAAAGGGATCAGGGGGTATGGAGAGAAGGCAGGTACAGGATACTGAGTTGGATGATCAGCCATGATCATATTGAATGGCGGCGCAGGCTCGAAGGGCCGAACGGCCTACTCCTGCACCTATTTTCTATGTCTATGTCTAATATTGTTTGTGGTTTTATATCAACAAATTACGTGCACAACTTCATTAGTAAGTTTGCAGATGACACTAAATAGGGGATACTGTAAGTCGTGAAGATGGCTATCAAAAGTTACTGCAGGACCTTGATCAGCTGGGCAAGTGGGCTGAAGAATGGAGTTTAATGCAGATAGGTAGAGCCAGGATGTTTAGGCACTAACAACACTGGAATAGGCAGGCAAAAAGGCATAATAAAATTACAAAAAAGGCACGAAAAAGGCATTTATTGACAAAAAAAAGGCATAAAAGGGCATTTATTTCCACGAACAAAATATGGTTAAAAATTATAATACCGAGGTATACTACATTAAATGATCAAAGTTGCCTGGTTGCACATAAATACTAGCATTTTTTTCAAGTTATCTGGTGTTAAACTATGCCGTCTGTCAGACAGAATATGCTCCAGTTGTGAAAAACGTCTTTCTACCTCAACTGAGGTCACTGGTGCATACCCAAAACAAGCTACAGACTCTATATTCATGTCAATATCTTGTGCATTACAACTACCTATGAGAACTTTAGCTATGTTTTGTATTTCTTCAAGATCTTTGTGAGCTAAAATGACTCTCTCACATTTTTCCATGTATGTCTTTACCTACATCGACGGGAACTCTACGTATATCGTCAGTTACTTTGTTGAATACGTACAAGTTATTCACTAATGTTTCGCCACGTTCCTCAAGGGAAGTGATAGCTTGGGGGAAGTTAGCAAAATTGGAAGCAATAAATACAAGATTGTGGTGAAGGGACTTTTTCTGCAGGATTTCACTGACAATCCCGACTGCTGCAGATTCTTCTTCTTCAAAACAGTTGACGATTTATTTTATCTTTTCAAAATTTGCAACATAGTAAGGTACAGCAGAGATTCATGTACCCCAACTAGTCAAAACGGGCTGAGGAGTTAGCGGAATCTCGGGCGCCATTTCCTTGAACAACTGCGCATGTGACGGTGCTTTGAGGAAGGTTTTCTTGACATTGGAAACTAGACGATCAACATTTGGAAACAAGCTACGTGTGTGCTTGGCAATTCTATGAAGTCCTTGGGCTAAGCATGTCAAATGCAACATTTTGGGGAATAAAACTTTAAGTCCTCTGTGTATTTCTCTAAAAAAGCTCAGAGAGATTTGTTTTCCAATTTCCACAGTGGAATTCCAGCATCAATGAATGCCTTGCACAGATCACTCAAAAACTCAGATTTGTGACTGGAGCCAGCAGTAGATGTTGTGAGGAGACAAGCTTGGGTATTTGGCTTGGGTAGTCTATACCCCAGCGGTATCAACATTGACTTATTTAATTTTAGGACAGTCATGCACGAGAATTCTGCAGAGTTAAAGGATTCACTGGACAAAAGGCACCAAGCAATAATTCTGTTCAGCCAAAATTACTTTGCAGTCTGGTTACTGTTGTGATCTGGGAAATAATTAGCATTCAGAAAACTCCCAAAAAGAGCAATGTAATAATGACAAGACGGACATAGGTTCAAATCTCACACAAATAATTTGAACAAAATGAATATAGCAAATTCTGAGAAACTGCTGCATTGGCAGAGTGGTTCACCTTTCAGATAAGATATGAAACTACTCACTTTGAATGGAAAAGAATAATTTCTCATCATATTTTAGAAAACGATTTATCCCCCCAGCCTCCTGTCCAATATTTATCCCAACGTCAGTAAAAATCTGCCATTATGCCATTGTTGACTGCAGGAGCGTGCTGTCCCAGATTGGTTGTAATGTTTCCAACCGTATGTCTGTGACTATCCACAAAGTGCCGAAGTAACTCAGCAGGTCAGGCAGCATCTCTGGAGAACATGGATACACGATATTTCAGATCGCCCCTACTGCAATGAGTTGTGTTAGCTACATTTATTCCCATCCCACTTTCATTCAGAACTATCTGTCAGTTATAATGAAGCGTCATGCAGGTTTGAAGAAGAACACCTCCTCTTCTGTAAATAGCTCGTTCTAAGCTCCCCCCCCTTCCCCCCCCCCCCCCCCCCCCCCCCCCTCCAAGCACTTGAGCAACTAAACTTTATTTTGGATAACACAACACAAATTCCCCTATGCAATACCTAACCACCGCGGGTTCGATCCTTGTATCTGTTTGACCAAGCCATTCTAGCCTTGTGCCAGCAGAGACACTCCAAAACGTCACGCAGTCCCAAACGTTCTTCCAGAAGATCGACATCGGACCTCGTGCGAGCTACCTTTTATAGGTCCCCGAAACTTGAGGGGCCGAACCAAATGGGGGTGGTCTCTGTACAGTCCAAGAACACATATTGATTAACACAGTACATGATAGACAGTGCCCTAACCCAATAACACAGTAACAAATACATTGTATCTGGCGAAGCTTCAAGATGGAAGTTAACACAGATGAACTATGCAACATGTGCCCTGGCATTCAGACAACCCAGACAAAGCTTAACATTTCAACCAATCAACAACTATCCGAATAAGGCTTTGCAACATTATTTAAACTATGTATATCTGGTTTGCATTGAACCAATCAGTTCCATGCAATTTACACCTTATTGCAAGAATATGCAAATGTCCCATTCTTTCTCTGCAGCTCTTATCTAGGCCACAGACAAACTGGCACCATTCCGCAGCTTGTCCCAGTTCTGCAAAGGCACATTTAACTTGACCAAAATGGCCGAGCAGCACTTTACTCAGCCTTTAGTCAATTTTAATGTCCTGGCTGCTCCAATTTAGCCAGGATTAACACTTCCATCTGGGAATGCATCAGCCTTCCAAACTAATTATTGCATTTTCTATCTTTACCTAATTCCTTTTTTCTTTCTGCCTGGATTAGTTCTGGGCCTCACTGTCTGTCATCATGTTGGTTCAGTCTTTCAGTTTCTATTGGTGAAGTCTGGCCTGCTAAACATGTCAGTATGACCTAGAGCCTTGCCATTGGCAATGCACTACATAAGCAGAAAATAAACATAATGGGCTTCTAACATAATTAGCTCTTTTGCCTATGGTCTTTGTCTTTGCCTTACAACATATTCTCCTTGTCTATCCATCCCCACATTCCCTGCAAAAGAAAACTAATTTATTTTATCTCTTTCCCATGTCTGACAAAGAGTCTAGGACTTGAAACAATAGATGTTTCTCTTTCCATAGATGCTCTCTGGTGTGCTGAGTGTTCCTAGCATTTGTTTTTATTTATTTTTCTTGTCTTATAGGTTCTTGTTCTTTAACATTGACCAAATCCACACTGGATTCTGGTATAGTCTTCCCGGAAATGTTTGCAGGGAACTTATTCAGCAGGAGTGAGTTATTACTTACTCTGCTATTAAGAAGAAGAAAATGCCTTGGTAATTTACACAGTTTCGATATGTTTATATTTAAATTAGTTATCATGAAGCCATCCACACAAAATTCACCTACTTCCTGCAATGTCAGAGAAAAATAAACCACAATTTAAAGTTTTATAGTTAATCATGTAATCTCAAATTGTTATTTCCCAATATATTGAACAATAGGGCTGGCACTTAAAGCTAAATGGCTAATATCTCCTTTAAATGGATATTCAGCATGATTTTCAGTGTTGCTCTCTGAGCTACTCTCTTAAACCACAAGTCGTACATTGTATGACCAAGAGATCATTATTAAAATACATAGAATAGGATGAAGCTAATTTAATTGTCAGATAGAAACCCACCAACCACATAACAAAATGTTAAGGCCTGTTGATTAGAGTGATGATACTGGACTAGATGTTGGACTTGACTGGTTAAATACTGTAGCTGCTCTGGAGTGGAAAATTAACTTCTAAAGAAAACAGTGCATCGATCCTTCCAATTTTAATTACTGTTGTTGCTGTTTTCAATTAATTGGCTTTTTAAGCTTTGTTTTTTTTGCTTTTGTCAATCCCCTTTTCTCTCTGATTTCATCTGTTTTTGATTCTCTTTCTTCTGCTTCTGCTTCTTAGAATAAAGGGGAGGTCATTTAGAAACATAGAATAATAGAAAATAGGTGCAGGAGTAGGCCATTTGGCCCTTCGAGCCTGCACCGCCATTCAATATGATCATGTCCAACTCAGTATCCTGTACCTGCCTTCTCTCCATACCCCCTGATCCCTTTAGCCACAAGGGCCACATCTAACTCCCTCTTAAATACAGCCAATGAACTGGCCTCAACTACCTTCTGTGGCAGAGAATTCCAGAGATTCACCACTCTCTGTGTAAAAAATGTTTCCTCAACTCGGTCCTAAAAGATTTCCCCCTTATCCTTAAACTATGACCCCTTGTTCTGGACTTCCCCAACATCGGGAACAATCTTCCTGCATCTAGCATGTCCAACCCCTTAAGAATTTTGTAAGTTTCTATAAGATCCCCCCTCAATCTTCTAAATTCTAGCGAGTACAAACTGAGTCTATCCAGTCTTTCTTCATATGAAAGTCCTGACATCCCAGGAATCAGTCTGGTGAACCTTCTCTGTACTCCCTCTATGGCAAGAATGTCTTTCCTCAGATTAGGAGACCAAAACTGTATGCAATACTCCAGGTGTGGTCTCACCAAGACCCTGTACAACTGCAGTAGAACCTCCCTGCTCCTATACTCAAATCCTTTTGCTATGAATGCTAACATACCATTCGCTTTCTTCACTGCCTGCTGCACCTGCATGCCTACTTTTAATGACTGGTGTACCATGACACCCAGGTCTCGTTGCATCTCCCCCTTTCCTAATTGGCCACCATTCAGATAAAAGTCTACTTTCCTGTTTTTGCCACCAAAGTGGATAACCTCACATTTATCCACATTATACTGCATCTGCCATGCATTTGCCCACTCACCCAGCCTATCCAAGTCACCTTGCAGCCTCCGAGCATCCTCCTCACAGCTAAAACTGCCCCCCAGCTTCGTGTCATCTGCAAACTTGGAGATGTTGCATTCAATTCCCTCGTCCAAATCATTAGTATATATCGTAAATAGCTGGGGTCCCAGCACTGAGCCTTGCGGTACCCCACTAGTCACTGCCTGCCATTGTGAAAAGGACCCGTTTACTCCTACTCTTTGCTTCCTGTCTGCCAGCCAGTTCTCTATCCACATCAATACTGAACCCCCAATACCGTGTGCTTTAAGTTTGTATACTAATCTCTTATGTGGGACCTTGTCGAAAGCCGTCTGAAAGTCCAGATATAACACATCCACTGGGTCTCCCTTATCCACTCTACTAGTTACATCCTCGAAAAATTCTATAAGATTCATCAGACATGATTTACCTTTCATAAATCCATGCTGACTTTGTCCAATGATTTCACCACTTTCCAAATGTGCTGCTATCCCATCTTTAATAACTGATTCTAGCAGTTTCCCCACTACTGACGTTAGACTAACTGGTCTGTAATTCCCCGTTTTCTCTCTCCCTCCCTTTTTAAAAAGTGGGGTTACATTAGCTACCCTCCAATCCTCAGGAACTACTCCAGAATCTAATGAGTTTTGAAAAATTATCACTAATGCATCCACTATTTGTGGGGCTACTTCCTTAAGTACTCTGGGATGCAGCCTATTTGGCCCTGGGGATTTATCGGCCTTTAATCCATTCAATTTACATAACACCACTTCCCGGCTAACCTGGATTTCACTCAGTTCCTCCATCTCATTTGATCCCCGGTCCCCTGCTATTTCCGGCAGATTATTTATGTCTTCCTTAGTGAAGACAGAACTAAAGTAGTTATTCAATTGGTCTGCCATGTCCTTGTTCTCCATGATCAATTCACCTGTTTCTGACTGCAAGGGACCTACATTTTTTAACTAAACTTTTTCTCTTCACATATCTATAAAAACTTTTGCAGTCAGTTTTTTAAGTTCCCTGCCAGTTTTCTTTCATAATCTATTTTCCCTTTCCTAATTAAGCCCTTGGTCATCCTCTGCTGGTCTCTGAATTTCTCCCAGTCCTCCGGTAGGCTGCTTTTTCTGGCTAATTTGTATGCTTCATCTTTTGCTTTGATACTTACCTGATTTCCCTTGTTATCCACGGATGCACTACCTTCCCTGATTTATTTTTTTGCCAAACTGGGATGAACAATTGTTGTAGTTCATCCATGCAGTCTTTAAATGCCTTCCATTGCATATCCACCGTCAACCCATTAAGAATCAATCGCCAGTCAATCTTGGCCAAATCACGTCTCATACCCTCAAAGTCACCTTGCTTTAAGTTCAGGACCCTTGTTTCTGAATTAACAATGTCACTCTCCATCCTAATGAAGAACTCAACCATATTATGGGCACTCTTGCCCAAGGGGCCACGCACAACAAGACTGCTAACTAACCCTTCCTCATTACTCAATACCCAGTCTAGAATAGCCTGCTCTCTCGTCGGTTCCTCTACATGTTGGTTTAGAAAACTATCCCGCATACATTCCAAGAAATCCTCTTCCTCAGCACCCCTGCCAATTTGATTCACCCAATTCCCTTGTTATCCATGGATGCACTACCTTCCCTGATTTCTTTTTTTGCCAAACTGGAATGAACAATTGTTGTAGTTCATCCATGCAGTCTGTAAATTTAAGACTGAGGTGAGAAAAAAAATATTCACCCAGAGAGTTGTGAATTTATGGAATTCCCTGCCACAGAGGGCAGTGGAGGTCAAGTCACTGGATGGATTTAAGAGAGAGTTAGATAGAGGTGGAATCAAGGGATACGGGGAGAAGGCAGGCACGGGTTATTGATAGGGGACGATCAGCCATGATCAGAATGAATGGCGGTGCTGGTTCCAAGGGCCGAATGGCCTCCTCCTGCAACTGTTTTCTATGTTTCTATGTTTCTATGTTTCTGTGTATGATTTTACATTGAATTACATATTCTGGCACCTGCAGATTCAAACTCTATTCCTTTCAATACCAATTCTTCAGCTCTATGAATAAAGGAGATACACAGTTTTTCACTGCATGCACACTATTCCCAAAACTCTCAAAAGGTTACCACTATACTTGACTGTACAATTTGCAAAAACAAATTACAAATTTTCACTGAAAGATTGTCCACCACTGCAAAATCCAGTCTAATATTCTTGTTTCCACATACACAGGATGGAGCCATTGTGCAAGAAAATAAAGATATGTAACATTTTAAAAGGCATAGATAAGGTAGATGGTCAGACTGCCCTATCAATGTGTTGTATAACTCTTCTCAAGGTAGGAACATCAACACCAAGAGGGCATAGTTTAAAGGTGAGAGGAAGGAGTTTTAAAGGGAATGGCAGGAGACTTTCTTTAAACAGAGAGTGGTTGATGTTTGGAACATACTACCAGAGGAGATGGTGGAGTTAGATATAATCACTATATTTAAGAGACATTTAAGGTCTAAATAGGCGAGACATAGAAGATTACAGAGCAAATGCAAGCAAATGGGATTGGTGGAGCAAAATGGTTGACATGTACATGGTGGACCAAAGGGCTCTTTCCTGTGCTGCACAACTCTGGGGCTTGGTGATAGTATTTTAATTATTTCCATATCATCAGAAGTTCAATTATTGGTGGAATGAAACAATGGCATGAACCAGGAACATCGGAGATGCAGCACCTAAATTGTTTACAGGTGAGACCTACACTCAGCAATGTGATATGGTCAGCAATTGCTCATTGATGATTCTTGGATGAACATGCCCTCCAAAAAGAGGCATCCCCAGCAGAGTATTTCCGTACAGCACTGCAAGCGAATTTAACCCCATATTTCTTACTCCACTTTGTCCAGTGGACTCAATCTTCCACTACCTTAACTCAAGAATGCTTTCACTTCAGTATGACATCACCCCTCAAGAAGCTTGCTTCAATCTATACTAACCTGAATTCTGGTGGTTTTATAACTTCTTATACGCTATGAGGTGTATTTGTGTTTTAGTTATCCTGGTTAATTTTTCTTTGAGTTTTGTTATTCAGATTTTTGGTTATTTAATCTTTTGTTTGCTCCACATAATTGCTGCTAAGCACTGGAATAATGTCGAATTCTAGGAAATTTAGACCATGTGAATAAATGTACATATAAGTAAGTAAATAAGTAAGTAAGTAAGTTTATTGGCCAAGTATTCACCATCAAGGAATTTGCCTTGGTGCTCCGCCCACAAGTAACAACATGACATACAGTGACAGTTATGAATGACTCATAAAACACTAAACATTAATAATAATAAAACATTAATGATAAAACACCATTGATCAAGCATGTGAACCAACAAAATACCAGATCAAAGGGAGGCTACAGATTTTTGGCTGTTGAGTAGAGTAACTACTCGTGGATAAAAACTGTTTTTATGTCTGGTTGTGGCAGCTTTGACAGTCCGGAGTCGCCTTCCAGAGGGAAGTGATTCAAAGAGTTTGTGGCCAGGGTGAGAGGGGTCAGAGATGATCTTGCCCGCTCGCTTCCTGGCCCTTGCAGCGTACAGTTCATCAATGGAGGGAAGGTTGCAGCCAATAGCCTTCTCTGCTGATCGGACGATTCGCTGCAGCTTCCAGGTGTCGTGCTTGGTGGCTGAGCCAAACCAGACCAAAAACTTTAGTTTAGTTTAGTTTATAACTGTCACGAGTACGGAGCTGCAATGAAAAGCTTGTGTTTGCGTGCTATCCAGTAGCCAGAACGTCAAGGTGTTTGTTAGAAGAAAACTTTAGTATAGCAGATTTATTATTTTTATATTAATGTCATGTTCAACTACAACAAACTAAATGTAAAAATATCATACAATTCACTTACAATTTACTTACTATCTCATGTTTCAACTTGTGTATAGCTTTTGATACTCATTTTTGATGATTTGCTATTTCCATTCCTTTATTGGAGATTGTCTTTAATAATCGAAGATTACATAGTCGAAATCACATTGTGTGTCTATCTTCGATTTAAACCAGCATCTGCAGTTCCTTCCTACACATCATTAATAGTCCACCATCAAGGTTGTTGTACACGAATATCCTTCCGTTTACACGTACCGGGATTTCGTCATTAAGTTAGGATTTTCATTATCAATTCAGGGATATTCCTGAGTCATGCCAATGTTCCAAATGTTCCTTTTACTGACTTCAACTACAATTGCAGTTGACGAGCATCTTTTCAAATATAAGATTGGCCTTTCAAGTGTATGCATTTATTTTAATCATATTCTCGACCTAGGTTCGTAATGCTATGTGTAGGAAGGAACTACAGGAGCTGGTTTTCACCGAAGACAGACACAAAATGCGAGAGTAATTCAGCGGGTTGGGCAGGAGTCTGTCTGAAGAAGGGTCTCGACCCGAATCATCACCCATTCCTTCGATCCAGAGATGCTGCCTGTCCCGCTGAGTTACTCCAGCATTTTGTGTTGTCTTCATAATGCTGTAGTGTTTTTTTTATTATATACTCAAAGTTAATCATTAAAACAAGCGGAGAATAACTGATAACTTGACACAAATAAATTCAAGTCATGTAAAACTGTTGTTGGAAATCAAATATATGTCCTTAGTAAATGATGTTGCTTGATGTCAGTGTTCACTAGGTTAGTCTAGCTGTTGCATAGATGCTGGATAATGTAATGGCCAAACTGCCGCCGGGTCCATTCTCCAATCTGCCGCTAGAGATCGCTGAATAAAGAAACTGTACTTATTACATATCACTGCTATCTCTTCTGCCAATGTATCAACACCCCCTTCCCCCCATCCCCCCCTCCCCAATTAAAACTCCAGTAATTATTGTTGCTTTATTCCTTTCAGTAATAACGGTTTGTATAGATACTGGGGAATGCGTGAATCCATTCGAGTGCTGGCAGAATGTGTCGAAAGGAAACTTATTTCTCCCGTTCACACTGGAGTGGAAAAGGTAAATTGGATACTCTTGGTTCAAACTTAGTTTGTTTTAACCTAGCAGCCCCACCTTCTTATTTCCAGAGCGAAACAATGGCAAAACCACGAAAAATTCAGCACTTTCAATGTTAGTGCGCTGATTGCTGTGTTGGTTCTGAGACTGTTAATCTATTTCATGTGTGTCCCACTGTGAATAATGACATGAATCCACTCAATCACAGCAAATGCCGCCACAGCCCTGTGCATCAGTTTTACCATTACCTTTTCACCAAAATTGTAAAAGTTGGTCTGTGAAGTAATAATTGTCTATTCAGAGCTTGTCCCATTTAATTTGTGTTTGTTCGAAAAGCCTTGAATAATTTGAGGATGCATTTGTTTTACATTGGCTGTGTAAATGTATATTTACATCTGTCCATCTTTTGCGATATTTCATTTTACCGTAGTCGACGTGAGTTCAATAGAAACATGACAGCCTGTCCATTGGAATATTCCTGGTTATAATATAGAAAGGAACTGCAGATGCTGGTACATAGCGAAGGTAGACACAAAGCGCTGGAGTAACTCAGCGGGTCAGGCAGCATCTCTGGAGAAAATGGATGGGTGACGTTACGTGTCGGGACCCTTCTACAGACTGAAAGTATAGGAATAGCCTGGCAGGAAGTGCCTCAAATCCACTCCGAGTCATTAAAGTTAATGTGTGCCTCCGAGCAGCGTGTGTACAGTTCGATACATCTCGATATCACATCACGTACTATGAAGGGTTTCGGCCCGAAACGTCGCCTATTTCCTTCGCTCCATAGATGCTGCTGCACACGCTGAGTTTCCCCAGCATTTTTGTGTACCTATGAATTATTATTAATTGCTTAGATAATTTCCAATACAAACCATTATATTTGAAACATTGGTGTTAAATTTCAATGTAAACATCATAAAAGTTGCGGATGTGGAGATTTTCAATAATTAACATCTAGTCTATGAACGTTACGCTCACCCGCTTAATCCTCACTTGACATATTTAGACTCAAAACTGTACATATTCCTCCATGCATTTTATTTTACTTCCCGTCTTTATAGTGTGTGAAAAAATACAACGTTCAATTCCTTCCATCTGCATTTTGCTATGATCGTGGTAGATAATTGTTTATCTGCTACGTATGTACCAACATTATTCGCGCTCACATGTACGTTCCACCTTTCTTTCTCTTTTGACATGGTCTTCAAAAAAAAATGTTTAATTGTCCAGGTCCTCACTTGCAGAAACGACCTCATCAAAGTATCTAGGCTCAGAATGGTGTAATCTAACACCTATGTTTCTCCTGTGGTTTTTGAAGATATCTTCCATTTTTAAATTCCGATTATTTAACTAACAAAATCCGTTCCAATGTTGGGTGATATAAATCCATTGTAATCCAATTGTTCATTTCCATGAATTTCATTTGTACATCGCTGATGTACATGAACCCAGCGAAAGAAAAGAATGAAACGTTCTCGCAGACATATTCACTGTAATCAATCAGTACATAGTACAAACTGTTAACTTCAGGAAATTTCGCTAGCTATGAAAATGCTACACACCGTGTCATATTTAAGATGTAGAAACAGTAATGCTTCTTCAAATATTTGTTAGAAAATATCAGGGCGCGGGTGTATTTCGATAGCTCGTACGGCAGCGTGCACTCCCATCGTTTATTAGTTCTAAACTATGTGTACTTTTGGAGGGAACTGCCCTCGTACTCCGTGTTCATTGATTCCTGAACATACTTAATTTTCAATTCACTGGCCCACTTATTCAAAAACTCTAGATAACATAAAAGTATATAAACTCAATATCTCTAGGCAAAAGGCACCTTTGAACATAGTATGTTTTGAGGATTAAAAATGCAACGACCGTTTCACATTCAATTTGCTTAATCGACAAATATACTTTCTTTAAGCCTAGTAACGCGTATCTTGTTGAATTCTCAATGCAGCCCATTATTCATCTCTTTTGATACATCTGTGAGTGTTGAGGGCGAGCCATGCCTGGTATTCATTCGTGTTTCTCCAGAGAATTACCTGAAATATTTTTGACAATTTATGAAATAACTCACCAATGGAAAACATATTTGGCTGTGGAAAGTAAACTATAACTGGGAAATCAAAATAGTCAAGCATCTATTCAATATAAGCTCGCTGATAGTTGCACTGATTTGTAACTATTATTCAGTCTTGTGAAAAAATTATCGTTTTCAGAAATTCTGAATAATTTTTAAAAATCATGAAATTGAAATCTCCTGTCCCATCTTAAAACTAAAATTAGTCAATGCGAATTAGCAATATCAACAAGCTAGTGAAGACATTACGAATAATGTAAATTGCATCTTAAAATATGGCTGCTTTGGAAAATAAGCCTTCGGAGTTGATACCCTATTGTAATTGCGAAAATAATCAGAATACCGAATCAATTCAACACTAGCACTTCACTATAAACTTAATCAACACATCTGCGATATCAGTCATTATTTTTGGGGAGGGGATAAATAAATAATCTCCCGCCCTGCCCAATTATTTCTAAACTATTCAATAGTTAAAGGCAAAGTGTAAACACGTTTAACTTTTGATTTTCCATTAAACTGGGGAAATAGGGGACAATCAAAACATGTATTTTACTAATCTAAATATGCTTTGTTACCCCCCACTTTAGAAATGTGCTCGCTTATTTGAACTTGAAAACCTTGACAATTATCAATAATGGGCTGTAAATAAACTTTCAGCGACGAACTAAAACATTAATAACGAGTTCCAACGAGTTGGAATAGAACGGTAAAATAGCTTTCTTTACTTATTTTACTTTCTACAACCAAATAAGTTTATACGTTTCGAACATCCTTGATAAACAAAGCACTAAATCCTTCAAAAGTGTACATTTATACAATCCCTAAGTGTAGCATTGTTGACGCCTTCAGCAATCGGTTAAAGATAGAAGCAACGTTATTTAGATTTCCTTTTGGATTATGAAGTTTTCTATGTATAATTTGTGATCAAACAGACGTAAGATTGGAAGCCCACACTAATTCCTCTTTCGGCGTATTCCCTGTCGCAATGCTTCAAAATCAATATATTACACCAATAAATAAGGTTATGATTTTGACAGAAGAAAGTATGTATCCTTGTAGGAATAATCAACATAACACTTTATTCGAAATAAGAAACATGTGCTGCAGGAGTACAGTAACAATGGGTGGGGCCGTGTATACGTGGCGGGGGGGGGGGGGGGGGGTGAATTTTGTAAAATATTTAAATATGATATTGCTTGCCATGTCTCTTGTTCTTCGTGTCGTTTCTATTTATATAAATCGCGCATTGTTTACATGGACGAAGTACCGAAAACCAATCAATTTGACAAGTTTATTTTAACAAGGTTACCCTTGGACCGATGGATTGTCGCAACGTGTTTGTTGTCGGTAAAGTAAAGTGATTCATTTGAAAGCTGCAGAATAATTAACCTTGAGCATACATATGCAAGTCTAGGGCACGAGCCTTGACCTTCAAGGACAGGCTGATTTCAAACTCATCATCGTGTATTTATTTCAAGCACACGTGGAACTTTACACATTTCATCCCGGGAGGCACCTGAACTTCTAGTGTAGGTCTTATCGAAAGCAATGTATGTAGTTCGTTTTAAGTGACCTGGCGTGCAATGCATGTATTCTAATGTTTAACATGAAAATCATTCGGGGGGCAGATGCATACATTTATAACTATTTGTCAAATGCTAGCCTGAATTCGCGGTGAAGATCTCCAACACACCTTGTTTGTAGTTTCTTACAAGTTCACTTTAGCGTCGCTGTTTAATATTTCATCGACAGAAAACATTTCAAATAGTACAAATGCTCAGAGTCTCCAAAGCTTTGACAATTAAATGTATATTTTCAAGTGTGGTATAGCATAAATAACACAGGTCTGTGACATCTGTATTAAGAGAGGCTTTCAATGGAGAGGGGATGTGGGAAGATGGGTGGGGTGGTTGTACAAAGTCTTACTGGGGAAGGGAGTCTTTTGTATTTGGGACCCTTTGGTCAACTTTCAGATCCGCACCGAATAACCATAAGTGGCCAACGTCATGTAATTGTTAGTGAACGTCTCTTTTGGCTAACGTTCAAAATATTTGTCGTTGACTCTGAAGACCGCGGATATATGGTCCCAGACAGGGTACCAGGCAGAATTTCAGACACTTCCAGTGTTCTAAGACTGAGGGTAGAGCCCAGGGGCCGCTTTGTATTGAACAGTAAGTAAACGGGCTGGGAGCTCGACGTTTTTTCCCCCCTCCAATCCACCATGAATATTTACTATGCAGTAACACCGGAGAAATGATCAAATCATTACTGTATATCGTCCGAACTACTGATTTGTAAAGCTTGATGTGGGATTTTATTTTTTCCATATCAAACAATGTAGACATATCTAGCAAATGCAGCATAATCCCCTATGGATATTTAAGAGTTTGTATTAGAAAAAAAAAACATTCAAAAGATGCAAGTTAAACCCTAATCTGAGATGTCACTTACAGTAACACCAAGTGTTTCAAATGGATAACTATCAACACTGCACATGTTCATAATTTTAAGGGCTGATGGTGTGTTTTGCATCAGCATTTAAGGGCTGATGGTGTGTTTTGCATTCATATGCGTGTGACTTCTGAGTGCATTTTTTGTTAAATCGAGTGTATTCCAAATAGAAATTGAGATGTTCCATGCTAACTGAAAGAATTTGAACTTAGGTTTGCTAACTACAACTGAGAATAGGTGTAAATTTTATTTATCTGGGGGCATTTTCGAGGTAGTAACTTTTCAAGCTGCAATAGTTAGTCTTAAATTGCTTACAATCTTGACTTGTTTTTACATAGTGTTTAAAGTATATTTATTGTAATATATTTTAAAAAAAACATTAATTGAAGTAAAACGTATCCATGGATTATGTTTCTGGTCTATATTATATTGGGCCGATCTTAATTAGTTTACCCCAAATGCACAATATTTTGATAAAGTTAAGAACTGTCCAATGAAATACTCTTTATGATGCTTAACTTATTTGTTCAGAATATTTTAAAGGCTGTACATATATAACATGAGATGATAGATGGTAGAAGCAGTTGAACTTATTCTTTAAACTTGACGGAACCGATTTCCTTCTTTGTGGCCGTTTTGGCAACTGATATTTTCTTCATTTCATTATTTGGTACATTTATGCCTAAATGTGCAGTTTCCAAAATGAGTTTACCATAGAAAAATCATTAGTAGCTTAGTGGATAGTTTATTATTTTATACATGATGCATATAGTTTAAATACAGATATCGTATTTAATGCAATATACATGCATAAGTCGTGTCTAATGTCTGAAATGTTAATGTGTTAATGCGCCGTGAATCTAAATTCGATCATTTGGATTACGTTTTGGGATACATTTTGTTTCCAATCACAATCTATGAAAGTTGCGTTGGAATTGAGATGTTATGGATTTCTATCTTGCAAAGAAAACAAGTCTCCTGACTATTTTATGAAAACCAATAAGTGGCTCGGTGAATAGTTGCTGCAGTTTAATCAGTCCTGTATTTCCGAGTCCTTCCCCTAATGTCGCCTTTCATTGACATTTTAGTAATAACCCCATCACCCCTAAACAAACGCATGGAAATACAGACAAACCGAAGTATAATTTTGACATTGTTTTAGAAATTAACGGTTAATAAATTGAGATTCCTAACGATGATCTATAAAACACTGTGAAACATATCTATACCAGAACAAGACAGGAATTGTATTGTGGTAATTACGTCGGCAAAATACTAATGTGGATTTTTCTTGTTGTGTATCATAGTTTCCTGAATCCAACTATTCACTTTATCCACATTTTAAATTGATGATATTGACACTATATTGACTCGGTCCGAATATTTAAATGCCGAATGTAATTTTTAAAAGAAGTTAGCCAGCGGCAATGTTGATCAGCATTGATTATATTAAAATTGTATGTAACTACGGTTTACCATGTTGAAGTAAACGTTCGCCTGCTACCAAAGCAGTGAGAGTTGGTGATTGTTCATATTTGTTTGTATTTATGTTTGCACTCTCCTTTGTTTTTTGCAAATTGTTTGGAAAATATATTTGTGGTGCAACTGGCTTGTTGAGTGGAAGAGTAAAAACCAGTTGACTGTTGCAAAACTATAATGCATATGCTGCCAGAAGATGTCGCCCTTCGTCTACTTCCGATGCCTATTCACTTCTACAAATCATATCAAGGTGATACCAGTCTTTCTGGGCAAGGTTCCTTTTCTGGTTATTTACTCATTTCAATAAGGCTCCACGGCAATACCTTTACCGATAACGAATATGTTTTTTTAAACGTCCGCCATGTTTAGCCCAATGCAACTTACAGGAAACACCTTAACATTTGCTGGCGGATCTCAGCAGATCAGGTAGCATCTGTGGAACGTCCCAACCCTAAACACCATCCTTCACAGATGCCGCCTGACCCAGTGAGTTCCTCTGGCACTTTATTGCTCAAGAGCCCAGGATTTGCAGATGTATGTGCCGCTTTAAATGTCCGTTTATATGCACATATGTGTACACAATCATTTTCACACCATTCCATCTATATGTTATCGATCTTACTTCCGATGGACAGTTATACTTTCTGTGTGTGAGCTTCAGCAATAATGATTAATAATTTATAGACAACTACTTATAATATAGAATGCATAAATACTATTGGCTATGTTATAGCGCTGTTACAGATCCCAAAAAAGGAGTTGATTGGAGCATGTTTCAATTTTTTTTTCAATCTATTTTTGGTTTATTAAATTTATTACATTATGTAACAGCGGAAACAAAATAAAGAAATATGTCAATGTCACTATCTCAAAATTGAAGATATTATTTTCCATTTTGGCCTATTGCAACTACCAGTTCTATAACCTGGTTAAACTTGTAAAATTTCAGGCAGCGAAACCCGAATAACACATATGTATCAAGTATTGCATCTTGAACGTCGTTATTATAACATATCAGCTGTGTACCATGGCATTAAAGAACATCAAGGTTGCCTAAGTACAGCGCGTGTATTTTTTTTAGAAATAAGCCAAATATAGTCAGTTTAAAAAAAAAATTCCGATTGGTAAATGTCTCCTCGACAATATCACACATCACAAACGCTGTTTAAGACACTTTTAATTGGTGAAACTGAACGGAATACTTACATAATAACATGAGTTTATTTTTAGGTGCATAATAATTATCGATACATCGCTGCATTAATTTATTAAATAGTAAGATGTATTGAATCAGATGTAACTGTAAACTGTATTTACTAAACCGGTGCCAATTTACATTCCTGTCACCAATTTAACCTAAACCTTAAACTGGTTTGCAATAGTTTCTAATGTTGTACGAATGCGATTCTGTGCACTCAAAATTATGGTGTCGCCAACTCAGCGACTGTGCAATGAACTAATGACCAATACGACTGTAAGTACGGAAAGCAGTAAAAACTAAATCTAAACTGAACTGAGTTCAAGTCATATAAAGCATGTGCAATTTGCGGACCAATCAGAATGTCCATTGATAACATTACTGCACTTCGAATTTGTCTTAAATCGCAGTTAGTGTGAGACTTGATATTCCGATGCCCTCAAATAGCGGCATAAAATTCACAGTGTGTGACCTATTGGTACAGAAAATAAATCCCGGTCTTTTTCAGAGGAGTTAACAAGTCCTAAATAAATAACAAGTTGTACTGTAGGTGATCTGAGCGAAAGTGAGTTACGTTCGGTACAAAGAGTCCAAATTGGAACTCATTTCGTCAACATCTTGTATCTCCCGAATAGAGTTGAGCAAATTATAATCATTTTGCAATGGCATATAATTTGACTATTCACCCAACTGATTTATATTACTACATCTAAACTATCACTACTACACACTACATCTAAAACAACACAAACTACTTTTTGCCAGTGTTCAAACTTCTGTGCGCCAAATTATACATTGTTTGAAATTCATAGGCGAGGGACTGTTAGCCACAGCAAGAAAGTTTGAAATTTGGTGCTAAATATAAGAATGTGTATAAATGCATCCAAAACAATGCAAAATATACTATAAACTACTGAACTAGAATTAAATATAAATCCACGAAGACATTTACTCTTTGAATACACCCAATGCGAGATATAAAGGCCTACGTTTCATAATGTTTCACTATTTTAATATAATATATACCGCAAGGGATGCATATGATCAGCGCAATTTTATTTCATCGCGTCACCGCCAAATATCCCACCAACGGATCGTCAAAATAACATTAGAAAATACATCAAACAAATGCTCAGGCAAACTCTACCATGCAATAGAAACGATGCAACGGTACTTCTTAAGGTAGAACTGGCTACTTATTAAATCGTTGAATACATTGTAGTTAAAAATATACTCAAATCTATTTTGCGTACTAGAATTTTTTTGGTGTATGCGAGGAATCAAAAATAGCTTCAGACAATAAGGTCATGAATGTAAGAAACACTGCAACTATTTCCCAGTACCGGTGCTACACGATCACGGTAATTCTGCGAATGCAAAGTTTAAAATCGCGTGCTGTCATTTGATATTAAAAATATATAATGGACATATCTGATTAATATAGCACTATACGTATAAAATCTGCTTCGTCTATCTGTTTTTCCTCAAATGATTTTAAATATAGTCACAGATAGTGCTAATAAACTTGAATAGGGTGCTGATTAAATTGGAATTGTGCGGCAGCTTCTGTAGATATATTGGTGACTAATGAGTTAATATTTACGAAACAAAATTGCAACGTCGTATATATTATATTATTTTGCAAAAATAGGGATCGCTAATATATATCTTGTGGATTTCCTTAAGTATGAAGAAATGCTACTTAATTAAATGTGCAACTAGAAATATGACTACTCGAAATAGCAAATCTTAACCTATGTCATCTTTGTATATCCAGAACGGTAAACTAGTCGGGCATATTGTTGATTATAAGATGAACCTCATTGAATATTCAAGACGCTATTAGTATTTTAAGTATTTAAATACATGGAAATTTGCGCGAACTGGAGGTAAAATATCTCTGTCAGATCCAAAGAATGCCAATTGCAATCGTGGCCATTGAAATCAAGGAAGGGCTATTTGAAGTGTGGAAAACTAAAGATTGTGATATTACTAAATCTAGATTTTTATTTTTGTTTTATTACAAATGCTTAGCTAAAATACTTCTCTTAATGTAAAGATATCAGTAATCTTACATGAAAATGTACACTGATACACGTGAAAAGCTCTAGATGCAATGTTAAAATCATACATATTCATACAGGATTCCAACGCGTAATTATAATATAAAAATCTACATCTACAAAAGTAGTTCTTTTATATATACATATGTGTAGGTTTAGGTTTTAAAGAGGGAACAATGATACATTGGAGTGTTTATGCAGAAACAAACGTTTTCGATCTATCGCTTCAGTAAGAGAGAAAGGTGAGCAAACACTTACAGAGATATACATATTAAAAATAACGCGCACGTTACAGCCAACAGCAGAGGCGATGCCGCATCATCGGCCTTATTACGCATGGATATTTCTCCAGTGTCCTTATTTATATGAAAAAAACATTCCCGTACGCTCTATTCTCGCAGTCTTCTTATTGGAAAGCACACAAAAAAATTAAAGGCTGAAACATAAATTAGGAAGCTGCATGCAATTCAGTGGCTGTCAAACAAGAAGCTGGTCATTTGCATATTTTTTCCTTGTTGCTAATAATTTCATTTTAAATGTTAGCATACGTGCACTTAACGTGACGTAAGCAGACGTGACCTCGCCGATACACTGAGCGTGCATTGAGGGGGAAACATCCAGATGCCTGGAAAATCCTTCAGTGAAACGTCTCCAAGTTATTTCCTTGGCTTAGGTCCCTTGCTGTGTGTGTGCATTATATTTAACTGGGAGGGGTGGGTGGGGGGGGGGGAAATGCTGAAGAAAATGCCAGTGTCTTTTTCTTTCGGGCAAAATGTCCGCTTGGCGAAGGCGGAGAGGGAGAATATGTTCCCACCACAGGAAAAAAACCCCCAAAGTCTTAAACACACGAATGAATGGCTGGACGTGGCGGGAAAATCTGGGCTGCCTCTTGTGTTGCTGTTTCTGGATGACGATGCATCAGCGGCAGGGCAGCGTTTCCAGGCTGGGAATCTTGTTCTATTTCTTTTCACTCTGCATTTGATGTGTTTCCCCGAGGAGGAGGAAGAGGAGGAGGAGGAGGAGGAGGAGGAGGAGGAGGAGGAGGAGGAGGGGGAGGAAGGGGGTAAAAAATAAATAAATGTATCAAGTCAAGAGTTTGCAAAGGGGGGAAAATGTTTTTTTAAATATTGTATTCGATATTTTTTCCCCCCGACCGGCCACGAGTAGAAAAGAGAGTCGGAGAGGGAGTGATTCGGAGCGGCCAACTGTACATGAAATAAATAAACAAACATAAAGATACAACAGCAACTGCCCCCCCCCCCCCCCCAAAAAAAAAAAAAAGCTAACAAAGCGTTTGAAGAGCGAGCGCCAAGTGCGAACTCGGAGCTTCTCAGCTCGTCACAACATCCGATGGACAGCGGTCAATGTCTGGAGCAATGTGTGTGGAGAGAGGGAGAGAGCCAGAGAGAGAGAGGGGGCGCTCTTTGAAAGAGGGGAGAAAAAGTTCAGCAATTAAAAGCCTAATAATGGAGCGTAAACACGCGAACTCCCCCCCACTCCCACCCCAACGGGACTGTTAACTCCCATATACTAACCAGCACATGCACGCACGAAAAAATGTTTTCTTAAAAAAAATAAGGGACTTTCTTGTCAGCGTTTTGGCTCTATTCAAATGTATTATTTGTTGTGTCTGTCAGACGGTGTGTGAGTGCTGAGGGGTTGGGGGTTGTTGGTGGCGGCGAAATCCATTATTCTGCCAAATGAGAAGAGAAGGCACTGCCTATTCTGGGAATGGCCCTTCTACACATACAAAAAAAAAATCAGATCATGTAAGGAATGAACAATAGGGCTTCAGTTCATCAGCAACAAAAGAAAAGGGGAAGTTATTTGATTTTCAGGCCACGTACCCGCCGGAGGGGGCTGGACAATCTTTACCCTGGCCCCCCAAAAAAAACTTGCAGACAGTGCCGTCACTTTTTTTTTTACTTCTTGGGTTTGGGTGAAGTGAAGAAAATGTTACGGGGGGAAAAAAAGTTATTTTTTTTTCTTTAAAGGGTGGAAGTTGTCCTCTTTATTTCAGTGCCCTTTCAATCAGAATAATGTTATGGAAGTAAGCACCTACTTTGAATGAAATTGATGAGGAATGGCATTGGTTGCTTCTGGACCCATGAAGAAGTCCAAACTTGCCAAGAGGAGCTTTCAGCTGCGGGGCTTTTGTGCACCGAGATTTCAGCAATGAACCTACTACGTTGAAGTTTACCTTCCAGCAGCCTGTAAGTATGTGAATCTATTTACATCTGATGGTACAGTTTGACATTTCGAGCCATTGCCGATTCTGGCGTTAAGTTAAACTATCTTAGTTCAAACGCAAATCGATGGCTTTGATTCTTTTTAATGATTTGGCCAATTACATATTAATTGCTTTGTGTAATAAATCGTCAATATGGTGTAATAACGTTAGCGTATTTTGTCGGTTGGAAGTAAAAGGTGAGTTTCGCCTGCCATTTAGAACATTCCCAGTGGTAACGTAAAATGCTTGTAACATTTGGATAATTAAATATTTAAATGCAAAATATTTAACTTCATCGCTGAGAACTGATGTGAGGGCTAGAAATGAAAGGCTGTCCTTTGAAATGGTTATGGTAATTATTTGTATGGTGTTGAACTTGATGTTGGCTGTTTACATGGCTCGACTGCAGGAGGAAATACAGGCTGCAATTTCATAATTTAGAAATCCTCCTCAGCATGAAAAAAATCGTAATTGGATTTTTTTGCACATGTACATAATTCTAATATTTGGCCGTACATAACTTCATCAGATGCGCACTTTGGTCAGATATGTGCCCTCTTATTCACTGGGCTTCACAATCTTGTTCTATATCTATGTTTCCATCTCGATCTATTATGCCTCACGCTATTTTATCTACAAATCTGGCTCCAATTTATTAGGTTGGATAAGGCCACAGTAGTTGGCCGATGGCGTGGGTGTTTTAATTATGACTTCGAAATATTTCATACTAATCTGTTTCTGGGACTCTGGTAATTTATGAAGTCGCCGGAGTTGTTACGAGTCAAGATTACTGATAGGCGAGCACTGAGATATGGCTCAGTTTGCAGTTTTACCGTTACTATGCAGAAGTGGCATTTTGTTATTGTTATATTTCCACAAACCAGAATAGCTTGCCCTGTGTGCTTCGCAGAATGGTATCCCAACGTGTGTGTGCAAGGAATGGTTTTTGAGGGCAGTGATTCCAGATACTATTCGATATTAATCTAATGTTGCTATCAGTAGCTTGGTAACGTTATTGCCATTGTTGCTGAGATGTTTATTTATTATTAGATTTGCCACGCTCTGTTCCAGAGAGAGGGAGATACGCAGTCTACGTTGGCCGTGTTGGTTTGAATCTCATGGCCACGGTCAGTGGCACTCAGAGAGGCTTCAGAGCTCGACAGCCGGGGCAGAAATGAGGGAATGTTTTGTAGCGACCAGCCTTTCACTGGAAAACGCAGAACTAGGGCACGCATTCATGTTTTAAAATTTGTAGTGATCTAAGCCTGCATTCTGTGTCTTGGCAGCAAATATTTATGCTGATACTTGTCATCGCGTATATCACTTATACTGTATCTTAACAATGTCTCCACCACTATGAAAACAAAAGCATAATGCAAATAATAAAATATTATTTACATGCATGAGCAGATGTAGAATTCTGATACTATAGCTGGATTTTACAATCGGGGAAGGTGCAAGGCTTGTCGCGAATGCACCTCATAAAAATAAAACATTCGTTTTTTATTCATATCTTGTTCTGGAGTTGAGTTCTCTTTAACCCAAGTGATCTGCTTTAATATTGCTTGAATGCAGTTGCTGCACCCGGCAGTAAACGCGACCAGTTTAGTTTTCAACCCATTTCATTAGTGGTTGTTGCAAGCCATGATAGATCTTTGCTATTTTGAAAACGGTGCTCAGCAATAACATGTTAAACCCGGCTGATGAGTGCCAATTCGCGACGTAATATACAAATGAATATTCATGGATTTTATTCAACATCAGTGTTAAGTAGCCAAGGACGGATTAAGCATGGTGGGGCTATTTATTTTTCAAATCTCCCATGTCACAAATATATTATCAAAAGACTAGACGTCCATTTAATATAATGTGTATTGTGGTTTTAAGGACGTCAAACATATTGACATTTTAATTGGGGAGCATCAACTAATCTCTTTAATTCGTGATATTTTGCAGGTAAAGAGTTAACCGGATGCATGTTCTGAAACATAATACCGAGGAAAACGGTAAAAAGCACATTCTGTATTTACTGTATACCAATTAATGTAAATTGTGAATCTTGTTAGCCAGAAAAATATAGTTAATGGTGTAGTATTCTGTTATTGGGTCATGTAGGATATCATTAATAAATTGGGCCACACAAAACCATCCCTTTCAAATTGCAGATGCACTTATGGTAAAGGGAAGGGCGTCCCAATATCAAATTGGATGATACCACTGATAATTTACAATAAATGAAGATTGAAAAACAAAGTTTAATGTTATATAGATCAGCAAATAATGTATGTCAAGAGGTTGGCAAACGTGCTTAAAGATTCTCCAAATGAACTGGTCTTTACCACACAAAATGCCTGTTTCTATGAGCAAGATCTCGATTTTGTGGTCTGTGGTTTAGTCGTAAGTTTACCACCCAGCTCCAAAAAATAGGTGATTCCTCGGATGACTCAGTACTGTTTGCTTTAATTAACATTCCATTTATCTAAAGCAAAATTAGGGCGGCAGGGTGTCGAATGTAGTCCATGTATTTATAGCAATGCATCATATAAATCTCACGAGCACACGTAACATTCACAGGCAATTATGAAATCCGAATATTAGCGTGTAGGCGTTGCAATATTTTCAGATCACGAGGGTACTTTAGATCCATGCCATACAATGTCGACAGATCTATCCAGAGACCTATAGAAAGATTTCACGGTGATATGACAATCACCTCCCAATCTGCACACTGGTGTTGACATTTTGTAATGTAAAACTTGTGTGTGATACAGATACACATTTAAAATGTGTTTCAAAGTGACTATTGTACAAATATAGATAAATCATGCTTTGGGCAATCGATGACTATATTCTATATTCAATTGTGATTTATTCACTTTAGACTATCTGCACCTGTTTGATCGTATATGATATTATGGCAGAATATGAATTCTCACTTTTATAGTTAAAATAGTCGATGTTCTGGTTTAGAAACCGAATTGCATGGAGGGAACTGTGAGTTTGCCTTAATAGGAGATCAATTGCCAACCTTAATAAGGTAAAACTAACCAACATTTCGATGTTTACAGACTGTTCCTTGCACTTAATCCTTAATTCAATTAGAAAAGCAATATAAAAACTGGCGAAAGTAAGCATTTAATAAAGTCGTCTAACCCCTTTTTTATTGTGCCAAATGCGTATATTGAGTGATGTGACTGGTAAGATTGGCAGTTTCGAAATTGGTAACTTCACTAATGAAACACGAGTGTATAATCGTCACGTTGTCTATTGCCCCTTGCATTGCCTTTAATTATCATCCCTATTAAAGCACACCTCTGCGTGTGAAAGGCAACCTATGTGACAGGTGGTCATTATTTCTGCAATCATTTTTGGCAGCTAGTATATTTTAGTGACGTCGGCTCCAAAGGACTCCCTTGAAAATGGCACAGTTAACCGGTTACGTATACATCTTGGAAAATTGCTATTCGTGTACATATAATGTGAATAGCACATAACTATCCGGAACAAGCTCGGGGGATTAAATGGCCTAGTCTAGTTGCCATGCTCGTGTGCTAACTGGTCTTATTTAAGGACTGAGAGGATTCATGTTAAATTGGCCGTTGTTATTCATTCAAACTAAATCATTAGACAGATTACACATTGCAATACACACTTTGTTGCAGACTTTGGTACACAAAGGATAATATTTTCACAGAATGCAGTGTATATATCACCCTTATTGATCATAATGTCCAGATATCTTATCATAGCCATGTTTACACAATGCTGGAAGCGTTCTGTGGAACCTATTTTACTTATTTTTTAACAGACATTTACTTATTGACGTTTAATTCCATATTACTCGTGTTCATTCTTTTTTTTGTAGAATGTGTATTGATAAATGTCATTACTGTCAATAATGTATAGTACTGTCTTCTGCTATGGACAGTTTGCATTTTTAAATAGTGTTTACCTTCCAGAGCAGTGAAGCCACTGCAAATTGTGGCTGGCACATTTCCATTATGTAATAGGCCTTCTGAGATCACAAATATTGAAAATATCATCTATCTGTCTGTGGGCACTTCAGTCTTCGATACCTTACAGATATTGTAATAATTGGTTACATTGTCATTCTCTTAAGAGCAAACAATAGACCATGTTAAAAACCGATTGAGATAATTACCTTTCTCACGTTTTAAACCCAATGCAAATGTTTTGTATTTGGGGATACTTTATCATATATATATGTGTATGTGTGTGTGTGTGTGTGTGTGTGTGTGTGTGTGTGTGTGTGTGTGTGTGTTTGTGCGTGTGTGTGTGTTTGTGCATATGCGTGTGCGTGTGTATATATGTCTGTGCATATATGTATATATATACATATATGTGTGTGTATATATATATGTGTGTATATATGTCTGTGTGTGTATACATGTGTGTGTATATATATATATATATATATATGTGTGTGTTTGTGTGTGTGTGTGTGTGTATATGTGTGTGTGTGTATATGTATATATATAATATATATGTATATATATATGTGTGTGTGTATGTGTGTGTGTGTATGTGTGTATGTGTGTGTGTGTGTATGTATATATATAATATATATATATATATATATATATGTGTGTGTGTGTGTGTGTGTGTGTGTGTGTGTGTGTGTGTGTGTGTGTGTGTGTGTGTTTCACTGATGCATTTTATCAGGACTCTTGTTTCGCTTCCATGAAAGTGACCGTTATGATGTCAAATCTTCTCGTTGTATAATCTGATCAGTGGGCATCATTTTAATTCAACATGGACCTATCTGCAGTGCCGTAACGGTTAACGTCACAGCCTGTGTCATTTGAAGCCTTTCGTTTGTTTTAGTTAAACGTCTAATTGCCTCATTCCTTAGATACTGTTGCATGTTAGGAAAGATTAGAACTGGAAATATCAAGCAGTACGAATATATGCTGTCCCATCACTAAGTGTGGGAGTTATAGCTGTTTAATGTATTCAATTTACGGACTATGATTATTCATTCACCGGTTGTTCCATTTTTTTCATATCATGACCATAGTGGGCACCTTGAAAAGGGAAATAATAAAGTTCTGATTTGGCATAGTTCTGCCGCTGTAAAATTAAGACCATTGAATCGTGTTGTTTTACATTGGCGATGCTTCCTACCTTGACCACCGAAATAATAATAGATTTAAAGTGACAATGAAAAGAACAGTGATTTAAGCATCGATGCAGTATTTTTTTTTTTTATAGAATGAAGAGAAACGGGTGCATAATGTCCACCATTTAAAAACGTTTATGTTACCGATTTGTGATTGAGTTATCATAAAAATGGTCACAAATGTTCATTTGGTATTTTCTTCAAATAATACCTCATTGAAAGGAAGCGGGTAGTCTAGTTCATTGGAAGCACATCCATTGTTTTTGTAGCATTTAATTTACAGTTTAACATCAGAATATATCGCTGTATTAATGAAAATGATGCAGCGTCGTTTTCATTAAAGTACATAAAATAAGCAGGCACTATTCGATTCAAAATGAGATTTTACAGGAATGACTTTAACTAAACTCACGGCTGGACGTTTACAGTGAATCTGCAAATCTGTTATCTAGTGAAAGGGGTAATTGCATCCAATCAGCTATTTAAGGCAACCTTTCAGATCATATCTTTCAGTGTTCAGGCAAACTCATGTGTGTTTAGTCTTTGGCTTAACAAAGTAACCAGGCAAACGCCAGCCATAAATGTGATGGGAATTCTGCACAGACATTCTACCAGCTCATTTTCTCCTAATAGTGGAATATAACGCAAATGGGTTTTTTTACGTAGAAACATACCCTGTTCTCGGAATCTTTGCATCGTGGGTTGATAACAAAACAATCTGTCGGTTATCCCAAGAAAAACGTTATTTTTAAGTAGATAGTTACATGATACTAATATGTTTCATAAGCCTTTCCACTGAGCTGAGAAATAAAATGACACAGCAAACTGGTGATGAAGATTTTATACAATACTTTACTGCACGTATTCCGGAGAGGAAAAATAGATCAACATATTCGAAGAACAGCTTGATACGCAGCTTTCAGGCATCCTGTTAACTTTTCACCTCCGATCTCATTCCAAGCTGTCGATGATCAATTATCGTAGATTTGAATTGAAAATTCCCGGTACCGAGCCAGTGTGATTATTACGATTAAATCACAAACAACTGAGCGAAATTTTTGCGTGTGGACTCGCTGCGTAGACAGACAGCGCAAATCTCCAGTTCCCCGAGTAGCAAGGCCCAGTTTTATTGTAGCTATGGTAAAATGTCTCGTAGCAACAATGCAAAGGGAGCAGAAATTGAAGGAGAATGCACGTTACCCCGATCAGAGATGCTTTAATCAGTCCAAGGAGAGAAATAGTCCTCCAGAGCTAGCATTGTCCACACAATGTTTGCGGGAAGGGAAGCAAAAGGGGCCGCAGCTATGTTAGGTCTGGCGACAAAATCAAGGTGTAGGGTTTGAGGGGAGGGGAGGGGGGGTTGGAATTGGAGACCCTTTGTTTCCGGCGGGAGCTGACGGCTGATCAGCCATGCATATCAATAAACGTGTACTTGAAATTTCTCATGACATCATCATTACCTTGGTCTCCCGCGGTCCGGGACCTTTGACCTCGTCGGGTTGGTCCAGATTTCGGCACCGCAATCCCAATGATGGCCCTGGTCCGTCTTCAGACCCTTAGTAGCGGCAGCAATGGTGCGGCGGCATCTGCCTTTGCAGCTCTCCGGCCGGTGATGGGGACCGATTTCCTATAGATATGTATATTTATAATCAACCTGCCACCGCTGCCATATAAAAAAAAGATACGATCGGCAGCCAACAGGGGCGATAGCATTCTGCTTCTTAATCGTTATGTCAGTTTCTACTGCGATAGAAGCAAAAAGAAAATATTTGCGCTGTGGAGCTGCATTGGATAGTGCTGTTGGTTCAACGTCTTCTCGCAGTCTTTGTGAGAATGAAGCGATTTACAATGCAAATAGAGGCCTGTGGAGAGATGGATGCACCTCACTCTAACTCTGTCCAGATCATATGGAGACTAACGCGCCGATTGGGGCAGCTTATTCCTTATGATATTAATACCGGGAGTCTGCAGTGCTAATGGTGAATATTAAGTTCCGCTGAAGTTGGGCAAAAACTTCCGAGGGACGACACACCCTCTCAGTGCCAGTGCACAGATACATATCTCTGGGCCAAGAAGTGATCTAAGGAGAATGATGAGAATGTGAACATGGCGAAATCTGTTGCAGAACACAGACCTACGAGTGTAAAAGTGAGTGGAAGGCACCGGGAAACGCAAGGATTGGGGAAGTTAGTTGTTGTCTTTGGTTATCTAGCTGTATGAGTGTATTTGCCCGTCATAAAGCTAGATAACCGAAAGTAAAAACTGCTTCCAGGGTCTTCGAGGAGCTTCGGAGACGCAGAGAGAGAGAAAAAAGCCGTATAATGGAAGTGTGCATCAAAGAGAAACGCCGAAGCTAAACTTATAAAGTTGAACAGAAGGGATGCCTACAGAATTCATTCTGAAAATGTGCTTTAATAAAGGTATCACTGGTGATTCTGACTGTAGCAAAGTCTCGGTGGTTGCAAGTTAACTAACTATAAGACAAGAGTTAAATAATGTGTTCGCTTGCTCGGAACGTTTTGCCCTGGTTAGATCTGTTTTTTTTAAGATTAAAACGTACCGCGACTTTGTAGCTGAAATATTAAACTGCTTCACAGAAAATAGAGAATGATAATACGATTAAGCAATTGCTTCTGAACTATTTTATTTGGCTGTTTCACTGCACGTCTGTCGGTGGGGGAGGGGTTAATTGAATTTGAAAAACGAGTGGGATTTTAAAAAGTTTCAAATTAGTAAGTAAAACAGGCTTCATGGGATGATTTGGTATCAGCGTTTGGAAAATACGAGCAAGTGGATTTTTAAAAAAAAACATGGAGAATGCGACAGAAGTTTAAAGAAGCATCCACGAGTTGTCGTTTGCAGTCACATGCCTTCCCAAGAAAGAAAGGAAAATACGTGTTAATATGCACGCCAAAAAAAAAGGTGCGTAAATAAACCAATCTGCCTATAGGCGACTGAAGAGAAGGGGACACGGATTTCAATAGCAAGATGCCGAACTGGTGGTTATTTTTTTTTAATTCAAGAAGCAGGGACAGATGCTTTGCTCCTTCAGCACGGTTTCCTAGAGGAAGGCAATGAACCAGAAAGACATGGTGGAGACGATATCGCCTTCCCTCCATGTCAAACTGTAAAAAAAAAAGTCTTACTCTGGTAGCATTGGAAATGAAACTGACATTAAATGAAGGAGTGGGAAACACGTCGATCAGAGCGTATAGGAGTATACCACGTGGACACTTTTTTTCCCTTCCTTTTTTTTCTAAGGATGATCGGATAAATCTAGGAAACTGCGTTGGCATCCCAAAGTGAAATAATTAGGACGTGTGCAGACGTGAATGGGTCGGGTGGGAGGAGAGAGGAGTCTGAAGCTTGCGCCTAATTGCTTCCGTTAAACGGAGTTGAGTAGATGTGAACGGCTGGCCGCTCCGTTTCCCACGCTCGGGGGGCAAGTAGCAATGTCGTGCCCGGCCGCAGTCGATGAGAGGCAGCTGGGATTGGGGGGGTGGGGGAGCGAGAAACTGTCAAGTGCAGCCCTCTATCTCTAAAACAAATGTGATGGCATTTCCCACCCACATCCCTCAGCATGCTAGACTATGCCCTCGCCTCCTGGGATCACCACATGCTCTGGTCCCTAGAACTTAAAGAGTGTAATCTTCCCTGGTGGACAATGGTTTCGCTTAATAACGAGCCACTATAACCCCACAGGCAAACCTGCTTTGGAGAAGTTGGAAACTATGAACCTTGCTTCTGTTTTATTTACTCAAATCCCAATAGATGTTGTTTTGTGGCAAGCTGTCTGGCACACGCCTGCTTAACTTTTATTACTGTAATAGCCATCCATGACACTTGCTTGTTTACTTAAATGCATTGTTTGGGACAAACAAACAACGTTTGAATTGTAAAAGTGTAAATGAGTGTGTTTACTTCATGATTCAATTGCGTTGTAATCACTAACTGCTGTTTACCTACAGCCTTTGTTTGTTTAAAAAATCATTTGCATGACAAAGTGTACATTTTATTTCCTTTTAGATCAAGGGGAAATCAGTCTTAAAAAGTAATGTTAAAATATGGGCCCAAACGGTATTGCATTTAACAAAGAACATACAACCGACATAACCATTATTGAATTCTGATGTTGGGGTTTGACTGATCTTTTTCTATGCATAAACTCGCTTAAAGAATGTTTGCTGTTGGCGTTCAGATACTGCTATTTTCTTTTGCATAAAAGTTTAATGAAGATTTTTTTCATATGTAATGGGTCACCGTTTTGGAACTAAATAGTTTGATATGGGAACAATGGTCCTCAACTATTGACGTGCGCAAATGAATAGTGAAGGCGGCATTTAGAGTAATTTATGCATAAGATCGTTAACTTTGTTATAATTCAGTGCCTTGTGGATACAATTTCTTTTACAGATTTTCAAAGCAATGCAAAATTTCCTTAAAAGCGGATTATCTGAATTATTCTGAACAGACACAGTTTGGTATCACAACTGCATTTTAATATACAGTCTACTAATACGTATCTCAATGCCTACTAAAAACAAGTTGGAGGGAGTTTGAAGATTGCGTGCTTGTGCATGTTAACTAGTGGGAACCAGGGATGCTTTATTGTGGCAAGGGAGCAGCAGATTGCTGTGCAAGGCCAATGTTAAAAAGGCAGCTGAATTTAACACCATCTGGAAGAAAAGATCCCTTCACGACTTTCTCACACCGTCAGACAAAACTAGTGTCTCTTGTTCTGAGCTCTTGTCTAAGCACCCATACAATACCGAGTCATTATACTTTTGCCGAGAGAAAATTTGAGAACACAATATGGGTAACCATTGAATGACCACATCTCATTGTGTCCGCTTAAGTCGATTGAAATCTACGTCTAGTGCTATGAATGGCGGCATTGTTTCCTTACTGGGTCAGTACTAAATGTCAACGCAGTGGAATGAAAAAAATGCTGTCTGAAAATATCTGCACGAAATTTAGTTTTGATATTTCCCCAAATTATCTCCAGAATCATTAAAGTTAAGGGCTTTTAAAAAATCTAGGTGGGGTACTGCTTTATTGAAACTACAATGTAAGTTAGTAGACATTGCCCGTATGCTTGGGACCTTTTTTTGCTGATTTAACAAGCAGAGTGTTTTGCCTTGAAAGACACTGTTATTCGCTGGGTTGGTTTTATATCATATGCCCCATTAATGTTAACTAGTTAAGAATTTGTTGACAGAATAGAATTTAAATAAGTAGAAATATTTGATCTGTGCTTTTTAATTATATGGCCCTTTGGACATAGATATCCCACCCCCCCGCGTCCCACAGATTGTAAGTTGCAAAATTCAGTGTATTGGGGGGGGGGGGGGGGGGGGGGGGGGGAGTTAAAGTTTCAAGTTAGGATTCTATAGAAATGTGTTTAATTCGGAGAAGCTGATTAGTTTACCACCCTGGATTTGTCTCAGGCAAATGTAGTGGGAGGATTCTCATAAAGAATGAAGCGTAACATTCAGAAGAAAGATGCCAATCTCAAATAGTGGAATAAGGCACAAAGTGCTGGAGCAACTGAGCGGGTCAGGCAGCACCTTTGGCCGGGAATGGACAGGTGACGTTTCAGGTCGGGACATCTCCTGTCCATTCCCTCGACAGATGCTGCCTGGCCGGCTGACAACTCCCATCATATTGTGTGTTTTGCTCAAGATTTCAGTGTTTTCATATAGCGGAGGAAAGAGGGGGGGGGTGGGGGGGGGGGGGGGGGGGGGGGGTGGAGAGGGTGATTACAACAACTTGGATAAATTAGTGGTTTAAAGAAAAACATATTTGGATGGCAGGTATTTTACCCAGAATAGGGGGATCAAGAACCATGAGAAGATATAGGTTTAATGGCTGTGGAAACGGAGTTTCGTTTGAGCCTCACTGAGGTTCAAATGACATGTAATAAATGTTGTATTGTATAAAGGGAGAGGAGGAAAGCGAGGAGCCGGGGGAGCACCGTTTTTAAATCAGAGGGTGGTGGGTATATGGAACGAGCTGCCAGATGAGGTAGTTAAAGCAGATACTATAACAACATTTAAAAGATATTTGGACACGTACTTGGATAAGAAAGGTTGTGAGGGATATGAGCCAGACGCGGGCAAATGGGACGAGTGTAGATAAGGCATCTTGATCGGCATAGTCAAATAGGGCCGACGTGCCTGCTTCAGTGCTGTACGTCTCCATAGCTCTATATTTAGTCTGAAGAAGGGTCTCGATCCGAAACGTAACTCAGTATTTCTCTCCCGAGATGCTGCCTATCCCGCTGAGTTATTCCAGATTTTTATGTCAATCTTCTAAATTTAGACAACCCCATTCAAAATTGTATTGAAGACCAGTCGTTGTTGTCATAGTCATAGAGTCACACAGCGTGAAAACATGCCCTTCGGCCCAACTTGCCCACAACAACGTCCCATCTTCACTGGGTCCACCTGCCTGCGTTTGGCCCATATTCCATTAAACCTGGCCTATCCATGTATCTGTCTAAATGTTTCTTTAACGTGTGTAGCTGATTTGCCCACAATAAGTCCGCAATTCGCAGATGTTAAAATGACAAGATGATGTGATAGGTTAGAATTTGGCCATTCGGTTCATCAATATTCCGCCATTCTATCATGGCTGATCTATCTCTCCCTCCTGACCCCATTCTACTGCCTTCTCCCCATAATCTCTGACACCTATAATAATAATAAAGCATCTATCTATCTCTGCCTTAATAATATCAACTGACTTGCCCTCTACAGCCTTTCGTGGAAAAGAATTCCATCAACAATTATCTCCTTTGGCCTGTATTCAAATCTGAAACATTGGCTAGGGAACCCAACTTTGTGGCTGCTGATCCATCGGGGACCACTATTTTGGTTCGGCTGGTAGAGGTTTATAACTTCCTATTAGAAGGTCCGTATCTCAGAACGGTAATAGATTCGGTGGTGGAATGGGGTGAACTGGAGGTTAAAATTAGAGTCCTACATAGGCATAAGCAATTTTCATTTTGAGGCATGTGTTTATACTTTTTAAACATTTATCTTTGAACAATGCTTGGTGTCTCGGAATCCAATTCCTGTTTAATATAATATAGTAATATCATATAGTTTTTAAAAAAAGGAACTGCAGATGTTGGTTTATATCAAAAATACTGGAGTAACTCAGCGGGTCAGGCAGCTTCTCTGGAGCGGAGACGCCACCTATTCCTTTCTCCAGAGATGCTGTCTGTCTGACCCGCTGGAGCTACTCCAGCTTTTTTTTAATGTCCATCTTCGGTTTAAACCAGCATCTGCAGTTCCTTCCTAAGCATCTCCGGAGAAAATGGATAGGTGACCCCGGCATTGGGTGTGAACCCTTCTTCAGACCCCTCTTCCCATTTCGCGGCTGTGCGGATAATTCAAAAGTAAAAATTCAGCAGGGTGTAGGAAATTAATGTTGTAAATAGTCACCAGCTCAGGCAACAACCGTGGAAAAAGGAACAGAAGTAACGTTTCTGTTCGTAAAATGCCTCGTCAAATTTCAGGCGAATTATGAAACCTAAAAAGAAAACATCGTACTCTGTAGGTGAAGCAGCCTCTGAGACGAGATGAGTGAAATAATTAAGTCGTTGACACAAAATGCTGGAGTAAAGTCGAACATAATTAAGTCGCTATCTTCCATCAGAACGTTTTTCTCTCTCTGCAGATGGTGCATGTTGTATCCGTTATGTAAAAATGATAGTGATGCCAACTATATGATGTATTTTGTCTGGAAGCAGATTCATAAAGTGTTGTGCTGCTGCGAGTAAGGATTTCATTGTTCTATCTGGGGGACAGACGGCAATAAAACACTCTTGGAATTACATCAGCAGAACCGGATAATTTACACTAGCGATGGGAGGAGAAATGCATTGGATATTACAGTTCATGTTATGCATCCGGGCTAGAGTTGATTTTCTTCTCCCCCCTCCCTTGCAAATGCGTTTAATTCTTGCATTGAATTTGAACTTGTTTGACTGAGAAGATGGGGGTGTGTGTGTGTGTGCACGAAGGCAGGGGAATGCGAACTTGCTGCTGCTGCTACTGCTGCTGCTCTCTGTTTAATTGCTATCGCCTGTGGCTGATGTGAACGCGGCAGCTCTGCTCCGGTTAATTAGCGCCGCGCTCGTGTCGCTGGCGCGGGAACAGCCGCCGCTCCCGCCGCTCATTGGTGTCTCCCTAGCGATGGCCCGGGACGCGCGCCTGCCCCGCCCGCCCGCCCGCCCGGAGCAGCGCGAGCTCCAAGCGCAGGGAAACTGTGCTTGCAAACAGACACAAGGTGCATTACTCCTTACTGTTTCAAAAAAAATCTCCTTTTAACACGATTCCAATTAGTATCGATACGGAAATGGCATATGCATTTACTCAATTAATTCTCTGAATTGAGCGAATCCCCACACTGTCTTCATCTTCTTCTTCTTCTTCTTCTTTCGTATGGTGTGCACAGCCTAAAGTTGTTGGTCAACTTGTTCTATTTCAGATTCAGATTCAGATTCAACTTTAATTGTCATTGTCAGTGTACAGTACAGAGACAACAAAATGTAGTTAGCATCTCCCTGGAAGAGCGACATAGAATATGACAAATATTTGATCAAGTGTCTAAGAAGGAACTGCAGATGCTGGAAAATCGAAGGTACACAAAAATGCTGGAGAAACTCAGCGGGTGCAGCAGCATCTATGGAGCGAAGTATATAGGCAACATTTCAGGCCGAAACGTCTGAAGAAGGGTTTCGGCCCGAAACGTTGCCTATTTCCTTCGCTCCATAGATGCTGCTGCACCCGCTGAGCTTCTCCAGCATTTTTGTGTACCTTTGTTCTATTTGATTGCATTAGTCGAAACAGGGTGGACCATGTGAAGGTTGCAATCTCCCACCCCCCCCATCACACTGTGAAAGATAAGCATTTACATAGAAACATAGAAAATAGGCGCAGGATGAGGCCATTCGGCCCTTCGAGCCAGCACCGCCATTCATTGGGATCATGGCTGATCGTCCCCAATCAATAACCCGTGCCTGCCTTCTCCCTATATCCCTTGACACCACTAGCCCCTAGAGCTCTATCTAACTCTCTCTTAAATCCATCCAGTGACTTGGCCTCCACTGCCCTCTGTGGCAGGGAATTCCATAAATTCACAACTCTCTGGGTGAACAAGTTTTTTCTCTCACCTCAGTCTTAAATGACCTCCCCTTTATTCTAAGACTGTGGCCCCTGGTTCTTGACTCGCCCAACATTGGGAACATTTTTCCTGCATCTAGCTTGTCCAGTCCTTTTATAATTTTATATGTTTCTATAAGAACCCCCTCATCCTTCTAAACTCCAGTGAATACAAGCCTAGTCTTTTCAATCTTTCCCCATATGACAGTCCCGCCATCCCAGGGCTCAATCTCCTGAACCTACGCTGCACTGCCTCAATCACAAGGATAGTTTGGAATGGAACTCTGTTGATCTTTTTCTAAAACAGTAAACTTTAAAAAAAAAAAGGAAATCTCAATGAATGAAAGATGTTGCAGTATTTACTCTGGAAAAAGCTTATAGCTTTTGACATATGTTTGTATTTTTTTAAAGTAATGAAAAATAGCAAGGCCATTCCGAATGTGTAGGAAGGAACTGCAGATGCTGTTTCACACCGAAGGCGGACACAAAATGCTGGAGTAACTCAGCGGGTCAGGCAGCATCTCTGGAGAGAAGGAATGGGTGATGTTTCGGGTCGAGACCCTTCTTCAGGCTGAAGAAGTCTTCACTAAATAAGGGTCTGGACCCAAAACGTCATCCATTCCTTCTCTCCAAGTTCATTCTTAAAATGTATAAAATTATTCTGGGTGCTTTGATTCTATGAAATCTATTTCTTGTAGTATTTTAAAAAAAAAAGTCCAATGGTTATTCCAGAACTGTGATAATCCGTATTTCCAATCTTACGCCGAGAAACAATTTCAATATCTCATGTGAATCTTTGGGCATCTTGTAAACTCCAGTACTAATTAACTGGATGACGTGCTACAATAGAGCTGAAATGACTGAAGATTGAAATAACTGAAATCATGTCGCTGAATTAGTGAGGAATTCTTTAAAGTTATTTCGTGCAGTCCAAGTGATTTGTGGGCAGCTCAATTGGACTTGCAAACCCAATGCAAGTGTTCAGTGAATTAAAAAGTTGGCCGTGTTACTCGTGTCCAAGGAAATTAAAACTCGTGCTTATCCGATAAAAACTATGTCTCCTTGCGGGAAGATTAATATGGCAAGGCCTATTGCACTACTTCTTGTGGGTCTGTGTACGCAAATATGTTTGTATATTTGATCAAACCCACCGAAGTAGCACAAAAAGTATTTATAAATAGGGAGTGTATTTCTTGAATTTTCAGTTGAAAGTTCCCAAAACATTTGTTATCAATTGAGTGCGCCAAGACAATTTTGTACACATAATACTTCCACAACGTAAAGATTACTGTTACGCAGTAATTTTGTTTATAATTTTGCTTAGAAATATGGAGTCAAAGCACCACGGCCTTACACTTGAGTATTACTGAGTAATATGCAATTTAAATTCAACGTGACAACCTGACTTTAATTTGTTACCCTGTACTTAGTTACACCATCAAATAATACTATCGTCTTTATTTTATTTTTTAACTCAAACCATAGCAGGCACTGCTTTTCAAAATCATGCACACTTATAATCCTATTAGTGAACTTGAATACTAATTTTTACTTCAACTGAGGTGGGAATTACAGGGATAATATTTTTCACGATTATATTTAATGGCATTCCACCCAATTTTATGGACAATGATTTTAGCATTGTCACCTGAATGTTATTGCTTATAATATGTTCTTACATTTTTTTTATTATGAGGATGCATTATATTTGCAGACTGTTGATAAAATTTTAATACAACACATAATTGGCAACCAAAGATGTTATATAATAAGAAAAAACATTTGTAGGACAGTAAACATAATTCTTGTGATTCAGTTTAAATATATTTTTTCCAAACAATATAAATTGCCAATCCTTGGTAATTGGTTGGTATCCTGTGTCATTTGATGTACCCTGGACACATGGAAGCCTTGCCATCACCTAAAATGCACAAGTTCAAGAACTTAATTGAATATTCTCCATTCAACTGGATGCATGCAGCTTCATACACAATCAAGAAATGCTGCATTATCCAGAATAGAATAGCCTACTAACATGCCACCACATCCACCAAATTGAAAATTCAGGGCCTCTAACCTGTGATGCATTTTCTGTTATTATAAAATGCATTGCAATTATTCACATTGGCACCTCCAATCTCACTTCCCAAACTTGTGACTACTATTTCGAAGTAAGGCAAAGGCAGCAGGTACAAGGGAACTTCACTACCTGCTGAGTCCTTTTAAATTATACATTATCCTGGCTTGGAAGTATATTGCTTTACCTTTATTGTCATAAAGCCTAAATCCTTGACACCCCCTGCCTAACAGCACAAAAGAGTGCTTTCACCAGAAGGTCTGGTTTATCACTAAATTCAGAGGGATTTTGGATGGACAATAAATGCTGGCTTTGCCAAAATGCCACATTTTATTAAATCAATTTTAAAGATTCATCTATTCACTATTGTTTTAAACACTGGTTTAATCTTGTGTATGGACATTCTACATAGTTTTAACAGCCAAATGATGCAACCATCTGTTGTTAAATTTATTAGATGCTAATGAATATTTCAGTTCTTTTCATATTAAGTGAAATTGTCAGTATTGAACTCCTGCAAAAATCACAGAAGTAAAATTCTAATGAGTCAACTATTTAAAAATATGGAGAGCCAATGTGTTTTTTTTATTGCAGCAAATATTTTGTGAAAATAAGTAATTGCAATGTATGATTTCTGAGAATTTTTTTCTCAGCAGATCAGCTGATAAGCTTGGAGAAAATAGATGGGTTAAGTTATCAGTGTGCACACTACTTTCACATCTAAAAAAACCTCACATATCTCAATTGAGATGATTGTTATCCATCATTATGGAGGACCACTGTGTTTGCTTTAAAACTTCAGACAAATTTAGCTAAATATTCAAAATCTGGTTCCTTTGGTCTAATTTAAATGAAAGATTAATGAACAGTTAGTTTATTTAACTGTAGATTAATTAAAATTTTGAATCACACCACTAACCTGTTATTGAAATGCAGAATGTTAAATAACTTGTGAAATGTAACTATGCTAAACTTTAAACTAAGTATTACTTCAGTAGATTTAATAGTACTTTAATTATGATATTTCCAAATAATATGGTAGACAAAGGTTTTTCTAAGTGATTCGAAACAGAAATTTGTCGTATGTGTGATTCCACTGTCTTTACATATGTTTAATAGTCAACGCCGTAGCAAATACTGAATAAAAAAACTGTGCTTAGATGTTTAGCATCAATAAATGATACATTTTAAAACTCTCTAGGATAGAGATCATTTTGAGCGTAATTCAATATTTTATGTATTCAGAATCCCAGCTTTGTTTAAAAGATTAGCTTGCATTTACCTTTCAGAAAACAAACAAAAAGTTGAACACAATTGATTTTGTTAACACTTTTCAGGAGTTAATATCTTTTAAATCGTTCTGGGATTTTCATAGGGTAAGAGGTATTAAGATTTTGATGCGAGGTAAATGTTAAATTGGGGATAAATTAGAAATTTACCAGCAGAAGAAAGTCATTTGGTTCAGTACATGTGGATTTTGAATTCTACTATTGTACAAAAGATTCATAATTTCATGAACAATGGTTCAAATAAAAGAACATTTTGTGTAGAAATCATACACAATGAAAGTTAACTTTAAAATAGTCTGAATTCCATGCCCAAGGTCACCAGATAAATGCACACCAAGATGTTTATATTACTTCATAAGCCTATGAGCAACAAAATGAAATATTGAAAGTTATCAGTAAATACTAAAAGATTAATTTGTAAATTTTGTTGGACAATTATTTTGCAATATGAATTGATATTGAATATTTAAATATGCGATGCACTGAAACTGATAATTTAAGGTAAAATTACATAGAAACATAGAAAATAGGTCTAGGAGGAGGCCACTTGGCCCTTCGAGCCAGCACCGCCATTCATTGTGCAATTGATCCAGAATTCAGCACATCTAAAAATGGGGTATTTGCTTTTAATAATACCAACTTGCTGTGTGCATAATGGCTGCTACACTTAAAGTACTTGAAAGTTCACAAAGTTGTGCAGGACGTTGGTGAGGCTGAACTAATGTTCAATTTCAGTCAACCTGCTATAGGAAAGTGGCCATTAAGCTGGGAAGAGTGGAGGGACGTTTTACAAAGATATTGTCAAAACTTCAGGGCACAGAATGTGTATCAAATCATGGCTGACATTGATAGGTTTAATACAGATGGTCTTTTTCCAGAGGTAGTGAAATCAAGAACTAGAGGCAAAGGTTTAAGGTGAGTGGGAAACGATTTAATGGGAATCTGAAAAGCAACTTTTACACAGGGTGGTGGGTATATGGAATGAGTTGCCAGAGGAAATATTTCAAGCAGGTACAATGACCAATATTTAAAGGACATTTGGACACATGTATTGATAGAATAGATTTCACGGGACATGGGCCAAATACAACCAAATGGATGTACTAGCATAGATAGATGTTGGGCCGAAGGGCCTGTTTCCATGTAGGATGACTTAGTGTCTCTCTGATTCAATCTATTTGATTATTGCACTTTGGGACATTCTACATGGGATGACATGGGCATTATATAATTATACATTTTTTTTGGTTCCGACATTGGAAGTTAACATTCAGTTTGAAAATATGATTCATGTAATAGATTTTATTTATTCAATTCACTGGAAAATATAATGACCATAAATAAGTTTCGAGTTAAATAAATGTAGTGAAAAAACATGAACAATGAGAATCAGTAGAAAAAATGTGTCGAATAAACCTTTAAAAAGACATAGAAAGATAATATGAATAATGATGTAATAAAAAAATCTGCATCCACCTTTTGCGATCTGAAGGTATTTAAAAGCATTTTAGATCAAATTACAGGCCCTGTTAAATTTAAGGAAATTTAGCAAAAATCAAAATTAAATTCTTAACCAGTTTTATTGTTATTGATTGAGCGAGGACTACAGGCCAAGTCATCAGAACTCCTCTTCCTCAAATGGCACCATGATACATTTTTGATAGTGGTCTCTGTCTTAGGTTTCTCCCAAAAGATGATGCCTCTGCCAGTGCTGGGATCCGCAATTAGTGTAATGAAATGTTGGCCTGAATTATGTTGCAATCTAGAAAAATCACTATTTTCTCCAAACCATTTTGCAAATGATTTTATTTTTACTGCAATAAAATCCAGTGTAGGTTCTTTGGCGTTGTTGCAAATTTGTCTGTTTAAGAATCCATTTCGTGGATTGAAATACGGTTAACATATTAATCTTTTTGCATATGAGAATCTACATTCCAGGCTAAAACCACACTGTCCTTCATGCCATTTTAAGCATGTCGTTAAATCAGCTTACGGTAAATAAGAATGCATGCTTATTCAAGGTGATATTGTTGAGGATTGAAAGCAACCTTGACTCATTATCCTTATCATGTCAACCAATTGCTCACTAGCTTAGATATAGGTTTCAAAGAACATTTATACAAATTTTGCCTAATAAATAAATTACAATAATAGTATTTGAAATATAATTCAAATTCTTAAGGCTAAAGGATTTGAGTAATATATTACACATAAATTATGTATCAAGGCTAATTCAAAATATCTGTAAGGTAGATGATATTCTAATGTCTAAATTATTTTCAAAATTTTCTATTCTAATCACAGCAAACCTATATCTAGGTCTATATGTAAACAGGGCATATGGTATGTAAAATCTTTACAAAGTCATGACATGAATAGTTTTGCTATTTAGTTTATACCAGTGACTGAGGGGCATTTCTTTCTGTTTCTGTTTCTTATTTTTTATTGTTATGTGCTTAGTTATCGTGGAAAGAAAAAAAATCGATAATATCCAATGAGCTAACTCGAGTTAATAATGTGATTTTAAAATCATAGGGGTATGACAAAATTATTGTATTTTGATCAAATTTTCACCAAACTGATTTGATCACCATATCAAGAGCTTTAGTTAAATTTGAAAAAATGTGACTGTGGTCAAAGAATTGTTAAACATAATCAGCAAATTTCAAAGATAATTGAAATAGCGTGTAAAGGAACTGGAACAGAGATTACAAAATATGAAGTGTTCCTTCAACCAAAATACCTTTTTTTAACTAGCATTTCTGAATACGGCTAATTATTTTATGCAATAAAATTACAAACATTGGCCTTGCGAATTATGCAAATAATACATTTTCATAACGCACGTAGATTAAATGGAAAAAGTACAAAATTGTCTTTTTCTTGTAAGCCAATTCAAGCATTCCTGAAGAATAAAACATCTGAAATATGAAACATTGCTCTAAAACCTGCAGTAGCAATTTTACTCGTATGAGGATCATGCTAATTTGATTTATCATCTTATGTAAATGACAAAGCTTATGGTTAAAATGTGCATGCTGTATAAACCAGTGGAAATTCATAACATCTTTCTTTGCTGAAATTAAAGGTTAATTAGAAAGCTATATGCATGTTTCTGTATGCTAAAACTATTAGGAAAGACTGTATTAATCTATTATGGAGTACAGGTCTTGTGTTGCCACCATTTTATGACAATAACCATGGTGAACAAAACGTTCGACTTAAAATGTCCGCTTTTTCACATTCTCGAATTGCGTGTGCCAATAAACAATAAGCATGCATAGCCTTGAATATCAATTATTTAATTAGCACCTTTACCAAGCATGCATTGCTCGTGGTACAATTACAATGCATTACAATCAATGATAATTCTCATCCACATTTTATTCTGTTATATCACTGTAAGTTATTTTAAAATCAGATAAATGCATGTACTTATTTTTATTTCTCTTGCACTTCCATAGTTCTGTGTAGTTGTAGGTATACAAATCACCATAAAAAACTATTGGGTTTTAAATAATTTTTCAAGTCAAATTGAAACATTTCATTTTATTTTTAAATTATCTTACCTTATACACTTGTTTCACAGTAAATGTTTCTATTTATAATATTCAAGAGAAATTTATCAAATGATTTAACATTACTGTTTACACGCATCAGCAATTCCCCAGAGTATAAATGGGTTCATATATATTATAATTGCTTGAACTCATTTGATGTACTCAAACCAGCTATTCATTTTGGCTCCCTACTATGTACTTCTGACATTTTTAGTAAATGTTATATCAGCCTAAAATATCTACGTTCTATAGATGATAGGATAATTATCAGGAATGCATGCATACATACAATGGGTTGGTAATATCTGTAAAAATCCAAATATATGTCTACTTCTATAAATATTAAACTTAATTGTAATATAACTGGTTGCTTATTCTGACAATGTCCATATTTTAAAATGTATAAGCTTTAGTACATTTCCAAAAGCTAAATATGTACACATTTTAGATTTACAATTATGTAAACATCATGAGAAAATTTGTTTAAATATGTAACATCACAAGGTTTTGGGGAAATAACCATTTTTATGTCTATCAGAGATTAAAAGAGATGCTTTTAAGGGAAATGAATATGAATTTGTTTGAATGGACTATAATGAGGTGTGTGGATACTGACTACACCACAGTTACTTTGGTGGGAAGCAGTAGTGATAGATGGTCAATTTTATTGCTTCCAACATAGCAAAACCTGAACAGCTAGCTGGTTATAAACATGCAAGTTATTTAAATGCCAGTGTCCTGTCTCGAGTAATATTAACACAAACTTTTAAACTTTTTCATGACAGCTCATGTTTTTACTTAGTTACCAGTTGAATAAAGCAAAGAGTTTAGCAAAATGCTCATTAATTACTGAGTATTTGATTTTGTTGCAATTTTTTGAATTAACAGTATTTAACAATTCTAATAGTCTTTATTATTTTAATATATTTTGGTTCAGCAATTGTTTAATTTCTCGTCATATGAGAGATTATGATGAGGGATTATATCATATTGTAGAACCACATTGGTAAAATTATTAAGATATCATACAGATACAAAAATAAGAATTAAACCTATGCAGTTCCATAGGTATTATGCATTCATTTTTGGAATGTCCCAAAGCACTTTACAAAGAATCAATTACTTTTGAAATGCCTTCATTGTTCAATAGGGTAAATGACTGACAATGTGTGCATTTACGTAATTGTGGGATGTATTATTGAATGTTCACAATTTTTAATACTTGTTCATGCTATGTAGATAAAAATTGACAAGTATTCATTCATAACCAAGCCCCACTTTCTTGGAAAAGCTGATGATGAATATTCTGTTTGAAATATTGCACTCCTTATGGAATTGGTGTTCTCGCTATCATTTTAAGTAGGAAATTCCAGGATTCTGAATCTGTGGGGATGAAAAAATGGCAGATGAGTGTGACTTAGTGAAGAGTTTGAAAGTGATGCTTTAAACACCTTAAAAGAAATGTAGTTGCAAGGGTGTGAGGTCTAGTGAATTGATCCTGTAGATCATATTCTTAAGGGGTTGGACAGGCTAGATGCAGGAAGATTGTTCCCGATGTTGGGGAAGTCCAGAACAAGGGGTCACAGTTTAAGGATAAGGGGGAAATCTTTTAGGACCGAGATGAGAAAAACATTTTTCACACAGAGAGTGGTGAATCTCTAGAATTCTCTGCCACAGAAGGTAGTTGAGGCCAGTTCATTGGCTATATTTAAGAGGGAGTTAGATGTGGCCCTTGTGGCTAAAGAGATCAGGGGGTATGGAGAGAAGGCAGGCACAGGATACTGAGTTGGATGATCAGCCATTATCATATTGAATGGCGGTGCAGGCTCGAAGGGCCGAATGGCCTACTCCTGCACCTATTTTCTATGTTTCTATATTGCAGTCCCGGTACATTGTTATATTGAGAGTTGATACTACATTCAATAGTTGATTTATTGATCAAATAAATTGCTGCCTAGGATGTTGGGCTCATTGAATGTTGTTACGTTTTCACTTATGTCAACGGCGGTTTGACACTTTCACTTGATCTTGCCGATGCTGAAGAGACTTTGTGGAGTTAGAAGAGAAAACTGGGTCTTGCAAAGTGCAGTGCTTCTGTTTTTCTCCTGATTAGTGGTGATAGATGGAATTCAGCATCTAGTCAGTGCTGAACACTGGATGTTAATGAAACCATTGACGGTACAGAGAGGCTCTTAAAGATAGTGGAGTCAGGAGATATGGGGAGAAGGCAGGACCGGGGTACTGATTGTGGATGATCAGCCATGATCACATTGAATTGCGGTGATGGCTCGAAGGGCCGAATGGCCTGCTCCTGCACCTATTGTCTATTGTGGTTAGGATATATTGTATTCAAGATGATATTACTAGTCATCTGATAATATCACCTTAAACACGAATAATAACTAAGAGGGTCTGCTTAATTACCGTAGAAGTTGGCAATTGGGGTTGAATACCAGAATTATAGACAGACCTTGATCAGCTGGACAAGTGAGCTGAAGAATAGCTAATGGTGTTTGATGCATATAAGTGTGAGGTGTTACGAAGTCAAACCAGGGCAGGACCTTCACAGTGAATGACAGGAGCTCGAAGATCAAGTCAAGTCAAGAGAGTTTATTGTCATGTGTCCCAGATAGGATAATGAAATTCTACCTTGCTGCAGCACAACAGAATATTGTAGGCATAAATATAGAACAGATCACTGTGTCCATATACCATAGAATATATATAGACACTCATAAATAAACAGATAAAGTGCAATAGGCTGTTATAGTTCAGAGTTTCTTTGAAATTGTGTTTAACAGTCTGTGGGGAAGCAGCTATTCCTGAACCTGGATGTAGCAGATTTCAGGCTCCTGTACCTTCTACCTGATGGCAGTGGAGAGATGAGTGTGTGGCCAGGATGGTGTGGGTCTTTGATGATGCTGGCAGCCTTTTTAAGGCAGCGACTGCTATAGATCCTCTCGATGGTAGGGAGGTCGGAGCCGATGATGGACTGGGCAGTGTTTACAACTTTTTGCAGCCTTTTCCACTCTGGGCACAAGTTGACGAACCAAGCCACGATGCAACTGGTCAGCATGCTCTCTACTGTGCACCTGTAGAGGTTCGAGAGAGAGTCCTCCTTGACATACCGACTCTCCGTAATCTTCTCAGGAAATAGAGGCGCTGATGTGCTTTCTTTATAATTGCATCAGTGTTCTGGGACCAGGAGAGATCTTCGGAAATATGCATGCCAAGGAATTTGAAGTTCTTGACCCTTTCCACCATCGACCCGTTGATATAAACGGGACTGTGGGTCATCCTACCCCTTCCAAAGTCCGTAATCAGTTCCTTGGTTTTGCTGGTATTGAGGGCCAGGTTATTGTGCTGGCACCGTTTGGTCAGTCGGTCGATCTCACTTTTATACTCTGACTCGTCCCCATAAGTGATACGTCCCACAACAGTGGTGTCATCAGCGAACTTGATGATGGAGTTCACACTATGACCGGCTACACAGTCATGAGTATAGAGTGAGTACAGCAGGGGGCTGGGCACGCATCCTTGAGGTGCTCCCATGCTGATTGTTGTCGAGGATGACACATTTCCACCAATACGAACAGACTGTGGTCTGTGAATGAGGAAGTTGTGGATCCAATTGCAGAGGGATGTGCAGAGACCCAGATCTGAGAGCTTGGTAACCAGCTTGGAGGGGATAATTGTATTAAATACCGAGCTGTAGTCAATGAACAAGAGCCTGACATATGAGGCTGTGTTGTCCAAGTGGTCCAGAGCAGAGTGGAGAGCCAGCGAGATCGCATCCACCGTTGAACTGTTGTGGCGGTAAGCAAACTGCGGTGGGTCCAGGTTTTTGTTGAGGTAGGAGTTGATTTGCTCCATGATCAGCCTCTCAAAGCACTTCATCACCACCGGCGTTAGTGCCACTGGTCGATAGCATTGAGGCACGTCACCTTACTCTTCTTGGGCACTGGTATAATTGATGCCATTTTAAAGCAGGTGGGAACCTCAGACTTCAGAAGTGAGAGGTTGAAAATGTCCGTAAAAACTCCAGCCAGTTGGTCCGCACAGGTTTTTAGAACACGACCGGGTATACCATCAGGTCCAGGCGCTTTTCGAGGGTTCACCCCTCTGAAGGATCTTCTGATGTCGGCCTCTGTGACTGTGACCAAAATACCATCACGGCGAATGAAGGCTCGTGAAGGCACATCAGTGTTCTCCCTATCAAAGTGTGAGTGAAAAGCATTGAGTTCGTCAGGGAATGATGCTTCACTGACATATGAGTTGCCTCCTGATTTCGCTTTGTAGGAGGTGATTGCATTCAGGCCCTGCCACAGCTGCCGAACATCTGTCTCATCCTCCAGCTTGGAGCAGGAGTCCCTTTTGGCCTTTTTGAAGGCCCTTACCAAGGTCGTATCTGGACTTCTTTTAGACCTCTGTATCTCCAGACCTGAATGCCCGGGAACTGGTCTTCAGGAGAATGCGGATCTCATGGTTCATCCAAGGCTTCTGGTTAAGAAACACTTGGAAGGTTTATGTTGGGATGCAGTCCTCCATATATTTCTTTATGAAGTCTGTAGCAACTGTTGCGTATTCATTCAGGTCCATTGCCTAGCCCCTGAACATTGCCCAGTCTACAGACTCCAAACATTCCTGGAGTTGTTCCTCTGTCTGGGGAGGAATGTAGACCGCGGTCAGGATGATGGAGGTGAATTCCCTCGGTAGGTAGAAGGGACGGCACTTCACCGCCAGATGTTCGAGGTGTGGAGAGCAGGAGTTGGACAGGACTGCCACGTCGGAACACCACGCAGAGTTGACCATGAGGCAGACGCCCCCTCCTCTCCCTTTCCCAGATGCCAGTGTACGGTCCATGCGATGGATGGAGAAACCTTTAGGCTGGACCGCTGAGTTTGGGGAGCTGGGGGTGAGCCATGTCTCTGTGAAACAGAACACAGAGCATTCCCTCAGCTCCCTTTGGTAAAGCAACGTTGCTCTTAAGTCCTCCACTTTATTTTCAAGGGACTGTACATCGGCCAGGAGGATGGTAGGGAGAGGGGGTCGAAGTCCCCTGCGCGTCAGTCTGGCCTGAAGTCCTGCCCGTCGGCCACGTTTCCGGACACTATGGAGGCTTCCCCTTTGTTTCCAGGTACTGTGTTTACTGTACCTGCTGTTTCTGTGAGCCTGTGCTGGAACGAGGATTGCCTCATAGTCGGCAGCTCCAGCTCCGTTGCTCCTGGGAGATCCTGCCCGTCGGCTCCAGAGGTCTTCCCAGTGATTTCAGGTACCGTACCTGTGATCCCCTGTCGGGTCGGGTGCTCTCTAGCGATCGAGGGAACGCTTGTAGTCAGAGGCTCCCGCAGCTGCGGGGATCGCGATATCGCTAGTGCCTTCAAGTGCATTAGCAGCTTGTCTGTTACGGCGCCGATTTCTACCAATTTCTGCCATTTTTCTAATCCAGGTGAGTTGATTGAAGGTATAAATAATGGGAAGGGATTATGGACTACATGTACACGGTTTCCAAAATGTGGTGTCACAGATAGATAGAGTGGTAAAGAAGGCTTTTTATACATTGGCTGTCACCTGCAAAGGGCATGTCCCACTTGGGAACCTAATCCGCTAGTTTTGGCGAGCTTACCCTTGTCTCATACTCGCAGCTTGGTTGACACGAGGTCTTCGTAACTCTCCTTCCTGCTCGAGAGCGGTCTCCGCGTACTCGAGGCCTCAGCTAGGTCGCGGCGTTTTTTTCAATATGTTAAAAAATGCCCCCGAGTAAAAACAGGTCGCCATGGAAAAAATCAATACTTTGTTTACTCGTAGGTTTAGTCGTAGTAGATCGTAGTAGGTCGGCATGTTAGTCGTAGGCAATCGAAGGTAGTCAAAGGTAGTCGAAGGTAGTCGTAGATAGTCTTCATATAGCCAAAGGGAGGTCGAAGGAGATCGAAGGAGGTCGTCTTCACTCTCCACTATTCGGTGTCCAATTTTCCCGAAGCTAGTAGAAGCTAATCTTCAACATTGTCGAAGGAGGTCGAAGGAAGTCTTCTGCATAGTGAAGGAGGTCTTCAACATGTCATTTTTTCAAACCAATTAGGTCGCCCAAGTGGGACAGCCCCTTTAAGGTATTAAGTATGGAAGTTGGGACGTTATGTTATAGTTGTAGAAGACATTGGTGAGGCCACATTGAAGTATTGTGTTTAGTTTTGTTCACCCTGCGATAGGAATAATATTATTAAGCTGGAAACAGTGCAGCAATGATTTAAGAGAATGTTGCCAGGATTCAGAGGTCTGAGCTATTAGGAAAAGATTGGGCAAGTTATGACTTTATTTCTGAGAGTGCTGGCAGCTAAAAAGTGATCACATAGAGGTGTATAAAATCATGATGGGAATTGATAGGGTGAATTAACAGAATATTTTACCCAAGGTAGGAGAATAAAGAACTAGAGAACAGGTTTGAGGTGAGAGGGAAAGATTTAATAGCCTGAGGGAGGGGCGACCTTTTCACACAGAGGGTTGCGGGTATATGAAATGTGCTGATAGAAGAAGTGGTTGAGTAGGTACAATAACAACATTTAAAAGATGGTTGGACAGGTACATGGATTGGAAAGGTTTAGAGGGACATGTGCCACATGTGCCTAAATGGGATTAGCTTAGATAGGGCATCATGGTTGGCATGGAGGAGTTGGCTGAAGTGCCCACTTCCATGCTATATGACTCTATGAATGAAACAGGCCACATTACACAAAGCCGAGCTAAAAACAAAGGGCTGGAGGAATGCAGCAGGTAGAGCAGCATCTATCGGGAGAAATGGACTGACAGAGTTTCAGGTTGGAACTCATCTTCAGTCTGGCAAATTTGTATTTAATGAGCTACCACAAACACAAATAAGCAGATAATCGGTTTCATATATCTTAATTTGAAGGACAAATAGTAGGCTTGGCATCAGAAAAATAAATCACCACTCTCAGAAACAGTGCCATTGGATTTATTTTATTTTAATTTACTAAAAGGAGCAGACAGGACCTTCGTTCAAAATTGAACAGTGATACATTCCCTGTTGGAACCTTGGCCAAGATTTTACACTCTGGAAGATGATATAATAAATCTGCAAACATATGACATATGACTCAGAGGGAAAGGTGCTACCTATTGAGGCCCAGTTAATGCTAGAAAACTGTAAAGTTATGCCCCTGTCCCACTTAGGAAACCTGAACGGAAACCTCTGGAGACTTTGCGTCCCACCCAAGGTTTTCGTGCGGTTCCCGGAGGTTGCAGGTGGTTGCTGGAGGTTGTGGAAGCAGGTAGGGAGACTGACAAAAACCTCCGGGAACCTCCGGGAACCGCACGGAATCATTGGGTGGGGCGCAAAGTCTCCAGAGGTTTCCGTTCAGGTTTCCTATGTGGGACAGGGGCATTACAGATGGAAACCACAACATAGGAATGTCTTCCCATCAAGTGGCCTTAAGCTAGTTTCCTAACTGAGTTGCAGTTATATCTTGGAATCCAGTGCATAAAAGTCAGTGTTAACACAAAATAGGTGCAGGAGGAGGCCATTTGACCCTTTGAGCCAGCACCGCCATTCGTTGTGATCATGGCTGATCATCAACAATCAATAACCCGTGCCTGCCTTCTCCCAGTATCCCTTGATTCCGCTATCCCCTAGAGCTCTATCTAACTCTCTTTTAAAAATCATCTAGTGAATTGACCTCTACTGCCTTCTGTGGCAGAGAACTCACAAATTCACAACTCTGTGGGTGACATTTTTTTTCTCATCTCAGTTTTAAATGGCCCCCCCTTTATTCTTAGCCTGCACCCTTGGTTCTGGACTCCCCCATTCTTGGGAACACTTTTCCTGTATCTAGCTTGTCCAGTCCCTTTATAATTGTATACGTTTCTATAAGATGCCCTCTCATCCTTCTAAATTCCAGTGAATACAAGCCCACTCTTTTCAATCTTTCCTCATATGACAGTCCCGCCATCCCGGTAATTAACCTTGTAAACCTACGCTGCACGGCCTCAATAGCAAGGATGTCCTTTCTCAAATTAGGAGACCAAAACTGCACACAATACTCCAGATGTGGTCTCACCAGGGCCCTGTATAACTGCAGAAGGACCTCTTTACTGCTATACTCAAATCCTCTCATTATGCAGGCCAACATGCCATTAGCTTTCTTCACTGCCTGCTGTACCTGCATGTTTGCTTTCAGTGACTGGTGTACAAGCAGACCCAGGTCTCGTTGCACTTCCCTTTTTCCTAATCTGACACCATTGAGATAATAACTGCCTCCTTGTTCTTGCTGCCAAAGTGGATAACCTCACATTTATCGACATTATACTGCATCTGCCCGCATCTGCCAGCTCACTCAGCCTGTCCAAGTCACCTTGCAACCTCCTAGCATCCTCTTCGCAGTTTACACTGCCCCCCAGCTTTGTGTCATCTGCAAATTTGTTAATGTTACTTTTCATCCCATCATCTAAATCATTAATATATATTGTAAATAGTTGTGGCCCCAGAACTGAGCCTTGCGGCACTCCACTCGCCTCTGCCTGCCATTTTGACAGGGACCCATTTATTCCTACTGTTTGTTTCCTGTCTGCCAACCAGTTCTCTATCCATGTCAATACCCTACCCCCAATACCATGTGCTCTAATTTTGCCCACTAATCTCCTCTGTGGGACCTTATCAAAGGCTTTCCGAAAGTCCACTGATACACTACATCCACTGGCTCTCCTTAATCAATTTTACTTGTCACATCCTCAAAAAATTCCAGAAGATAAGTCAAGCATGATTTCCCTTTCATAAATACATACTGACTTGGACTAATCATTTTACTACTATCCAAATGCGCCGTTATTACTTCTTTAATAATTGACTCCAGCATCTTCCCCTTCACCGATGTCAGGCTAACTGGTCTATAATTCCCGATTTCTCTCTCGCTCCTTTCTTGAAAATTGGGATAACATTAGCTACCCTCCAATCCACAGGAATTGTTCCTGAATCTATAGAACATTGGAAAATTATCACCAATGCGTCCACAATTTCTAGAGCCACCTCCTTGAGTATCCTGGGATGCAGACCATCAGGCCCTGGGGATTTATCAGCCTTCAGTCCCATCAGTCTACCCAATACTATTTCTCACCTAATGTAAATTTATTTCAGTTCCTCTGTCTCCCTAGATCCTCTGTCCTCTAGTGCATCTGGGAGATTGTTTGTGTCTTCCTTAGTGAAGACAGAACCAAAGTACCTGTTCAACTCTTCTGCCATTTCCTTGTTCCCCATAATAATTTCACCTGTTTCTGCCTTCAAGGGACCCACATTTGTCTTACTAATCTTTTTCTCTTAACATACCTAAAGAAGCTTTTACTATCCTTTTTTATATTCTTGGGCAGCTTAACCTGGTACTTCATCTTTTCACCCCGTATTGCCATTCTGTTGTTTTTTGAAAGTTGCTCAATCCTCTGGCTTCCGGCTACTCTTTGCTATGTTATACACCATTTCTTCTAGTTTTATTCCATCCCTAACTTCTTGTCAGCCACGGTTGCCTCCTACTTCCCTTAGAATATTTCTTCCTCTTTGGAATGAAATGATCCTGCGTCTTCCGGATTATGCCCAGAATTTCCTGCCATTGCTGTTCCACCGTCATTCCTGCTAGGATCCCTTTCCCGTCTACCTTGGCCAGTTTCCCTCTCATGCCTTCATCGTCCCCTTTGTTCAACTGCAACACTGACACTTCTGATCTAACCTTCTCCCTCTCAAATTGCATATTAAAATTTATCATATTATGGTCACGACCTCCTAGCGGTTCCTTTACCTTGAGTTCCCTTATTAAATCTGTTTCATTAGATAACACTACATCCGGAGTTGCCTTTTCTCTGGTCGGCTCCATTACAAGATGTTCTAAGAATCCATCTCGGAGGCACTCTACAAACTTCCTTTCTTGGGGTCCAGAACCAACCTGATTTTCCAAGTCTACCTGCATATTGAAATCCCCTATCACCACAGTGGCATTATACAATACAATACAATACAGTACAATACAATCAGTTTTATTCGTCACATTACCTTTGTTACATGTGTTTAAGAAGGAACTGCAGATGCTGGAAGATCGAAGGTACACAAAAATGTTGGAGAAACTCAGCGGGTGCAGCAGCATCTATGGAGCGAAGGAAATAGGCCACTTTTAACTCCTGCTGCAACTTACACCACCTATTTCCACTTATTAGTATCTTCTTACCTTTACAATTCCTCAATTCTATCCACAGCGTCTCTACATCGTCAGTCCCTATATCACCCCTCGCTAGGCACTGAATTACATCCCTCTCCAAGAAAGCTACTCCACCTCCTCTGCCTGTCCTTTCTATAGGACATATAACCCTGAATATTCAGTTCCCAGTCCCGAACCTCCTGCAGCCATGTCTCTGTAATCCCCACAGTGTCATATCTACCAATCTATAACTGAGCCTCAATCTTATCCACTTTACTTCTTATACTTCGTGCATTCTTATAAAATACTTTTAATCCATTACTCGCCTCACCTTTCACATTGATTCCTATTTCACTTGGCCATACTCTCCTATCCCTTCATGAGCTTTCTGCCCCGTTAATTCTGGTGTCTTTCATAACTTTTCCTATACTCTCTTTCCCTTTAACTCCATCCTTGTATTTCCAATTTGTCTCCTCCCCCCCGCTATTTAGTTTAAACTTGTTTCACTTGTGTTAAATTAGAAGGTTACACTTATTGTCCATTTATTAGTTGCTCTGCAAAGTTGACGTTGTGTTATCTCTGTGAACTGATACAGTCTTTGTGGAGATGTTGCTCTCATAATAACTTAAAATGAGAGATCCCATGACTGTGACCCGGTGACAATGAAGGAATAACAAGTGGGTGTGACATGGAAGACCGCAGTCACATGTCCAAATGGTAGGCGCAAAGTGCTGGAGTGACTCAGCGAGTCCGGCAGCATCTCTGGAGTAAAAGGATAGGTGACATTTCGGGTTGGGACCCTTCTTCAATCCCCACCCGAAAGATGACCTATCCTTTTTCTCCAGCAATGCTTCCTGAGCTTTAAGCAGGATAGAGAGTGGGGAAGGGATGGTAAGACAGGCAATATATATGTTCGGAAGAAGTCAAGATTGCCACAAAGATAAGTTGTCAATGATGTTATTTAATTGACACATTAGAGAGAGGCAACGCAAACAAAATAACTATGGAAGATGCAGAAGGTAAAAAGTGTCCAGCTGGTCAGGCATAACTAATGGGGAGAAAAACGGAGCAATCTTACATATGGATGATATGCAGCAAACTCTCAGTTCCAAAAAAAATGTTACCTGAACTTAGTGAATGTGATATCAATTTTGACGGACTGCAGTTTCCCAGAGGGAAGAAGAGTTATTCTTCCTCAAGTTTATGTAGTGCCTTGTTATAACAATGCAGGAAACTGCAGGCAGATATGTCAGAGTAAAAGTGAGATGGAGAATTAAATTGACAGGCAACTAAAAGCTCAGGGTTACTGTGGTGGGCTAAATGTTGCTCCTTTGCAACTCTGTCATTGTATCTACTTTTAGTTTCTCCATTGTAGGGAAAACCACATTGTGATCCCAAAATGTGCATTGAAAAGAAGTGCATGTAAATCACTGCTTCACCTAGAGGGGCTGTTTGGGTTCCAGGATCGTCGGAGAGGGGACTATAAAAAGATAGGTGTTGCACCTCCTGCAGTTCCATGTGGAAAACACTGTAAGAAAGGGCATGATGAGAAGAGATGGAATCAAAGACGCAGGAGTTATGAGTCCTGGAGTCAGGAGTCCCTTTAGAATGCTGTAAGTAGCAATGTTACAACATTTTGAGATTTTAAAAATCAAGTCTGCAATTTATCCCATCAGATAAAGCATAAAAAGAAGTTTAATTTGACACCTAATTCACTTTCATATCTTCATATATTAAAAAGGTTATGGCCATTTTCATACTCGGAAATTAGGATCTTGTTCCCTATTGCTTTTCCATTGACTTAACACAAAAGCTGTGATCGAGGTCAGTCAAAAGCCCATAACTTTCTTAAAAATTAAGAGAACTGAATGAAATTTTCAGTTATTATAGATTGAAGCATTCTGAAACAAATATGAAACAATCTTACTTGGATGACCTGAAATTAAAGCATATAATTATTTAGTTACCTAATTGTAGCTAATTATAAAATTCAATTACTAGATCTAAACATCTATCCATTTCTTAAGAAAAGGTTAACATTTTTAAATAGCCTAAGTGTCCAAATAACATTCACACAAGAATTCACAATATAACATGATTTTTAAATCTCATTGTCATGAATTTATAGGTCAAATGGAAGGAATTTAGTGTTTAATTCCCGTAAATTAATGGCCATTTTAATCATCTTGCGAGTGAGATTTTGTGGAATGCGATCGATTAGAACGTTGCGGTTTGCGGTGAATTTAAAACCCATATCAGCATGAAAAACATTGCTGGTTCGTATGGGGCCTAAATCACCTTTTCGCAATGTAAAATTTGGATTGAAGTAATCCTAAGAAGCACGTTTATATGTAGAATAAACGGCTTACCTTTATTTGTCCCGTACGGGAGATCCGTCCGGTTGTCGGCGTTGACGGCATTAGAAGTCGATTTTTATTTTACTCCAGAAATTAAATTATCCAGCGATGTTTTTTAAAAACTTGATAGAACAGATGTCGGAGCGATTTCTCAGCAGCAGCTAAGCAGCCTGAGAAAAATCACCTCCGAGAGGCAGGAGAAAACAACATTTTAATCCCCCCCCCCTCTCAAAGGCACCAAGGTCGCGCACACGGCCAGTGGCAGAACTGCAGCACCGCTGAAGGTAATTTTTGTAACATATCTACTGTAAGTGGGGGAAAGGGGAGATGTTCATATGAAGATGGCTATCTCTTTCTTCTCATCTTCAACTTTAATGTTGTTTAACCTGTTCTATCTCACTACTGTCAATTTTGATCCCTCAGCCATTTCCAAATAATCAGATTATGTGATATACAGCAAACCATAAGAAAATCCTTAAACTCAATATTGGGATGCTCAAAGCCACTGCGTTCTGAATCACAAATTACAAATTCTAGCCACCTAATCCACTTTTCTCCCTAACATCTGTCTAAACTAGGCTAGGAGACCTTTGGAACCCATTTCTGCAAGAACTATTAAGCTCATCTATTAATGTAATGGTTCCTGACTTCATTGCTGCTTCATCTCATCTGCTGCTGAAACCTCATGCATGCCTTTGTTACCTCTCAACTTCATTATTCCAATGAACTTTTGGCTGGCTTCCATCATACTACCCTCTGTAAAATTGAGGTCATACAAAACTCATGCTTTGGTCCTAACTTGTGCCAGGAACCTATTCATTCATCACTAGTGATGAATGCTAATCTACATTGTCTTCCAGTTAAGCAACAATTTATTTTATAAGTCTCACCTTTATTTTTAAATCCAACCTTGGCCTCAGTTTACCCTATCTCAGTAATATCATCCAGCTCTATAATCCTTCAAAATATCTGTGTTCCATTTCTGGTCTCTTGATTATCCCTGATGCTGCTGTGAGCAGTCAAATCTTTAGTTGCTAAGCTGGTATGCCTTGTTTTTCCAGGCACTTCGGACCACAGAGTCCATGCCGATCAACGATTGCCCTATATGCTAGCACTATCCAACACACTAGTGCCACCTAATACTCATTTTAATCTTCTATATGCTTAGTGAAATACACCTAATAGACCACGTTTTTGAAAATCTGTCCCAATAGCATGTTATTTGCGTTGGGGTCAAAGTCTTATTAAGCACGTTTTGGGATGCTTTGCTGTGCCGTGTGTTCATATAAGGAGAAGTTGTTGTTGTTTTCATCTGTGGCCAGGATTGGAAACAGAATATGTCACTAGGTGCACTTTTTCAGTATTTTACTCCTATATTCCTGGAAATGCAATAGTGTATGCTGCTGTGGTATTGTGGCACAATAGTTACTGCTGTAGCCTTTCAGTTCCCAGGGATCCAGGTTCAATTCTGATCTTGCATATTCTCCCCATGACTGTATGGACTTCCCAATCATGCTCCAATTACTTTGACATCTCAAAAACAAGATGATAGATTAATTATCTTCTGTGATTTACCTCCTATTGTAGGTTAATGGCAAAATGAATCAAAGAGAGATTGAGAAGCATATTGAGAAATAATCCAAAGCAGGTATAAGAGGAAATAAGAGCGGGAATGGGACATATGAGATTGTTTTTTTGGGAGGTGGCGTGATGCTCCATGTGGCATCCCTCTATGTTATAATAAGTTTCAGATAAGATGATAGAAGTTTAAGCTGCTGAGAACTTGCATTCTATCCTTTTTCTCCTATCAGAGGAAGTGAATAGAAAACAGCTTTGGGGAGATTGGAAGTGTTTTCATGACAATACGTCTTGTCCAGGAGGAAGCACAATGTTGCTTCCTGCTATCAAGCTTATTTTACATCTCCACTGCTTTCCTTGGTTCAGTAATTAAAGCCTCACTTCATGGTGGGTTTGATGATACCTCCCCCCTTCCTCAACCACCTCATGGGTGTGGACCTTGCTATTTATGCAGTGTTTCAGTTGGAAACCAGGTCTGTTAACCACGCTGCTTCCTCAGTGAGGAAAACTTGCACACCATACAGTTAAAGTTTCATAACATGCAGTCCAACCCTGTCTTCTGGCCTTCCCTTACAAATATCCAATCCAAAAAAACAAGACTCTATTATCACAAATTTCATTTGGGATTACAAACCCACAGAATACATAAAAGACATTTGTGTAAATCTAAAGAAAATGGAGGATTAGCACTTCCTAATTTCCTTTTCTACCACTGGGCGACTAATATTAAAAACATAATCTACTGGATGGATGATACATGTCAACAAATAAATTGGTTAAAATTGGAGAGGGAAGATTGTTTGCTTTTTAAACATAGGCGCGATTCTTCTTTCTCCAACACATCTGAATAAATCAATGTATGAGCAGAATCCGATAATACACAGTACCCTACGTATTTGGAAACAGTTGAAATTAAGTCTCAAACTGAGAAATTTCTCTCTCCTACCAATCGCTAACAATCCCTCATTTAAACCGTCTACTTTAGATAAGGCGTTTGCACAATGGAAAAACTCAGGAATTAAAACGATGGGAGATCTCTATGAGAAGGGGATTTTCCACTCGTTTCAAGAACTACAAGAGAAATATCATTTGAAAGCAAGCAATCTTTTTAGATATCTTCAAATCCGAAATTATGTGATAACATATACACAAGACTGTCATTTTATGGGTCCAGATATACCAGATGAGTGTATGAATAGATATGCCGACACAAGCAAGTTAACATCCTACATTTATAACACTCTTTTAATTGTGAATACCCCATCTTCTGAGATGTATAGGCGAGCATGGGATGACGAGTTGGGTTCATTCATTTCAAAGGATATCTGGGAGGAAAGCCTACTATACATACATTACTGCTCTCTCAATGTCAGGCAATCCCTGATACAATTTAAAATACTGCATAGGCTTTACTATTCAAAGACTAAATTGAATAAGATCTTCCCAACCATCTCCCCTATTTGTGATAAATGCCACCTCCAAGAAGCGAATTTAACCCATTCTTTTGCTTCCTGTATAAAGACACAAAACTTCTGGAGGGGAATATTTGATATCTTCTCTAAAATGCTTAAAATTAAACTGGAACCAAATATAAAACTGATCACATTAGGTATGTCAGAGGCCTGTTCTAAGCTAACGATATTTCAAAGACGTTTCCTTGACTACGGCCTAGTAACGGCGAAAAAACTAATGTTCAAATTTTGGAAAAAGACACCAGTTCCCACAGTGAAGATGTGGATTACTGACATGTCCGAGACACTACATTTAGAAAACATTAGGCTTGTTTTGGCTGAAAAAGGAAATCAATTTCTCAAAACATGGTCGCCTTTCACTGAATTTCTGCAGCAATAGAATGGTTGAACACAAATTTAAAACCGATGCTAGGGATGGGTGAGGTGGGGGGGGGGGGGAGGGGAGGTATATCTCCATCTTCCTTTTTCTTATATCTCATTTTTCCTCTTGCACTTCTTTGGTAGTTTAGGGGTCTTTTCCTTTCTCTCATTTATTTTACTTCTTACTTCATTCTCTCATTTATTCTCTTTATTCTTCTTCTTGACTTAGATTTCAATGTTAAAACTGAAGCTGTACAATAATTGTATAGCTGTCATGTCGATTGCCTTATTCCTGTACAAGTGCTAATTAAATAAATAAAACAAATAAATAAAACAAATATCCAATCTCCACCCCACCCACATCAATCCTATTCTACATGACCATCATTGTTTACATCCAAACCTAAGCATTTTAATGGGGTAAAACAAGAATGTAAGGGGCATCATTACATAGTGACACATTGTAGCAGTGCCTCCTAGCACACGCAGATATCGAACCCGGCGTTCGGAAGCCGCGGAGGTGCTGTTGTTTTCGCGCGGTTTTTCACAAGCGCGCGCGAGTTCAGCGCTGACCACCGTTGTGGGCAGACGTGTCTGATAAGCCTGTATGCTGGATATCGAACTTTTGAATAAAGATCTGTTGGAATCTCCAGTAGTCATTTCTCAGACCACTAAAACATGTTGTTAATCCTTTAGAAAACAACAGTGAAGAACTGGTGTTTATCTTGTAGCAAAAGTGCCGAAAAACAGGGAAGATTGAGAAAATGTGTGTATGTATAACCTTATGAAAATCTTCATTGAAGTAATGTGAACATGTCTGGTTCCTATCTTATATAAAATATATAGAAAGGCTGGAAAAGTCACAAGGGAGATTAATTAAAATACCTGCGCTGATTAGTTATAACTTTCAGCAAACATTGAACATATTTAAATTGTTTTCTTCCGATAAGAGAAATAAAGGCATGACCTGAACATATGTTAGCATATTTTTAGAATTCAGAAACAATGGAGGTGTGAGTACTACTGGGACAATTCAAAAGGGTCAGCAACAAGTGAGATGGGATATGGCGATCATATTTTTCAGGGAAATTGCAGCTACAGGTATGTACAAAAGTCATCTCACAAAGATAATGGGAGACTTTAATTATTCAAATACAGACTGGGATAGCAATGACATAAGGGCAAAATGAGGCAATGTTTCTGTCTTAATGAAGAAGGTGGCTTTACTGGACTTGTTTCTGGGAAATTAGCCAGGCCACTGGTGCAGATATATAAGTGGGGACATCCCAGAAATAATATCATACGGTGTAGAATAGACCACAAAAGGCAAAAGTGATCAATTGGAAGAGGGCCAAATTCATTGGAAAAAGAACAGAACTAACCTGGGTAAATTGGGATTGAACTTAAGTGCTGAACTTTAGAGCTAATTAAACAGTATGGCCTTTAAGACCTCCCGTGCGTGAGAACGACAGGGTGATGAGCCAATGCTCCCTGGATCAACAGAAAGAACAGACTTAAAATGCATATGGAAGGAGCTGGGCTGTTAACACGTGAGAACCAGGCTCATTACAGAATGTTCATAGAGAAGCAAAAACTAAAATAAAAAAGGACAAGAGAGATAATGAGAAAAATAGATGGCAAATTGAAAGGGAATGTTAAAATACTCCAAGGGCAAATAAACTGGAAAAGTGCGTGAGAGGAAAGATGGGGCTGATCAGTGACCATAAAGGACCTCTACTCATGGATGCATAAGGCATGGCTGACCTCCTCACTGAATATCTTGCATCATTGTTCACTAAAGGAGTCTTAGCAAATGATGATACAGTTGAGAAGCTGGATGTGCTCAATTGCTGAGGAGTAGGTGCTAGCATAGCTGCTTGGTTCAAATAAAATGCATCCTCGATCGATGAGGGAAATAAAGAGGAAATTTTAGTGGTCCCGACATTAATCATCCAAACATTTGTAAATGTGAGTGCCTGAAGACTGGAAATCCATTATTCCTTTAAACTGGGTGTAGGCCTAATCTTGGTGGCCATAGACCAGTCTTGAACATTTGTTTGTAGAACCACCAGGGACATAATTAATATAGTAACTAACATTGTGTAGGCTTGCCGAGAGAAATTCAACATAGATTTGTTGAAGGCATAATCCTAAAATTATTTTGATGATGAAGCAGTGACAATTTTGAAGAGGAAAATGTGGTTGAGGTATTAACTTCCAAAAGATATTTGATCAGATGTTAAATAATATGCTTGCCACCCAGACTGAACCATAGAACCGAAGAGGCTGCACTTAAAAGAAAAACTATGCTGTATACATAGAAACATAGAAACATAGAAAGTAGGTGCGAGAGTAGACCACCAGGTCCGTCGAGCCCGCACCGCCATTCGCTCATGGCTGAACACTAAACAGACACACTTACCCACAAACAGTAGACACAAGACACAGAACACAAGACACTACCCTCCCCTTTATACCGCTATCACCCCTCTCCACCCCAAAAACCTCGTGATCTCCTGGGGGAGGCAAAAAACCGGATAAAAACCCAGGTCCAATTCGGGAAAAAAATCCGGGAAATTCCTCTCCGACCCCAATCTAGGCGATCGACACTTGTCCAGGAGATCACTCAGGTCTTACTATACTAACCATACCTAGGTCCATATCCCTGCCCTCTCCCCGTAGCCCCTTATCCCCTTGGCAGCTAAAAAACCATCTATTTTAGTCTTAAATATATTTAAAGTTTCTGCTTCCACTGCTCCCTGGGGCAGTGAATTCCATAAATTAACCACCCTCTGGGTGAAGAAGTTCTTCCTCATCTCAGTTTTAAAAGAGCCCCCCCTTATTCTGCAACTATGTCCCCTAGTTCTAGTATAAAATGAATCAGGGTAATAAGTCGTTCATCAAACTTTGAGGATGATACAATAGAATTCCTCTGGGATTGTGGTAAGAACATTGCATTTCCTAATATGTATTAAAGATTAGAACTTGGGTGTACTACACACTTTTCCCACATTTTAGAAGACATAACTGAGGGAATGGTGACCAGTAAAGATAGAAGCCTCTTGCTCAGAGTAGGGGAATCGAGGACGAGAGGGCATAGGTTTAAGGTGAAGGGGAAAAGATTTAATAGGAACCTGAGGGATGACATTTTCACATAATGGGGGTTGTGTGTATGGAACAAGCTGCCAGAGGAGGTTGTTGAGGGTGGGTCTATTTCAAGTTCAAGTTCAAGTGAGTTTATTGTCATGTGTCCCTGATAGGACAATGAAATTCTTGCTTTGCTTCAGCACAACAGAACATAGTAGGCATTGACTACAAAACATATCAGTATGTCCATATACCAATATATACACACAGGAATAACATTTAAGAAACAGTTAGACAGGTACATGGATAGGACAGGTTTTGAGAGATATGGACCAAACGCGGGCAGGTGGGACTAGTGTAGCTGGGACATGTTGGCTGGTGTGGGAAAGTTGGGCTGAAGGGCCTGTTTTCACACTGTATCACTCTATAACTCTATGAGAAGTAATAGATGGCAAGAAAATAGAAACAGGTTGATGAAATGGGCAAATAGGCAGAAGAAACAATACCGAGAAATAGGTTGCTTTATTTTGATGGGAAGGATGAAAAGAGGCGATATAAACTGAAGAGCACAATGCCAATAAAACAGCAATTTAGGAATATATGTGCATAATCCATAATCCATAATGCATTATCTATAATGCATAATCCATCGAAGGTGGATGTTTGGAAAAAATGGCTAAAAATATGACATCCTTTTAGTCGAAATATAGAGTGTAAGAGAAAGGCAATCACAATGAACCACATTCAGCCACAATTGGAGTATTGCCACCACTTCTGGTGCCTTACTTTTGGAAGTAATATAAACTTCAGAGAGGATGCAGAAGAGATTTATTAAAATCATTCATGGGTTGACCAGCTTTATTTATGTAGACAGACTGGATAATCTGTGGTTGTTCTCACTGGTTTAGCGAAGGTTGCAAGGAGATATGATAGAGGTATTTGAAGTCATTCTGGGTGTAGCAGAGTGGAAGGAAGTAAACTGTACCTAGTGGCAAAACGAATCAAGAACTCGGGATCAAGGAAGTGATCATCAAATGTGTCTATAGATTTTTGATGTAATTGCTTACTGCTAGTATGCCAGTATGTAATCTAAAACATTCAAATTATTTTCTTTCACATTGGTTCTGCAATTCAATCTCATTGAGATTTGAACTAATAGTTAACTGATAACTAATATTATAGTTACATGTGATCATAAATTCAAGTTGGTGTAACATGAAGTTTAGTTTACTGTGCAAAGTGTTCCGGGGAGCCAGTGCCCTAGGAAGCCGTGCGGGCCCGATTCACCTGCTGAACAACTGTGGCGCCGACCAGGACACTCCCCGGTAGGCCCGACTCACCACACAGGCCTCCTGAGGGGACTGTGGATAAGCCGGGCGGTGAGGCATGCCTGGGCCAAAGGAGCCTCAGTGAAGGTGACGATGGGAGCCTCAGCGGTGGCAGTGTAAGCCTCGATGGTGACAGGAGCCACAGCAGTGGTGGGGCCTCACAATCGACCCGTGATCAACGGCCGATGAGCGTGAGGGGGTGAGAGGATGACAACGGGGACCCAATGTGGGGGGGATCGCCATGAGGGACGGTGGGAAAACAAAGGGGGACCCAGTGTGGGGGGGGCGGGGGCACTCTAGTTTAGTATTCTTTGCCCAAGGGATAAGAAACAGGCCCTTCGGCCCACCGAGTCCACACCGACCAGCGATCCCCACGCATTAACACCATCCTACTACTAGGGACAATTTACACATACAAGGTACATCAAGCCAATTAACCCACATACCAGTATGTCTTTGGCGGGTGGGAAGAAATCGAAGATCTCAGAGAAAACCCACGTGGTCACGGGGAGAATGTACAAACTCCATACAGACAGCACCCATAGTCGGGATCGAACCCGGGTCTCCGGCGCTGCAAGTGCTGTAAGGCAGCAACTCTACCACTGCGCCACCATTTGTTTCTTTGTTTGTTTGTTCCTGTTAAGGCGATGTGCACACGGCAGCCAGTCAACAATCGCTTGTCTTTTTCTTTTTCTTTTCACTTTTAACTTCAAGTTTCTCGTATACCCTGTTGTGTGATGTGACTGTGTGGCAGACCAATTTCCCTCCGGGGATGAATAACGTTTTATTGTATCATATCATATCATATTGTATCGTATTGTAAAGTATGAATAATATTCAGGGGATTGTTTGATTATTTAGTAAAATGAAGTGTAATATTAATAACTCCTAGTTTTTATGAACTTTTTGAAGTTAGAAGTGTACATCTGTTAGTGAACACAATAGCGAAATGAAAGTTGTAGTCCACATGTACAATGGCCAATTTGCTTCAAAGATATCAGTCAACATTTTATTGGAAGACAAATTATGATGTTAAACTGACATATATTCTTAAATTAAATATTAGAGCATTTAAACAAGTACGGTGGCGCGACTCACGTTGCAGCGGCCCCTACAGCCTGTCCGTCTTTTTTTTTTTCTCTAGTTAAATGAAGTTGTTCGTGTTTTTTAATAGTGTTTTTAAGTGTGTTTATTTGGGGGGCGGGGGGGGGGGGGAGGGAGAAACTTAAAAAAATCTCTTCCCTGCACGGGAGACCCGACCTTTTTCTTGCCGGGTCTCCGTTGTCATTGGGGCCTAGCACCGTGCAGCGGCCTCCAACCAGAACGACCAGTCGCGGAGCCTGCGGAGCTGCGGACTCACCATCGTGGGGCCTTCCGGCTTCGGGGCGTGGGGAGCGGTGGTGGCTTGCTGCTGCGGCCCGACTCCGGAGCTCGGAGGCTCCAGCTGCAGACTGGGACATCGGGAGCTTGCGGGTCGGGGTGGAGACCGCTTTTCAGAGCTCCCGCAACGCAACTTCTCCAGCCCGTGTTGCGGGGTTGGAACGACCCGGAGCTTCAATGGCCGCGGGACATTCCAACGCCCGCCAGGGGCTCCAACTTATGACTTTTGGGCCTGGAGCAGGGCCGTACATTGCCCGGCGCAGCCTTAAATGGCCGTGGGACTTACCATCGCCCGCCTGGGGCTTCGACATCAGGAGAGAAATGGTGCAGGGGAGAGAAAAGACTTTGCCTTCCATCACAGTGAGGAGCAGATTCACTGTGATGGATGTTTGTGTAAATTGAATTGTTTGTATGTCTTGGAGGAATTGTCTTTGTTTGTATGGCTGTGGAAACGGAGTTTCGTTTGAGCCTCACTGAGGTTCAAATGACATGTAATAAAGTATTGTATTGTAATATTGTACATGGAAATTCTGCACATTTTGGTATTGGTAATGTTAAGGAAATTTAACACCTTTGAGTTTGTATGGCTGGTCTTTTAACATCTTACCACTACTGTAGAATGTTCACCCGTGTATGTTGTTACTCATGAAATGTTGCCAAACGACCCATGAAGATGGGCAAAAAACTAAGAGGATACCAACAGAATTGCAGGGCCTTTGGACACACAAACCATCTCTTTAGCAACCAGTTGTTTTTGGGCCCCACAGTGCCTTATCACCAAGGAAACACATTCCTTACTGTTTGTGAGATGCTGGTAAGGAGATCAGAACCAAAATCTGACACGTGTTATAGCAACAATGGTAATCTCGGAGCACAGTAAGGATAGAATTATCATGGGTTTTATGACAATGAACTTTATACGTTACTAGACCAAGTGCAGACCCGTTGGGTCTGTTTCCCCAACGGCGTTTGCGGGGGGGTGGGGGCTGAGGCATCACACTCACATTAACCACCCCCCAAACACACAGGTGGGGGGAGGGGGGGTGAGAAGAGGGGAGGGAGGGGAGAGGAGGAGGAGGAAACGGGACAGATTTGGGAGGGAAAGGAGAGCGGGGTAGGGGGTGAGAGAGGGGGATGGGGAGAGAGATGTGGATGGGGGGGGGGGGGGATGGGGAGGGAGGGGAGGAGGGAGGGAAGGAGAGAGGGGTGGGTGGAGAGAGGGGAAAGAGTGGGGCAGGAGAGTGGCCCCTCCCTGAAGGGGGGAGAGAAGTGAAGTGGAAGAGAGGGAGGAGAGAGGGATGGGGAGGGGAGAGAGATGTGGGGGGGAAGGATGGGGACGGAGAGGAGGAGGAGGGAGGGGTAAGAGTGTGGAGGGAGGGGGACGAGTGTGGAGGGAGGGGGAGAGAGGTGGGGGGAGAGGGGGGAAAGAGAGGGGGCTCCTGCATAGGCATATGTAAATGGATCCATTCCGATTGGACATATGTGAACATTGGGCATTGTGACATCACACGATGGAACGAATCAAAAGGAAGAAAGGCAGCCGGCAGCCGGACGGACGGATGTCAGGCGGCAGCCACAGACGTTTATATAATAATAGATAGATAGATATTCCTTATAGCCTGGAGGAAGATATGTTGAGGATTTTCCAGTTTTCTATCTATTACTACCTATGAGAGATCACCAATACTCTGTCATCAAAAAGCTGACACCATTTCTGTCTTGGTAGGGAGCAGCAGGAAGAATGAGCATATGCCTTTACATGAAGTGCAGATGTTCTCAAAGTGTAAATGCCATGCACATTGAGTGCATGCACATTGCTTTTGGATGCTGAGCATGGTTGAAAGAGATTCTATTCTTTCAATGTCAAACTGGTGTGTTATCATGTAAACTGCAATGCACAAGCCAGGATCCAGATCCTGGCAGCAATGGCAATGCCTTCATTATTCAACAGTCTGCTTTATCATCTACATTTGAGCTCTAAAATGGTGAGTAAATGTTCAATAAACACTTGTGTCTTGACTTCGATATGCAAGCCATAAATATGGGGGTAGCTGGCTTTCAGAATTAAAGCAATGTTACTGATTAAAAAGTGAACTTCGTAAGGCCAATGCAGCAAGTACAACTTATTTGTCCTCTTCATAAAGCCCTGTAAATCCTTTTATTTGCCGTGATTCATTTGCCAATCATCTTCATTCTGCCTTACCAAGCTCTTAACTCTCACCCAATTGAAACAATCCATCTTTACCTAATCTATCATATTCTTCATGAGTTTAATACTTCCATTGGATCTCCTTATAATTCCATTTATTCCCCATCCTGTCCACATAACTAATGTCATCCATTCCTGAATCGTCAAACTCGAGTACAATAAATAGAGTAAAGTGGAAAATACAGAGTGCAGAATATAGTTCTCAGCATTGTAGCCCATCAACTTCATAGACAAAGTCCAATGTCAACAATGGGGTGAAGGTGATTTGGACAGTGCCCTAGCTTATGGATGGACCATTCAGCTTGATAACAAAAGAAAGTAAGCTATTCCTGAGTCCAGTAGTGCATCATTTCAAGCCTCTGTGTACCTTCTGCTGGATGAAGAAGGAATGACCAGGGTGGGACAAGTCTTTGATAATGTTAGCTGCTTTTCCAAGACAGCATGAAGTGTAGATGGACTCAATGGTGGGAAGTCTGGTCTGTGTGATGGACTGGGCCACATGTACAATCCTCTGCAATATCCTGCTGTCTTGAGTAAAGCTCTTCCCAAACCAAGCTATGATGTGACCCAGGAAATAGGCAACGTTTCGGGCCGAAACCCTTCTTCAGACTGAAGAAGGGTTTCGGCCCAAAACGTTGCCTATTTCCTTCGCTCCATAGATGCTGCCGTACCCGCTGAGTTTCTCCAGCAATTTTGTCTACCTTCGATTTTCCAGCATCTGCAGTTCCTTCTTGAACAACTATGATGTAACCCGACAGTGTGTGTTCCATGGTCATCTGTAGAAATTTGTAAGAGTCACTGCAGTTATGCTGAATTTTCTCAGCCTCCTCAGGAAGTAGAGGCGTTGGTGTACGACAAATCATTGCTCATATCGGACGGGAAAGGAATGGAGGGTTATGGTCTGAGCGCAGGTATATGGGACTAGGGGAGAATACGTGTTCGGCATGGACTAGAAGGGTCGAGATGGCCTGTTTCCGTGCTGTAATTGTTATTATATGGTTATATCAATGCCAAGGAACCACGCTCTCAACCACGAACCATTGATGTTGATTGGGGCAAGTGCTTCACCATGCTTCCTGAAGTCAATAATAGCTCCATCTAGGTCCACTCATTTGCCATGGGTTTATGGTGTTGAAGGTAGAGCTAGAGTCAATAAATAGGTCTAAATTAGGAGTCCTTATGTAGGTGTTCCAGAAATGAGTTTCGGGACAAGTATTTGGCATTTGATGTGGATCTATTGGGACAGTAAGTAAACTTGATAGTGGATGGCAGAGCCATAGTTGAATCATTAAAGCATGCTGCCTCACTTTCCTTTGGCACCAGGATAATAGTAATCTTTATGAAGCATGTAGAGGGCTCAGAACAGAATATAACTAACCGTGGAGGATAACACAGGATGCACAATATATCTAAAGTGCGTCGATAAAAATATCTGACTCCTATCATGTGTTATTACAAAATTACCAGTGCACAATTACGATAGACCAACTAACACATTAACAAGACAACTCCATTCAGACGGTTAGCAGTGGGTAATCAATTTCTGATGATCCTTGTGATGGTGACCCACACAGGAAACTATGAGCTAATGGAATTGAAAACAAATCTTTTGGAAACCTGTTGGAAACTTTGTTGAATGCAACAGCATATTTAGAGACAAAGGTCAGATATTCAAGTGATCAGGATGCAAGTATATTTATAAACAAGTTTGATGATCAAGCTACATATTCAATTTTGAAGAAGTCTGAAGAAAGGTTCAGACCTGAAACATAACCTATCCATGTTCTCCAGAGATGCTGCCTGACCTGCTAAATTACTCCAGCACTTTGTCATTTTTTGGAAACCAGCACCCACAGTTTCTTGTTTCTATATTCAAATTTATTGATAACACAAAAAAGGATATATTATAAACAGTGTAGATGGAATTAGTATAGAAACATAGAAACATAGAAATTAGGTGCAGGAGTAGGCCATTCGGCCCTTCGAGCCTGCACCGCCATTCAATATGATCATGGCTGATCATCCAACTCAGTATCCCGTACCTGCCTTCTCTCCATACCCTCTGATCCCCTTAGCCACAAGGGCCACATCTAACTCCCTCTTAAATATAGCCAATGAACTGGCCTCAACTACCTTCTGTGGCAGAGAATTCAATAGATTCACCACTCTCTGTGTGAAAAAAATTCTTCTCATCTCGGTTTTAAAGGATTTCCCCCTTATCCTTAAGCTGTGACCCCTTGTCCTGGACTTCCCCAACATCGGGAGCAATCTCCCTGCATCTAGCCTGTCCAACCCCTTAAGAATGTTATAAGTTTTAAGGGGTTGGACAGGCTAGATGCAGGAAGATTGCTCCCGATGTTGGGGAAGTCCAGGACAAGGGGTCACAGCTTAAGGATAATAGATGGCGGAATCAACAAAATAGAGCTATTGAGCAAAAAGCTCAGTAAGTCAGGCTGCACCTGCAGAAAGAAATGAACAGATGATGTTTCAGGTAGAGACCCTTCTTCAGCCCCGATCCCAAAATTTGTTTGTCCATTTCTCGCCTCAGATGCTGCCTGGCCTGCTGAGTTCCTCAAGCAGTTTGTATTGTGTTTAAGATTCCAACATCTGCAGTATCCTGTGTTTCCCTAAAACGGGCTAATAATAGAGAGACTGAATTGACAATCCCATGCCAAATAGATTTCAGTGTAGTCATTTGTGAAGACATCCCCTTTGGGCAAAAAAAATAAAATAGCTCATGAAACATATCTTCATCTTCACTATATTTTCGGCTTTCCAGTACTCTCTGGCTAGCTTACAGCTTGTAGTTATCTGAAAGGAGAAAAATATCAGGGCAGTATTGTGTTGAGCAGAGGCACAAAAATTACACATGCATGCTTTCATTAACTATAGCATGTAAATCAGAAGAAATTGTGCAAGGAAATGAAACAAGAATATGAGAAATAATATTAGGCAAGTGTATACAGTCATTTTCTATGTACTCAAGCCTGTCACTAATTATCGACAATAATAACTAACCCTTTCATGGTCAGCACTTCCTTCTCCATCATAAAGCAACTCCCCTGCATTTGGTACCTATAAGTTAGCTGCCGTTGATTGTAATTAGGTACCAGGGCCCTAGTGAGACCACACCTGGAATGTTGTGTGCAGTTTTGGTCTCCCAATTTGAGGAAGGACATTCTTGCTATTGAGGGAGTGCAGCGTAGGTTCACCAGGTTAATTCCCGGGATGGCGGGACTGTCATATGTTGATAGAATGGAGTGGCTGGGCTTGTATACTCTAGAATTTAGAAGGATGAGAGGGTATCTTATTGAAACATATAAGATTATTAAGGGTTTGGACACGCTAGAGGCAGGAAATATGTTCCTGATATTGGGGGAGTCCAGAACCAGGGGCCACAGTTTAAAAATAAGCCATTTAGAATGGAGATGAGGAAAAACTTTTTGCACAGAGAGTTGTGAGTCTGTGGAATTCTCTGCCTCAGAGGGCGATGGAGGCTGGTTCTCGGGATGCTTTCAAGGGAGCGCTAGACAGAGCTCTTAAAGATAGCGGTGTCAAGGGATATGGGAAGAAGGCAGGAATGGGGTACTGATTGTGGATAATCAGCCATGATCATATTGAATGGCAGTGCTGGCTCGAGGGGCCGAATGGCCTACTCTTGCACCTATTGTCTATTGTCTATTGTCACATGGCCTTGCAGGAATGTGGAAAAGTGATAAAGATGGTTGCAGAAAGTGTTTTTGTTTTATTTGGCTCTCGTGATGGAATGGTTAGCATTATTCTGCAGTTATTCAACCAACACATCCACATTATCCAAAATATGGCACAATATTCACCGATTCGCTTCACACTCTTTGCCAGAAAAGAAAAGAAAAGAGAATGCCTGCTCAAAGTCACAAATCTTTTCACCGTCCCTTGGTACACGTGACAATAAACTTAAACAGAACTGATGTGTCTACCATTAAGAGAATATTCAATAGTAAGACAGAAGCTGGGGGTCAAGTCAAGACAACTTTATTTGTCACATACACATACAAGATGTACAGTGAAATGAAAGTGGCAATGCCTGCGGGATTGTGCAAAACACAACACAACAGAACAGAACCAGTATTTACATTTTCTTTAAAAGACACAACGGTAATTACGCCCTGGTGAGATCAGAGTTTACAGTCCTGATGGCCCGTGGGAAGAAACGCCGTCTCATCCTCTCTGTTTTCGCAGCGTAACAGCGGAGGCGTTTGCCTGACCGTAGCAGCTGGAACAGTCCATTGCTGGGGTGGTAGGGGTCCTTCATGATCATGCAGGCTCTGGATCTGCACCTCCTGGTGGTTTGGTCCTGCAGGGGGGGGGGAGTATAGTGTAGATTAGTATGTCTTGACTATATATATATCACCACACAGATTATGCATCCCACACATTCATTATGTAGTCCAGTCCAGATCTTCATCCCTATCCTGGGCACATTAGTCCTGAAGCCAGTGTGTCATTCTCTTTCTTTAGATTTGATGCAGACCATATATAGATAGATAGATAGCCTTTTATTGTCATCCAGACCGAAGTCTGAACGAAATTGAAACAGTCATACATACAATACAATACAATAAAAAACAACAATAAACACATATTAACATCCACCACAGTGAGTCCACCCAACATCTCCTCACTGTGATGGAGGCAAAAGTCTTAGGGCTGCAGTCTCTTCCCTTCTCTTCTCCTTCTGCGCTGAGGCGATACCCCCCGGGCGATGTTAAAACCTGTCCCGCGGCTCAAACACCGCGGCCCGGGGTGGTCGAAGCTGCCGCTCACCAGACCTGCTGACGCAGCCGCTGGCCCGCGGCCGAACCCCGGTCTCAGGCCACCGCCACCAGAACTGCCGTCCCAGCCCCCGGAGCATCGTTCCAGCCCCGAGCCGGATCGCCCTCACGTGAGTACTGCCACCGTCTCAGCCTCGAGCCAGGGCCGCCGCTCCTCCCGTCGGGCTGGGCCGCCCCGACCGGGCGCCACTTCTCCCTCGGGCTGGGCCGCCCCGACCGGGGCGCCGCTCCTCCCTCGTGCTGGGCCGCCCCGACCGGGCACCGCTCCTCCCTCAGGCTGGGCCGCCCCTACCGGTGCGCCCGCTCCTCCCTCGCTGGCCGCCCCGACCGGGGCGCCGCTTCTCCCTCGGGCTGGGGCCGCCCCGACTGGGCGCCGCTCCTCCCCTCGGGGCTGGGCCGCCCCGACCGGGCACCGCTCCTCCCTCGGGCTGGGCCGCCCCGACTGGGCGCCGCTTCTCCCTCGGGCTGGGCCGCCCCGACCGGGCGCCGCTCCTCCCTCGGGCTGGGAACGCCGTACCTCCCCGAGCTCGGCCACTCCGACGGGAGCACCGTTCCTTCCTCGGGCCGGCTGTCCTCATGGTAGCGTCACAGCCCCTCACGAAAGCCCTGTTCCAGCCCCGAGCCGGGCCGTCCTCACGGGAGCGAGCTCAGTGCGAGTCCTGGCGGGCTCTGCCTCCTGAGCCTCGAGGTCGCCAGCTCCGCCATTAGGCCTCAGCGCAGACGGAGGCAGAGAAGGGGAATACGACAAAAAAGTCGCATTCCCCCGCAGGGAGAGACAGCAAGCCCCGGTTCAACCCCCCCCCCCCCCCAAAACACAAACTAAAAACCAAAACTAGACTAACCAAAACGAAAATAAACAACCCAAAAAACACAAAACAAACAGGACTGCCGGAGAGCCGCTGCAGCCAGAGCCGCGCCGCCACCATGTCGTGTTCCCTCCGCTTGTTACGCAATAAAGACTACGAGTTATAACCTCTATGTGTGGGTCTGATCATTCACATGTAGTTCCCATGGTGCGTTCGGCCGAACGCACATTTCTCCGCAGAGGCTTCCTGTCCTGGGCAGAGCTATTGCCAAACCAGATCGAGATGTTTCCGGTCAGGATACTTTCTACAGCAGCAGAGTAGAAGGAGTGAAGGATCCTCAGAGAGACTCTGAATTTCCTCAGCTGCCTGAGGTGGTAAAAGCGCTGCCTTGCCTTTCTCATAGAAACATAGAAACCGCCATTCAATATGATCATGGCTGATCATCCAACTCAGTATCCTGTACCTGCCTTCTCTCCATACCCCCTGATCCCTTTAGCCACAAGGGCCACATCTTACTCCCTCTTAAATATAGCCAATGAACTGGCCTCAACTACATTCTGTGGCAGAGAGTTCCAGAGATTTACCACTCTCTGTGTGAAAAATGCTTTTCTCATCTCGGTCCCAAAGGATTTCCCCTTTATCCTTAAACTGTGACCCCTTGTCCTGGACTTCCCCAACATCGGGAACAATCTTCCTGCATCTAGCCTGTCCAACCCCTTAAGAATTTTGTAAGTTTCTATACATCCCCCCTCAATCTCCTAAATTCTAGCGAGTACAAGCCGAGTCTATCCAGTCTTTCTTCATATGAAAGTCCTGACATCCCAGGAATCAGTCTGGTGAACCTTCTCTGTACTCCCTCTATGGCAAGAATGTCCTTCCTCAGATTTGGAGACCAAAACTGTACGCAATACTCCAGGTGTGGTCTCACCAAGACCCTGTACAACTGCAGTAGAACCTCCCTGCTCCTATACTCAAATCATTTTGCTATGAACAAGCTTGTTCAATATACCCACAATTCTTTGTGTGAAAAACCTAATCCTAAAGTCCCCTTTTAATCTTTCCTCTCTTGCTTCAGTTATAAGTTCCCTTACCCTGGGAAAAGATGTTGACTATCCATGTTGACTATCCATGCCCTTCATGACCTCTATAAGGTCATCCCACAGCGTCCTACACTCCAGTGAAACAAGTCCCAGCCTCTCCTTATAACTCAGGCCCTCCAATCCCAGTAACATCATCGCAAATCCTTTCTGCACACATTCCAGTTTTTTTATTTTGCCCTCTCCATTCCATTCCCCCACACTTCTCTAAACTGACCTACATGTGTTCCTTTTATACTCACTAAATCATTGAACAGGTCAGCATAGGACCAGGCTCTTTGACCCACGATGTTTCAAGCCGATCATGATGCCAATTTAAACTGCACATCTGCCTGCACGTAATTTATATCCTTGAGTTCCATGTCCATTCATGTGTCTGTCTAAATGTCTCCCAAACATTGCTATCATATCCATTTCTCCCACTTCCTCTGGCAGCATACCTACCTAGCACAGTGTGTTTAAAACATCGTGTTCTGTAAATCATATTTAAACAATCTCGACCCCGCCCCCTCACCTTCAGGCCATACCCCCTCGTATTTGGCCACTCTTGTAAATACACACTGATTCATAATTGCACTCAGTCTCCAATGCCCTGGTGCAAACAATACAAGATTGTCCAGCCTCTCCTTACGTTTAATACTCTCTAATCCATGCAACATCCTGACATCCACACAGTACTCCAAATATGGTTACACTTATATAAAACAAAAGTTTCATGACCCTTATATTCAGCAACCTAACTGATAAATCAATGTAATAATGTAATAATAATGGATGGGATTTATATAGCGCCTTTCTAATACTCAAGGCGCTTTACATCGCATTATTCATTCACTCCTCAGTCACACTCGGTGGTGGTAAGCTACTTCTGTAGCCACAGCTGCCCTGGGGCAGACTGACGGAAGCGTGGCTGCCAATCTGCGCCTACGGCCCCTCCGACCACCACCAATCACTCACACACATTCACACACAGGCAAAGGTGGGTGAAGTGTCTTGCCCAAGGACACAACGACAGTATGCACTCCAAGCGGGATTCGAACCCGTTACCTTCCGGTCGCCAGCCGAACACTTAGCCCATTGTGCCATCTGTCGTCCCATGTAGGCCTTTTTACCATCCTTTCAACTTGTTTTGCCACTTTCAGGGAGCTGTGGATTTGCACGCCAAGATCCTTCTGTATATCAATGCTGCTAAGGGCCCTGCCATTTAAACATACTTTCCTTTCACATTTAACCGTCAAAGACTCTTTTTCATGCACTCTTGCATTCTCTCGCACTCATTCAACTGTATCATTGTCCTCACGTGTGAGAAAAGAAGTATAGATGTACCATAGTCTGGTTACCAAAGTGGCAACAACTCGATCAATAGACAATAGACAATAGGTGCAGGAGTAGGCCATTCGGCCTCTCGCGCCAGCACCGCCATTCACTGTGATCACGGCTGATCATCCACACTCAGTACCCCGTTCCTGCCTTCTCTCCATATCCCCTTGACTCTGCTATCTTTAAGAGATCTATCTAACTCTCTCTTGTGAGCATCCAGAGAAACACCTACACTGCTTCTGAAGCAGAGAATTCCACAGATTCACAACTGTCTGGGTGAAAAAGTTTTTCCTCATCTCTGTTCTAACTAGCCTACCCCGTATTCTTAAACTGTGGCCCCTGGTTCTGCACTCCCCTATCATCAGGAACATGTTTCCTGCCTCTAGTGCGTCCAATCCCTTAATAATCTTATATGTTTCAATAAGATATCCTCTCATCCTTCTAAATTCCAGTGTATACAAGCCCTGTCATTCCATTCTTTCAACATATGACAGTCCAACCATCCCGGGAATTAACCTCGTGAACCTACACTGCACTCACTCAATAGCAAGAATGTCCTTCCTCAAATCTGGAGACTAAAACTGCACACAATACTCCAGGTGTGGTCTCAACTTCAGGTGCGGTTCAACTGCAGAAGGACCTCTTTGCTCCTATACTCAACTCCCCTTGTAATGAAGGTCAACATACCATTAGCTTTCAAAGCAACCAACGCAATCAGTATCACTCTTACTCTGGTCATTCTCTCTTCTCCACTCTCCCATCGGACAGAAAATACAAAGTCTTGAAAGCACATACCACTAGATTTAAGAATAGCTTCTTCCCCTTTGTTATCAGACACGTGAACAGACCTTTCATCTGCTAAGGCTGAATTCACAATCTTTCTATCTACGTCATTATTATTGGTTTAGTGTTGTCACCCAAACTGAGATAGGGCGGAAAAACTTTGTTTTGCATGCTATCCAGGAAGGTCATAACATAAATGAGTATAACAAGTCAAGCATAAGATAAAATAAGCAAACTGCTGAATATAGAATCACTGCTGCAAAGAAGCTGCAGATAAAACTAGTGCAAGGGCCGCAACATGGTAGATTGGAAGATGGGAACACATCCCTGGTGAATCTCTGGAACTCTCTGCCACAGAAGGTAGTTGAGGCCAGTTCATTGGCTATATTTAAGAGGGAGTTAGATGTAGCCCTTGTGGCTAAAGGGATCAGGGGGTATGGAGAGAAGGCAGGTACGGGATACTGAGTTGGATGATCAGCCATGATCATATTGAATGGCGGTGCAGGCTCGAAGGGCCAAATGGCCTACTCCTGCACCTATTTTCTATGTTTCTATCCCATTTGTGATTGGGAATACATCCTAGGGAACTAAGAGATATATTCAAGTTGAATACCAATGGGTAAGAAGCTGTTCTGGAATCTGCTAGTACGTATGTGCTTTCAAGGGTTTTTTTCTACTTCTGCCTGATAGAAATGTGAATAAGAGAGCATGACCAAGGTGTGAGTGGTCCTTGATAATTGACTGCTTTCCCAAGTCAGTATGAAGTGTAGATGGAGTCAATGTGAGGGTTGGCCAGTGGTTTGCATAATGGATGCACTGGGCTACATCCATAACGCTCTACAGTCCCTGGCAATATTGGGCAGAGCAGTTGCCGTACTAAACTGTGATGCAATCTGCTCGGATGCTTTCTGTGCTCCATCTGTAGAAATTATAAGTGTCTTTGGGGACATGCACTTTTCAAAATCTACATTTTTTTTGTAGCTGCAACACTATTACGCAATGTTTATTTTCTCTTTTGCAATTCCTCATGTACTTGCGTATGGGAAGATTTGCCTGGATAGTACGCAACATAAACTGTTTTCCTCTGTAGATGTCTTGGTGCATGCGACAGTAATAATAACCAATAAACCAGGAAAAGGTAAAGGATACAACGGATTTAGTAGTGAGCTCAAGTTACCTTCAGTCACTGTAACTCATATTGAATTTCTCCTGCTGAGCCAATTTTCTAATGCACTTTTACTTTCCTGTATCAAATGCACTAACCTCATAGACCTTCCTTGTTACCCCCACAAAACATTCAATCACTTTAACCATTTTCTGACATTCCTCTCTCTTTTGCATGCTTTTGCATTTTGTACAACTGTATTGTTGTATTTTTTCACGAGAACAGAAGCAAACCACAGAACTCTGCATTAAAAGCCCTGTCCCACGGTACGAGTTCATTCCAAGAGCTCTCCCGAGATTTAAAGAAATCAAACTCGTGGTAAGCACGGAGAATGAATGTAGTGGGCACGTCGGAGCTCGGGGACATCTCTTAGCCGCTCGTAACCCTAACAGCAGGTACTCAGGAAGACTCGCTAACTGTGCAGGTAAGCTCGGGAAGACTCGTGAAGATTTTCAACATGTTGAAAAATGTCCACGAGAGCCCCGAGTACCGACGAGTGGCCATTACTGTAAATCTCCGAATTTGATTCAGGGCAAACCCGGGAGAGCTCTTGGAATGAACTCGTACCGTGGGACAGGGCTTTTAGAGTAATATTTGTCTTCAATCTCAAAACACAGTGTACCATTTTGGTCTCCAGTAGGACCGTCTCTTTTGAAAAAAGAAAGGTTAACGAGAAATATAAACGGCACATATGAATTAAATTTATGCAAAAGCAACGATGACCAAGGAAAGGTGGAGCCTTAGTTGTAATTACCGTAATGCTTCATACACTCTCTTTGCCTTCCAAATTTTGTTTTAATCTTGACTTCAACCTATGTGTTGAGTTGAATCTAATAAATTGTAATACATTGGAGAACTACTTAATGTGATAATTCTTGGATGACCTCCAGATCAATCTGTTGTGGATCCAACTATTGTTGTACAATAAGATTGGGTTATTGATAATCTTGTAATAAATAGACCTTCAGGGCAGCATGATTACAGTATGATCAAATGTTACATTGAGTTTGAATGTAATATAGTTCAGTCCAAAATTAGAGAATTATATCTAAACAAAATGACACATTAAATTATGAGGAGAGTTGGTTGTGGTTGAACAGGAAAATATTTTGGAAAGTATATTAGGGGGCAGGCAATGGTTAGCATTTAAAAAAATAATGCATCATTTGCAGAAACATATATTCCTTTGAGGTACACTATCTCAAATGGAAATAAGGTCCATCCATGCCTGAGAGGCGAAATTAAAGGTTTCTAAAGTTGCCAGATATGGCAATATATAGAGCATTTTTGAACTCTGCAAAGGAATGCCAGGGAAATGATCAAAGCAATGGTGGAATACGTGAATAAACTGAAACATACAGTAGACTGTAAGATTTTCGAGAGATATGTGAAAAGTACAAGCCTAAAGGGCCTGTCCCACGAGCATGCGACTGCATGCGGCAAGCGCGACCAAACCAGAAGCGGGGTCTGCGCGGGGGCCACGCGGAGGTTGAGTGATCCCTGTACAGGGCCTGTCCCAACAGCATGCGACTGCATGCAGCGAGCGCAAACAAACCGGATGTGGGGCCGCACAGAGGTTGAGTGATCCCGTACGAGTGGACGTGAAGTTTGAGCAAAGTCCGCGGGAAGTTTGCGCGTGACGTATGGCGCCAAGGCGCTACGTACGGCGTCGAGATGCTGCGTACGGCCTCGAGCGGTGCGTACGGCCTCAATGCGGCTCCGGGCCGGCAGGCCATTGCCGCGCGGAATTTTTGAACACGGTCAGTTTTTCGGATTCCCCAGCGCGATGTCGGGACCAGCTCCGCACAACTCCATATGGCACCGGCGATCGAAGTGGGACAGGCCCCGCGAGGCCGTACGGCTCAAGCGACCACGATAGGTCGCGCTTGCTGCATGGAGTCGCATGCTCGTGGGACAGGCCCTTAAGAGACAAATGTTGCCCCATTATAGACAAAGATAGGGGTATTTACAATTGAGATGAACTAAATGGAAGATAAATTAGATAACTCCTTGTTATTTGTCTTTATGGAAGACACAAAAAGCCTGAAATAGCAGATAACCAAGCTCCCGTGAGAATGTGAAAGTGAAAGAAATCAGAATTGGTAAATTAAAGTATTCGAGAAGTTGGTAAGCATGAAGGCTAAAAGATTTCAAGGATAAAAATATTACCATATCAGAGTTTTGAAGGAAGTTGCTCTAGGGCTAGAAAATACTTCAAAATTTCTATAGATTGTGGAATGGTTTCAGTGGATTGAATCAATAAAACTTGACCCCACTATTTAGTAGAGGGGTCAGATACAATATAGGGATACAATATAGTACTTCCACGTGACTTTAATCAGCCTAATATTAATTGGGAAGACTCAACGATAAGTGCAGGATCAATCTGCATCCAAGGATACAGCTGAACTACTACTGGGGGCTGTAGTGGGTTTTGGACTGAACCAAAAAGGAAGAACGATTCTAAGGGGAGTAGGAGGCAACTGCGGTTGACAAGAGAAGTTAGCAATAGAATAAAACTAAAAGAAAATATGTATAACACAGCAAAGAGTAGCCGGAAGCCAGAGGATTGGGAAACTTTCATTTGACAATAAAAGGAAACAAAACGGCAATACGGGCTGAAAAGATGAAGTATGATGGGAACTGTGAAGAGGATGTTGCAGGGTGACCTGGACAGGTTGAGTGAGTGGGCAGATGCGTGGCAGATGTAGTATAATATAGATAAATGTGAGGTTATCCACTTTGGTGGCAAAAACAAGGGGGCAGATTATTATCTCAGTGGTGTTAGGTTAGGTAAGGGAAAGGTACAGAGAGACCTGGGTGTCGTTGTACACAAGTCACTGAAAGTTGGTGTGCAGGTACAGCAGGCAGTGAAGAAAGCTAATGGAATGTTGGCCTTCATAACAAGAGGATTTCAGTATAGGAGTAAAGAGGTACTTCTGCAGTTGTATAGGGCTCTGGTGAGACCACATCTGGAGTATTGTATACAGTTTTGGTCTCCTAATTTGAGGAAGGACATCCTTGTGATCGAGGCAGTAGGTTCACGAGATTGATCCCTGGGATGGCGGGACTGTCAAACGAGGAAAGATTGAAATGACTAGGCTTGTATTCACTGGAGTTTAGAAGGATGAAACATAGAAACAGAAACATAGAAAATAGGTGCAGGAGTAGGCCATTCGGCTATTCGAGCCTGCACTGCCATTCAATATGATCATGGCTGATCATCCAACTCAGTATCCTGTACCTGTCTTCTCTCAATAACCCCTGATCCCTTTAGCCACAAGGGCCACATCTAACTCCCTCTTAAATATAGCCAATGAACTGGCCTCAACTACCTTCTGTGGCAGAGAATTCCAGAGATTCACCACTCTCTGTGTGAAAAATGTTTTTCTCATCTCGGTCCTAAAAGATTTCCCCCTTATCCTTAAACTGTGACCCCTTGTTCTGGACTTCCCCAACATCGGGAACAATCTTCCTGCATCTAGCCTGTCCAACCCCTTATGAATTTTGTAAGTTTCTATAAGATTCCCCCACAATCTTCTAAATTCTAGCGAGTACAAGCCAAGTCTATTCAGTCTTTCTTCATATGAAAGTCCTGACATCCCAGGAATCAGTCTGGTGAACCTTCTCTGTACTCCCGCTATGGCAAGAATGTCTTTCCTCAGATTTCTTGCTATTGTTGCTATTGAGTATGCTATGAATGCTAACATACCATTCACTTTCTTCACTGCCTGCTGCACCTGCATGCCTACTTTCAATGATTGGTGTATCATGACACCCAGGTCTCGTTGCATCTCCCCTTTTCCTAATCGGCCACCATTCAGTTAATAGTCTACTCTCCTGTTTTTGCCACCAAAGTGGATAACCTCACATTTATCCACATTATACTGCATCTGCCATGCAGATGAGGGGGGATCTTATAGAAACATATAAAATTATAAAAGACTGGACAAGCTAGATGCCGGAAAAATGTTCCCAATTTTGGGCGTGTCCAGAACCAGGGGCCACAGTCTTAGAATAAAGGGGAGGCCATTTAAGACTGAGGTGAGAAAAAATGTTTTCTCCCAGAGAGTTGTGAATTTATGGAATTCCCTGCCACAGAGGGCAGTGGAGGCCAAGTCACTGGATGGATTTAAGAGAGAGTTAGACAGAGCTCTAGGGGCTAGTGGAATCAAGGGATATGGGGAGAAGGCAGGCACGGGTTATTGATTGGGGACGATCAACCATGATCACAATGAATGGCGGTGCTGGCTCGAAGTGCCGAATGGCCTCCTCCTGCACCTATTATCTATGTTTTATGTTTCTGACAGGTTAATAAACCAACATGAAGAGGTAACATTTTAGACTTGGTATTCACAAATAACACCAGTCTTGTTCAGGGTACTAAGGTGTAAGCGACCATGACATAGTTGTTGTTGACCTGGATCTGACAGCCAAGTAGAAACGACAACCTAGAAGGAAATACTTTCTATGGCGGAAGGCAAACGAGGAACTGGTCAATCCAGACCTGGATGCTTTACGGGACCATTACCTCTCAATGGGGAATGTTTCTATTCAGGAGAAATGGAACACTTTTGGAGCTGAAATAAAGCAGATCATGGAGAGACATATTCCAGAAAAAAGAGCAGCCAAAGCAAATACTCTACCCTAGTTCACCAGACATCACCACAGACTCAGACGTAAGAAGCAGAGGGCGTCCAATAAAGCAAAGAAGACACAAGACAAAGAAGATTGGGATTCCTTTGTAAATTGCCAGAAGGAATTAAGGAAAGCTCTGAATAAAGCCGAACAAGACTTTGTGTTAAACAACCTCACCACAGCAATGAAAGGAAATGTCAAGCAATTTTGGTCTTATATGAAACGCTTGGGTAACGGAGAGAAGGGAGTTGCAGACCTCATGGTGAACAACACAGCTGTAAGTGACGGGAAAGGGAAGGCCGAAGCACTTAATGCTCAATTCACCAATGTATTTACGAGGGAAAACAAGTCATACATTCCATCGATGGGAACCAGTAACATATAGGATATCCCTGAACTAGTGATCCATGAGGCAGGAGTACTAACACAACTATAGAACCTAATGCCAAACAAAGCAGCGGGCCCAGATCAGTTGCCACATTGGTTTCTAAAGATGTTTGCATCAAAAATAGCTCCCATTCTCACAGATGTATTCCAGTCCTCAATTGATTGTGGGTCACTAGCACGACAGTGGAAGGAAGCAAACATCTGTGCAATATTTAAAAAGGGCAATAAGGCTGCGCCTGAGAATTACAGACCAGTTTCACTGACCAGTGTTACATGTAAGATCTTGGAACACATCATACACTCTCACCTCATGGACCATTTTGAAGAGAATGGGATACTGGTGGACTCACAACATGGCTTCAGAGCAAAACGCTCAATGGAAACACAACTTATTGTCACTATTGATGGCATCACAAGGGCATTAGATAAGGGGAAATCTATACATATGGCAATCCTGGACTTTTCGAAAGTGTTCGATAAAGTTACTCATGAAAGGCTCCTAGGAAAACTGGATTACTATGGCATCAGAAATAGTCTACATAACTGGATTAGGGACATTCTCACAAACCGGACACAGAGGGTGGCCTGTGAAGGAAACATTTCTTTAGAAGAACAAGTACTGTCAGGAGTACCGCAAGGCAGGTCCTCGGGCCACTGTTGTTCCTGACGTACATTAATGATCTACCTGAACACATAAATTGTAAAACAAGACTCTTCGCAGATGATTGTCTTGTATATACACCTGTCACTGATGTATAGGATACGAACTCCTTACAAGAAGACCTTAAGTCCTTGGAATTATGGCAAAACACATGGAAGATGAGCTTCAACCCAACCAAATGCTCAATTATGGTAATTTTAAACAAGAAGAAACCACCTACTCGAGACTACGTCTTCTGTGGACAAATACTTCATCGTACAAGTTCACAACCAAACCTTGGAGTTCATCTTGATAGCAAGCTTTCGTGGGGGGAAACACATGGACAACACGGTCACTAAAGCCAACCGGACACTAGAATTCCTTAGACGAAACCTCTGGTTCTGCCCAAAGGAAGTGAAAACCACAGCATATACAACATTGGTTAGACCCTTACTGGAATACGCTTCATGTGCCTGGGACCCATACAAAACTGGTCATATCAACAAACTAGAAGGGGTACAGAGGAAAGCAGCACGCTTTTGAATCGGGAACTACAATAGAGGTAGCAGTGTCACCCAGATGCTGTCGGACCTGGAGTGGGAAACGCTGGAAACAAGAAGGGCAAGGAACAGAGTAGCCATGTTATACAAGATTCACAAGGGGATGGTGGGCATAACTGCAGATAGATACATAACATACCCAACAGAAAGGAGAACAAGAAAGAGTAATGATATGCAAATAGAAATCCCATTCGCCACGACAGATATTTATAAGAACTCATTCTTTGTAAGAACCTTAAGGGAATGGAATAAACTGGAAAACAATATAGTCAAATCAACTTCACTAGACAGTTTTAAGGGGGCACTAACAGCACGTTAGAATGCACAACACATCCAAGTTGGCGATATGCAGAGTACTGCCCTGCCGACTACAAATTCAGAAGGTTCAGAAGGAGGGAGAGAGAACATGGGGAACTACCTACTGGTTAGCCTGAGAGCCGCGCTGGAGAAGATGCTGGAGTCTATATTGAAGGATATAATAACAGAACTTATAGAAAAGAACAACACGATAAAGCAGAGTCAACATGGATTTATGCAAGGAGCATTGTGTTTGAATAAGCTACTGAAATCCATAGAGGATACAACTAGTTATTTAGACATGTGGAACCAATGTGGTGTGGTATGTGGTGTATTTGGACTTGGAAAAGGTCCCACACAGAGGCTTGGTCAATGAGTTCAGAGCATGCAGAGTTGAAATTGATATGCTTACATGGAGAATTGTTTATTAAACTGAAATGAAAGAATGGGAATAAATGGATTATCTTCAGCTGGCTGTAACCACATAGGTAGGAGCCTGGACACTAGATATTCATGATCTATATCAACAATGGCAGAGAGAGCTGAATATCATATTTCAAGACTTAATAATCACACAAAATTAGTTAGAAGTCAAGAGTGTTTAACTATGAATGCACCAACAACGGAATAATGAAATTCTTAATTTCAGCTTCATAACTAGCCTGTAAACACAGTACTCATAGATAGCATAATAAACAAAAATAATCAATAAATTAAAAGCCCCAGTATTAGTGCAAAAATCCCAAAGTCCTTTTTGCAATCAAGATAGCTGATAGTTCGGCTTGTACTCGCTAGAATTTAGAAGATTGAGGGGGGATCTTATAGAAACTTACAAAATTCTTAAGGGGTTGGACAGGCTAGATGCAGGAAGATTGTCCCCGATGTTGGGGAAGTCCAGAACAAAGGGTCACAGTTTAAGGATAAAGGGGAAATCTTTTAGGACCGAGATGAAAAAAACATTATTCACACAGAGAGTGGTGAATGGCTGGAATTCTCTGCCACAGAAGGTAGTTGAGGCCAGTTCATTGGCAATATATAAGAGGGAGTTAGATGTGGCCCTTGTGGCTAAAGGTATCAGGTGGTATTGAGAGAAGGCAGGTACAGGATACTGAGTTGGATGATCAGCCATGATCATATCGAATGGCGGTGCAGGCTCGAAGGGCCGAATGGCCTACTCCTGCACCTATTTTCTATGTTTCCATGTTTATGATCTGGTTTAAAGAAAGGTCCAAACTCAAAATTTTACCTATTCAGTTTTTCCAGTGGTGGTGCCTGACTACTGAATTACTGCAGTGCTTTGTATCTTTTTTTGTAAACCAGCATCTGGAGTTCATTATTTCTCCATAGTTCATTTTTAATTAGTGTTTGTAGTGTTCATTAGCCTGATGGTTGCTGGAAGAAGTTGTTTTTGTACCGTTCTCTGTAAGATTGTGAGTAGGTGGATGAGCTGAATGAATGGGCAAGATAACAGCAGATGCTATAGATGTGGTTAGAAATGAAGTTATCCACTTTACTGTATAAAATAGAAAAGCAGAGTATTTATTAAATGTTGACAGATAGGGTAATGTTGATATTAAAATGGATTCAGAAGTCGACATGCAAAGTCTCTGAAATTCAAAGCTTATTTACTGCCAATATGTATTGAATAGGAGGCAAGTGGTAAGATGACCTTGTTTTACAAGAGAATCCTCGTACGAGAATCATCTAGGGGTAAAGATATTTTGGTGCAATCATGCAAGGCCTTGGTATTAAAGGATATATTGAGTTGACTCAATTTGTATTCTCCAGAGACCTTTGAAAAAAATATCAATGAACTTTACAAAACTCTTACAAGGCTTGATGAGTGGGATGTTTTCTCTTGCGATAGAATCTAGATGTGATGGTCACAATCTTCACTAATTGGATGGCGAATCTTTGGAATTCTCCACACACTGGGTCTGTGGAAGTTCAGTCATCAAGTTGATTCAAAACTGAGACTGATAGATTTCTAGATATTCTGGGAGTCTAAGTTCATGGAGATGGGGCAGAGAAAATGCCATTGAAGGAGTAGATAAATCATGATCATGTTTAAAAGTGAAATGGCCATGAATAGCACTCATTTTTTCTAAATACTATTCTCCTAACATGGAAAATGAGGAGGGATATCTATGATATCCCAGGATCTAGATCAGCTGGGAATGTGGACCAAGGAAGATCAGTTGGAAGGTGGACTAAGGCTGGCCCTTAACGCCAAGAAGACCAAGGAGCTCATTGTAGACTTCAGAAGGTCTAGGGGCGGCACGCACACCCCCATCCACATTAACGGGATGGAGCGGAGCATCGTCAAGGACTACTCTCACCCCAACCACAGACTGTTTACCCTCCTACAATCCGGGAGGCGCTACAGGTTTCTCCGTTGCCGGTCCAGCAGGTCCAGGAACAGCTTCTTCCCTGCGGCTGTTATATTACTTAACTCTGTACCTCGGTGATTGCCAGTCACCCCCCCCCCCCCCCCCGGACACTCCTTCCCCCAGAAACAATTGCACTACTACGACTGTATGTACGTGAATATATTTATTGCTCATATTCTATGTCGCTCTTCCAGGGAGATGCTAACTGCATTTTGTTGTCTCTGTACTGTACTCTGCACAATGACAATAAAGTTTGAATCTGAATCTGAATCTGAATGGCAAATGACATTGAACTTTCATAAGTGTGAGATGTTGCTCTTTCATGTGTCATACCAATGAAGGGACTACCCAGTAATTGGTGGAGCCTGGAGAGTATTGAATAACAGAGAGGTAGTTCAGTTGCATAGAGTGGTGAAGAGGGTGCTCTGCATACTTAACTTATTTGGGAAGGGTATTGAATACAAAAGATGGGACATCTAGATATAACGGTACAAATTGTTGATGAGACCGCACTTGGAGTACTGATTACAGTTCAGGTCACACAGCTGTAGGAATCATGTCATCTTGTTGGATAAGGTACAGAATAGAATCACCGAGATATTATTGGGAATTGTGTGCTTGTTATAGGGAAGGGCTCAATAAGCTGGGACATTTTTTCTTTCGAGCACTGGAGACTGAGGGGAGACCTTATTGAAGTATACAAAATCATGAGGGTTATGGATGAAGTTAAAGCTCAGTCTTTTTCCCAGGGTAGAGGATTCTAAAACTAGAGGGCATAAGCTTAAGGGGAGAGATTTAAGAGCAACTTTAGGGGCAACTTTTTCATACTCTGTAATTGGAATGAACTGTCAGAGGAAGCCATAGAAGCAGATACATTTATGACTTTCAGAAGACTTTTGGACAGATAAATGGATAGGAAGGATTTAGAGGGACATAGGCCAAAGGCAGGCAAATGGGACCAGCCCAGAATTCCAGTTTGGTGGTCATGGACAAGATGGTCCAAAAGGTCTGTTTCCAAGCTGTATAGTTCTATGACTCAATGATTCATTCCAACTCTATGACTCCCGACATCTTTACACCTTTTGTATTTATGGAGTATGGAGTTTCTCAAAAACCTCTCTGTTTTGCCTCATCCTACCATATTGCCAGAAGGTTCTGAGGATTCCTATTCTTCTTTTAATTGTCTGGTGTTACATTTGGAGGAAGTTGAAGTGGCAATTGCATTGACTAACCTTCACCATGCATCAGAGGTCATTGAACCTTTATTGCAGCAGAACATCTAGGTCAATAGACAATAATAGACAATAGAGAATAGGTGCAGGAGTAGGCCATTCAGCCCTTTGAGCTAGCACCGCCATTCACTGTGATCATGGCTGATCATCCACAATCAGTAGCCCATTCCTGCCTGCTCCCCATATCCCTTGACTCCGCTAACTTTAAGAGCTCGATCTAACTCTCTCTTGAAAGCATCCAGAGAATTTGCCTCCATTGCCTTCTGAGGCTGAGATTCACAACTCTCTAGGTGAAAACGATTTTCCTCTTCTCCGTTCTAACTGGTCTACCCCTTATTCTTAAACTGTGGCCCCTGGTTCTGGACTCCCCCAACATTGGGAAAACATTTCTTGCCTCTGTCCAATCCCTTAATAATATGTTTCAATAAGATCCCTTCTCATTCTTCTAATTTCCAGTGTATACAAACCCAGTCACTCCATTCAATCAAAATATGACAGTCCTGCCATCCCGGGAATTAACCTTGTGAAACTATGCTGCACTCCCTCAATAGCAAGAATGTCCTTCCTCAAATTTGGAGACCAAAACTGCACACAACATTCCAGGTGTGGTCTCACTAGGGTCCTGTACAGTTGCAGAAGGACCTCTTTGCTCCTATACTTTGCTCTTCTTATGAAGGCCAACATGCCATTAGCTTTCTTCGCTGCCTGCTGCACCTGCATCCTCAGGCTTGATTACTTGCATTTGCTGCCTCAGCTATCACCTGCCATTAACTTGGCAGTCTGTGTCTGAAATGCCTTCCAGCTCCCTAAAGTTAAAGACCATCTTTCTTACTTTGCAATTTCTTGGGTTAAAGCTAACAGTGAAATACCAGAAAGTTTAGGATGCCTGTTCTCTTTATTGTTCATAAATTCGTGTACATACATTCTAGGAGCAGAATTAGGCCATACGGCCAATCAAGTCTACTCCACCGTTCAATCATAGCTGATCTATCTTTCCCTTTCAAACCCATTCTCCTGCCTTCACCCCATAACCCTCAACACCTTTACTAATCAAGAATATGGTCATCTCCACCTTTAAAATATCCATTGTTTTGGCCTTGATAGCCATCTGTGGCAATGAATTCCACAGATTCACCACCCTCTGACCAAAGAAATTCCTCCTAATCTCCTTTCAAAAGGTATGCCCTTGTATTCTGAGGATATGGCCTCTGGTCCTGCTATTGTACTGCCATGATTGAATGTCTCCTTTGTTAGTTTTAATTCCAGGATACTTCTCTATACCAAAAGCAGCTCCAAAGTATCTGCCCATTAAGAGGTCTCAGCTGGATCTAAATTGTTCAGGCCATATTTAAAAGATTGAATAATAAGCATATGGTGCAACACAACCATAGAAATAAAATGTATCAGAATCAGGTGGCGAGTGGCCTGGAACATAAAATAGGTATATCGCTTTCAATCTCCTTTTTCCTTTTTTTTCCTTCTTTTTTTTTCCGCCTCTGTCTCTTTCTACTTCTTCTTCTTTCTTCTTTCTTCTTTCGGCCCACCTTTCTATTTCACGCACCACTTATGTCAACCTCCTCTTTTCTACTCTTTTCTTCCTTATTCCTGTTTAATTATTAAATTAAAAAATAAGAAGTTGTATATGAAATGTAATATGTCAACAAGTATTAGGTACTGTGGTGCCACATTATTGTACATATTTCTAACACAAAAAAATAAATAAAATTAAATAACATTACAAATGGATGAACCCGAATGGTATGTTAGCATTCATAGCAAAAGGATTTGAGTATAGGAGCAGGGAGGTTCTACTGCAGTTGTACAGGGTCTTGGTGAGACCACACCTGGAGCATTGCGTACAGTTTTGGTCTCCAAATCTGAGGAAGGACATTATTGCCATAGAGGGAGTGCAGAGAAGGTTCACCAGACTGATTCCTGGGATGTCAGGACTGTCTTATGAAGAAAGACTGGATAGACTTGGTTTATACTCTCTAGAATTTAGGAGATTGAGAGGGGATCTTATAGAAACTTACAAAATTCTTAAGGGGTTGGACAGGCTAGATGCAGGAAGATTGTTCCCGATGTTGGGGAAGTCCAGGACAAGGGGGTCACAGCTTAAGGATAAGGGGGAAATCCTTTAAAACCGAGATGAGAAAAACTTTTTTCACACAGAGAGTGGTGAATCTCTGGAACTCTCTGCCACAGAGGGTAGTTGAGGCCAGTTCATTGGCTATATTTAAAGAGGGAGTTAGATGTGGCCCTTGTGGCTAAGGGGATCAGAGGGTATGGAGAGAAGGCAGGTACGGGATACTGAGTTGGATGATCAGCCATGATCATATTGAATGGCGGTGCAGGCTCGAAGGGCCGAATGGCCTACTCCTGCACCTAATTTCTATGTTTCTATGTTAACCCAATTATGAAACCACGACCCTGCTGAGGTGATAGTTCAATGTCCTGCAATTTTAGTGCCGGTTGCAAATAACACTCAGGTAAATGGTTGGTTGCAATGGAATTACAGGTGACTTAATTGTTCAGCATGATTCCTGCATCCATTTTCAGAGACATTTCTATTTACTTCTATTACTTTTTTTTTTAATCACGTGTCTCATTATTGGGCAATCCAACAAGTTATTTATGAATCTGATAAATAGTTGAACTCACCTGACTTTTACTAATAGTACAAAATAAAATGTTGTCTAGAAATAATATGACCCAAAGTCAGCAATTGAATTCTCTGCCCTAGAGCCACTCCTCACCAGAGAACTTGTTTTTTTAGTATCACAAGTGAAATGCCAATGATACAAAACCAGCAATGGTCATTCAATGGTATTTAGATTGTGACTGTCTATGTAGACATTTATGATAGAGATCCATATTGGTTTGTCGACGAAAAATCCTTTCTTTCAAAATGGCCTTTTCATAACAAAATTGCAACACTAATAATAGAACATCTAAATATAGGTTTAACTATTATACACTTCTAGCGTTTACCTTTTGAATTGATTTTGTGTCTTTTAATGTCTTTTTAGGATGTTTGGGGTTGGATACAAAGGTATTTTGAACAGCCTACTAGCTGAAGGCAGCCACTGAAGTCTAAAATTAAATGAAAACAATACAAAAATTGCAGAAAATGCTGCAAACTCAGCAGATCAGGCAGCAAATATGGAAATAGAAATATTTTATGTTTAAGTTTAGAAATTCTTCATCAGAATGAGGAAAGAGATTTAAAAAAATGTCATTTTAAGTTGCACATAAGGTGGTGGAAAGGCAAAAAGAATAAAGGTTTTTTTCTGTGTTAGGGTGGGGTCAGGTGAAATGAGTGGCAGCAGTTAGAATCCAAGTGAATGCAATGTGTTTAATAATAGAATTTAAGGAAGTTAAACAATGAAATTCATTGTCTAACAATATCTGTTTCAACAAAAGCAAGAATTTTTGAAAGAGCTTTATTCAGGACTTGCAGGTATTCTTATTCATTCAGGTTATGTGGGCTTTTTGGGCTGAGCTAACAGTTAATTGCCCATCCTCCTCTGGTAGGCTTCATTCTTAAACTGCTGCCATCCTTAAAATGTGGGTACACACACAACATGCTGTTTGAGAATTTGATCCAGCAATGGTGAAAGAATGGCAATATACTATATATCCATGTCAGAGATAGACCCAAAAAGCTGGAGTTATTTCAGCGGGACAGGCAGCATCTCTGGAGAGAAGGAATGGGTGATGTTTCAGGTCGAGACCCTTCTTTAGACTGGTTAGAGATACGGGATAATGAGATATATAGACAGTGATGTGGAGAGATAAAGAACAATGAATGAAAGATATGCAAAAAAGTAATGATGATGAAGGAAACAGGCCATTGTTAGCGGTTCCATTTCGTATATCCAATTCAGGATGGTGTGAGGCTTAGAGAGCAACTTCCAAGTTGTGGTGTTCCCATATTTTTGCTGCCCATGTCCTTCTAATTGTTAGGGATGTGAGATTGGAAGATGCTATCTAAGATGTCTTAGTGAGTTGCTGCAATGCATCTTGCAGATGGTACAACTGACACTACTGTGTCTTTTATGTTTTACTGTGGCTTTGTTGGTGGAGTAAGTGAATGGTTGCGGATGAGGTGCCTATCAAGCGGCCTGCAGTATCCTATGTAGTTTTAAGTACAGACATACATTTGATGAGTGACTGATCAAGCTTGAAGGGCCAGATTCTATTTTCCTTCTCCTATTTGTCATATTATATACAAATATAAAACAATATATATGTGGATGTAAAAAGGAATGTGGCCCTGGAAATATACCAGAATTTTGATGCACTCTTGCCATTGTTCCAGAAAAGCCTTTCTTTGGAAAGTCAGGGGAGAAAGTCACAACCTGGATATATTATTTCACAATATTGTTTGAGGGAAAAATATATATAGCTTCTTGAAGGCTGGTACAGATGGTACTATGAATGAATTAAATAAATGGTTGACAAATGGAATAATCACTTGGTATGTACAATAGAGGAAAGCTTTTTAACATGCAAGGTATCCCAAATAAGCGATGGTTGAATTAGGGACAGTGACTGAAAATTGAAATAAGTAAACAAAATTCCCGATTATATTCCCGATGTTGGGGAAGTCCAGAACAAGGGGTCACAGTTTAAGGATAAGAGGGAAGTCTTTTAGGACCAAGATGAGAAAATCATTTTTTACACAGAGAGTGGTGAATCTGTGGAATTCTCTGCCACAGAAGGTAGTTGAGGCCACAGTTCATTGGCTATATTTAAGAGGGAGTTAGATGTGGCCCTTGTGGCTAAAGGGATCAGGGGGTATGGAGAGAAGGCAGGTACAGGATACTGAGTTGGATGATCAGCCATGATCATATTGAATGGCGGTGCAGGCTCGAAGGGCCGAATGGCCTACTCCTGCACCTATTTTCTATGTTTCTATGTAAAAGAGAACAAGGAAAATAATGTAAACATAGGGTGACAGACTTGTGGTGTGAGATAGTTTCCTTCCAACATTTCAAAGTGAGGTTGAGTGAAATCGTGCTTGTTGTAAGTGATGTTATATCCAGCACTTGGTTGCTTCCATGAATGTAAGGCTTGGGTTTGCAGAAACCCACCGTAAGTGTAGGACCTGCTGAGCAACAGATGGATCCACTTCGCCATTCCTATGTTAGGCAGGATTGGGGCACAAATCATTGTCCCTATTAAAAGGAAAACAAAGGTTTTTTTATATGTCTGTATTTTGGATTATTTCATTTATATATTTTTAATTCATAACATTTAAAGTGTCTTTCTTTATTTCTCAGATCTTATTGTTTATTAATTAAACACTCTTAATAACATCAGGGTAAATGCACCTCCTACTATGATGATAAATGAAAATTCCAACCTTAGACAATTGTAGGGCAGAATGGTTAGTAAATTCAGCCCAATTCACCAAATGCCCAACTGGTGAATATTACAAAGAACCTTGCTATATATTTGTTCTATTGACATATTGACTGATGTAGGAAAGATGTATATAAACCAACGTATGTATTTGTAGACATTTATAATTTAAACCGAATGTGAATAATTATGAAATATAATCCTCACATTACCAACAATGTTCTCTGAAAATTGGAACAGCTGAGATTTGGCACTGTAAACCATGGCTTTGATGTCATTCCCCACATTCCGTAAACATCTCAATCAACATAAAAAATGGCAAGACGGAAGGTGTAAAGAAGCAATAATGTGAAATCTACTAATCCATTTCAAACTTTTTGATTAATTTTTTGTTTGTCAAGTCATGGGGTTTACATGCTGAAGCATGGAAGACATCTACTACATAGTGTCAACATCAACATGCCAGCTCAGTGCAGCTTATTGCTCATTCTGGCCCAGCAGTCTGAGTCTCAATAGATTAGCTTAAACTATGCCAGTGTAACTCTCATTTTAGCCTTTATGATTAGAACCATTAGTTTTTGTGATCTTTCCACTAGCAGCTGAATTGAAATTGAGTACGGTAGAATAAAGCCTGTGCTGATGGATTAGTTATCCAGTGATTCTAAATTTAAATTACATCATAGAAAATTGTAAAATTGAGAATAAATTATTTTGCTGGAAGACAATTCTCCTGGGCACAGGGAGAGGAGTAGGGCACTTAGCTCCTCGGGCATATTCCATCATTCAGTTTGATCATGGTTGATTTTTATCTCAACAACATTTGTCTTGCTTGGATCTATATTCTTAATGTTCTTGCTTAACAAACATCATATATTCTTCATTTTCAAATTTTCAATGGACGTCAATAGACGTTTGGGAGAGTGGGTTCTATATTTCCATTATCCATTGTATAATGAAGGATTTGGGAGATACCTCTGTGTGGCTTGAGGTTAGATCTCATTGTTCTTCAAGCAAATGAAATAGTTTCTCTCCAGCTATTCTGTCAAATCCTTTCATCAACTTAAAGTCTGCGATTAGATCATCCATTAACCTATAATGCTCAATAGAATGCCAGCCCAGTCTGTACAATTTGTCCTCATCCTGTAACCCTGTGTGTCATCCTGGTGATTTTGTGCAACACATCTTCCAAAGCCAACACATCTTTCCTGAGGTGCAATACCTAGAAATGTGTGCAATAATCCAGATGTGGTTCAACAAGAGCTTTAAATAACTGCACTATAATTTCCACCCTTTGTATTTCAGGCTTCTTGAGATAAAAGCTCCAGTTCCATAAGTCATTTTTAAAATGTTTTTTATACATCTCCCCCAGTGCCTATCGATTTCAGTATATGGAGTGCTGAATCTTCCTGGTCCTGCATAATTCCAAGGTTTTCAGTATTTTCTTGTGCTCAGAATGAGTAGCCACACATGCCCTATATTGAACTACTTCTGCTGAAATTATACTAACTTGCTTCAAGTTCAAGTTCAAGTTCAAGTGAGTTTATTGTCATGTGTCCCTGTATAGGACAATGAAATTCTTGCTTTGCTTAAGCACACAGAAAATAGTAGGCATTTACTACAAAACAGATAAATGTGTCCATATACCATGATATAAATATATACACACATGAATAAATAAACTGATAAAGTGCAAATAGCAGAAATTGGTTATTAATAATCAGAGTTTTGTCCGAGCCAGGTTTAATAGCCTGATGGCTGTGGGGAAGTAGCTATTCCTGAACCTGGTTGTTAAAATACTAAAATACTAAGAACCTATTGACCCCTCAGGGAAAATGACTTGTGTGGCTCTATTATACAGTTGAAATGTCACCGGAATTAGTCAAGCAAATTATTCAACCTTAAGATTAATTATTGTCTTTAAGAAGGCCTTCTCATGGAACATTGAGCAAAAGCTAAAATAAATGCATTCATTTCTTGAGAGGCTCACACAAACAACATTCCTTTGATCGTTATTTTTAATCCATTGGTTTGGATCTAAATCGAATCCACATTTTTTTTTAAATAAAAAAACATGTAACTGTAATAACACAAGGGATCTTAACATTATCATGTTCCATTGAATGCTGGTCTTTGGGATACAAGACACATTGCCTTGTGGCTGAGGAGAATAGATGTAATGGAATGATAAGACTACTACCTTGCACATGCAAACAAGTCTAGGAAACTAATACATATGTATATTTTGGTTTTGACCATTATCAATCTTCTGCTTTGAAGTTTCCTTGAAAATATTATTTCTGTAAAAAAAATAATTCAGAATTGCAAGATAATTAAATCCAACCAAAATAACTTTTCAAAATAGTTTTAGGAAATTAAGCTACATTTCTCAACCTGATTTAAGGACAACATTTTTGTTGGATTTATAGAATTTTATCTATTCATTCATAGAATCTCGGAATTGTACAGCACACATACAGGCCCTTTCGGCCCATCTGATCCACTCCGACCCTGATGCCTATCAATTTTGACTCTATTAGCCTGCAATAGGCCAGAACCTCTCTATCCATTTTCATATCTAAGTACCTATCCAAATGCCTTTTGATTGTTGTAACTGTGATTGCCTCTACCACCTCCTCTGGCAGTTCATTCCAGATAACCACCATTCTGTGTGTGGATAAGCTTACCCCGAAGAACTCCTTTAAATTTCTCCCCTCTCACCTTCAACCTGTACTCTCTAGTCATAGATTGCCATGCCCTGGAAAAAAAAAGGTTTTAACTATCTACCAATGCCCCTGATAATTTTGTAAATATCTATAAGGCCTCCCCTAATAACTACAGTTCTTCCATTAATAAAACGTTACCAATAATATTTAAAATGCTTAAGAAATGTGCGAATGTCACGGAATTACAACATTGGTTGGAAGAAATTGTTTTCACGTTTTTTTAATATATAACCAAAAACAATTCAGTTATAATTAAATAATTTTCCAAGATTAAGATTTATCGTCATCATACATTTTGGTGGAATTATCAAACACCACGTTTGAAAATAGTCTGACAGAAAATATAGACTATAGTTTCAAATTTTTAAAAACATGTTCACGTGATCAATTTATTGAAGTAAAACACCTTGGCTTAGCAATTTGATTAAAGAATACTGTTTATTTAGCAGTCTGGGTGTGAACATCAATTGTTCACAAACAATATAAAGTGATAATGTGTTTTTCCTGGATAATTCCAGAAATTCAAGCAGGTACCTCCTATTGCACATGGTACTGGCATGTCTGACATATTTCAATATGCATTCTGACAATTCATCATTCAATGCTGATTTGAAGCATTGTTAGTAGAAATTAAATCGCGTTCTAAGCTGCATCTGATGTTCTCAACTTATTCGGGTTTTGTAAAGGACTGGACTAAGTGGCACCCGTTGGGTCCCAGTCACATGGGAGGCCTGGTCCCCAACGAAACCCGTTCCCCCAATGCAATATTGTGGGGGTTGTGGGGGTTGTGGAGGGGGGTGTGTGGGGGCGGGAGGGTTGTGGGCGAGGGGGCGTGTGGGCGGGGGGTTTGTGCGGGGGTGTGTGTGGGCTGGGCAGTGGGTGTGTGTGGGGGGGGGGGGGGTGTGTGCAGGGTGGCTTGTGGGGGCAGGGGTGTGTGGGTGGAGTGGGTTGTGTGGGGGAGAGGCGTGTGTGGTCGGGGGGGGGGGAGTGAGCTCGGAGAAAAGATGGGGAAAGAGCTATGGAGGAGAGGGGGTATCATGGAGGAGGGGGAGAAGGAGCCAGCAAGAGGGTCCAGAGGGGGTAGTGGCTGGAATTGGTGGTGCAATAGGTACTCACAGTGGGTGCTGGTTGCTGGTCGTTCTCCTCCGCCGGGATCAGAGTCTCTGCTTTCAGTTTGGCGACATCTCTGACTCTGGGCTGGGTCTCCGACTCTGGGCTGGACTGGGTCTGGTATCCAACGCTGGGCTGCTTGGGGCGGGGCTGCTGCTGGGGGCTGAGCTGCTGCTTGGGGCTGGGCAGCTGCTTGGGGCGGGGCTGCTGCTTGGGACGGGGTTGCTGCTTGGGGCGGGACTGCTGCTTGGGGTGGGGCTGCTGCTTGGGGCGGGGCTGCTGCTTGGGGCGGGGCTGCTGCTGGGGGCGGGGCAGCTGATTGGGGCGGGGCTGCTGCTGGGGGCGGGGCTGTTGATGGGGGCTGGGCTGCTGCTGGGGGCTGGGCTGCTGCTTGGGGCCGGGCTGCTGCTGGGGGCGTGAATGCTGCTTGGGGCTGGGTTGCTTTGGGTCCCTCCGAAAGTCCGGTTGGAAACCTCCGCTGGCCATCCTCAGTTCCAGTAAAGACGTGATGGCGCAGGAAGGGGCGGACCGTCTCGGGGAGTGACAGGGAAAGAGACTAATCTGCACGGCGCTGACTGGCAGGAGAAGAGATTGATCTGCGCACGTGCGGTTTTTAAGATTTTTAAACCTCGCTATCTTTTACGCCATTCAACTGATTGGAACAAAACTTGGTGAACTCGCAGCACAGGAGAACGGTGAGGCAAAAAATCATAGCGCTATCACAAACTGTTTTTACGCAAATAGAAAGACCGCCAAACCGGAAGATAACAAGATCAATGTTTTAGTTATATATAGATGCTGTGGCATCAGACCACTTATGCTCGAACCCTCGTCAGTGGTTACGAGGGCTGTCACGTGACGTTATGGGTTAAGGGGAGTGTCCTAGTACTCACCTGGAGATCATAAGTCGACAGGTAGCTGAGCTCAAGACAACACCCTCGCTCAGCTGCAGCAGCAATGACAATATGTTAGAGGACCAAACATGTATGTATTTCGAACATATTATGTCTGAATAAAGCAACTGTTTATTCACCACGTTTGGTGCCGCTATGTATAAAGGGAGGGATTTTGCTGAGAGAATTACCCCCTCCTTTCACAAGCAGTCCTTCCCGTTCCTGATCACTGGAGCTTGAATACCACTAGAGTAAAAGCCACAGGATCTCCTCCACAAGCTGGGTCAAGATGATGACTGACTTCTTCAATTTAGGAACTAAACAATCAGGGTGTATCTGCCAATACTCACCAAACAGGATTCCATACTTTATCATCTGTTGCCTAGAGAGCCACAGGAAAGTCCTACTGATGCCTAAAGGCCTCTCGCCAGAGCAAAGGGGTGGGAGATTGCAACCTTCACGTGGTCCGCCCTGTTTCGACGAATGCAATCAACCTGGCGTGCACAATCAAATAAGATCAAATAGAACAAGTTGTTTTTCAACTATATGCTGTGCACGCCATACACAAGAAGAAGAGCAGAGCAAAAACAAGACATTAGAGGAGAAAGATGATATGTAGGTTGGGTTGAATGCAAAGGTGCAGGAAGAGCAACAGGAAGCACAAAACACAGGCATTGTAAACCCCTCTGGACCTGCAATCGGGGAATATCCAATAGCGTACATATTAACATACATTTATCCATTTCAAGGCCACATATGCACATCTATCAATAAAGGTCTAGGTGCTGCACAGACAACCACAGATAATAATTCTCATTTCACAAGGGCTCATGTAAAAACTTAATAAGTCATGGACACTCTTCCCTCCAACTCCAGTGGACCAAACAAGTATCAGCTACTGAAAGACAATGTTCCTCTCCTTAGAGAAACATCCAGGATCCACTCATAGAAGAAGACTTCACCAGTGTCACCATTCTGCTTATAAGCGTATATTCATTCTGCTTATAGACTGCTTATAGGGTGGCACGGTGGCACAGCGTTAGAGCTGCTGCCTTGAAGCGAATGGACTTGAACCCCCCCACTTCCCCCCCAAACACACACACACACCCCCCCCTCCCCGACCACACACCCCTAGCGCAGGAGACCTGTCTGTACGGAGTTTGTATGTTCTCCCCATGACCTGCGTGGGTTTTCTCCGAGATCTTCGGTTTCCTCCCACACTCCAAAGACGTACAGGTTTGTAGGTTAATTGGCTTGGTAAATGTAAAATTTGTCCCTAGTGTGTGGAGATAGTGTTAATGCGCGGGGATCGCTGGTTGGCATGGACTTGGTGGGCCGAAGGGCCTGTTTCCGCACTGTATCTCTAAACTAAACTAAACTTAGCTTTCCGCTATCCCGTATGCAATGATAATCCAGAGAAACCTAGATGAATATGGAGCTTTCCTACGTACAGAATGCTCCAAGAGGACATACTGACAGTTCCTCCAAATAATTGTACACCACAATGCACCAGACTTGACCCATGGCACATTTGGTTCAGGACACATTCCACGAATACCAAGTGTCGGCTTACAACAATCATTCAGGAAATAAGGCCATCAAATGTATTTGTCAAAGTACCTTGGAGACATCTGCCTAAGAAAAAGAGCTTGTAAGATATTATGTACTTCTCTGTAAACAAATTATCTGAGTTAATGCTAACTCTACCCATAGAACATAAAGTGCTGGAGAAACTCAGCAGGTCAGACAGCATCTCTGGAGGATATGGGTAGTTGATTTTTGAGTCAGGATATTTCTTCAGACCCTGCTTGGCTATACAATTCCCTGTCTCCACTTTTAAGTCTACCCATAAGGGACATATGGTCAAACAGTAATTATCCAATGCCTGTTAGGTCCAATGCAATATACTGTATATACTGTGTTTTTTGCTGAAACAAAGTTTGCTAATTGTTTCCTCTGTCATACACTGGAAGCCCTGGGTTGGAAGGGCCAGGTTTAATTGCTCAGTGCCATTATCATTGGCTGCATTTTGGGATAGTTGATTGTGGGAGTTAAATGAAGGACGTTCCTGAATGTTCAGTGGTGAGACAGGAAATCTAAACTTCTTGAAAGAGTGCAACTGTTTTCAATTCTGCAATGTCACTGGACCTCTTATTTGACTGGCCAGAAAATAAAGTGTGGGGTGCGAGTTGTGTCTCAAACTCAGAAAATTAGTAGATCTATTTTGTGGTAGGGAAGGGGGTTGGGGCTGTAGGAGAGGTGTGGAATTTGCATGTACTTCCTGTGATTGCAGTGGTTTCCACCATGTGCTCTGGTTTCCTCCCAAATTCCAAAGGCATGCAGGTTTGTAGATTAATTGACCTCTGTAAATGACCCACTGTGCTTGGTGAGTGGATGAGTAAGTGGAATAACATAGAACTACTATGAATGGGCCGAAGGGCCTGTTCCCATGCCAATCTCTAAAACTAAAATCTTAGGTTATAAATATGGAAATAGAAACATAGAAACATAGAAAATAGGTGCAGGAGTAGGCCATTCGGCCCTTCGAGCCTGCACCGCCATTTAATATGATCATGGCTGATCATCCAACTCAGTATCCCATCCCTGCCTTCTCTCCATACCCCCTGATCCCTTTAGCCACAAGGGCCACATCTAACTCCCTCTTAAATATAACGAATGAACTGGCCTCAACTACCTTCTGTGGCAGAGAATTCCACAGATTCACCACTCTCTGTGTAAAAAATGATTTTCTCATCTCGGTCCTAAAAGACTTCCCTCTCATCCTTAAACTGTGACCCCTAGTTCTGGACTTCCCCAACATCGGGAACAATCTTCCTGCATCTAGCCTGTCCAACCCCTTAAGAATTTTGTAAGTTTCTATAAGATCCCCCCACAATCTTCTAAATACTAGCGTAAATATCTTCTAGCATTGCTCCATATTTTGTGGGATCGTCACATGCCTATTCCATAGCATGGTGGAGCATGAAAGCATTCCTAGTCTCTGCCTCATAGTTACCGCAGCTCTTGTAAAGTTCAGCCAGCAGGCCATGATCATCAACCCAGATGCTGGTTTCCATTCATCTTCCACCTATCTTCACCATTGCATTACTCACACCCATTTGGAGCAGTGCAGTGTGGCTCTTTTTAAGGGGTGCAATCCTGCATGTTAGCAGGAAACAGAATTAATTTCACAAAGACTACCAAAGATACTGCAGGTACACAAAAATGCTGGAGAAACTCAGCGGGTGCAGCAGCATCTACGATGCTGCTGCACCCGCTGAGTTTCTCCAGCATTTTTGTGTACTTCCGATTTTCCGGCATCTGCAGTTCCTTCTTGAACATCAAAGATACTGCTTTGTCTATTGTAAAGTGTTGTCTTCTGAGAGCAGGTTACATTGCTGTACTGTGATCACGGATGCAAATTGCCATCCCATTGTTTCAGCATGAATAATAATAATAATAATAATAATATCTTTTATTGTCATTGCACATCAGTGCAACGAGATTTCGTATGCCTGCAGCTTCCAACCAACGTCAAAAAATAAAAAATAAATAAATAAACTGTGCGACGTGACCATCTGAGGGAGACAGTCCAGGGGGGATGGGGGGCACTCAGCAGGGCCGGTTCAGAGCCGCTATAGCTCTGGGAATGAAGCTGTTTCTGAGTCTGGAGGTTCGGGCGTAGAAGGCCTTGTAACGTCTGCCGGAGGGAAGTAGTTCGAACAGTCCGTTACAAGGGTGTGAGGAGTCTTTATGGATGCTGACGGCCTTCCTGAGGCACCGTGTGTGGTAGATGCCCCCCAAGGCTGGTAGCTGGGTCCCAATGATCCTCTGCGCTCTGTGGACGACGCGCTGAAGAGCTCTCCTCTCCGCCTCCGTGCAGCTGAGATACCACACAGAGATGCCATACGTTAATCAACCATGCAGCATGAACCATCGCTTTAAAGCTTCAATTAAAACATTTATTTTAGAAAAATGTATCATTGGCACCTTCAGTCTTCGGTAAACAATTCAATTAAATCATTGATTTCGCAGCTTATGTTCAATTCTCTCTAAGTCCTTATTCATTCAATCTTCTCTGCCTCCTTCCAGACTTAAAAACCTCCAAAAACTCAGCTGCTGTCAATTTCAGGTTGAGTGAACACCCCCAGTTCCCCATTGCTGTCCTATTTCCACTGATGACCAATTGCTTGTGCTTTAAGCTTGGATTTGCCTGGCCCACTGAGTTATTCCAGCATTTTGTGTCTTTTTTTGGATATTCCTTCCCTGAGCCACGTAGCTCTGGGGCCAAGCTTTTGCTGTCAGCCCAAATATCTCTTTGGCTGGTGTTAATTCTTTCCCGATTTTGTGCTTTTGTAATATATTAAAGCTGTAACATAAGTCTGTTGCTGCTGTAAGTTATAGACCATTAACATTTATTGTCTTTTAATAAATTGTTTTGCGGATGTAATGTTGCAATGAGTGGTATTTTTTCAAAAATATTACCTTATAAAATTTTCAAGTATAAAATCCAGGATGTCATTATTTCTTTCAAGCCACATCATCCTATTTAGTTTATATAGGCATGATATCAATTTTCATGCCCATATATTCATGAGCATGCACTATAATGAGGTTTTTTATCTTAAACATGGCTTCTAGCCTTTCAATGTGCTTGGGCAGTGGTGTCTTAACTGTGGTCGTGCACCTTAGTAGTGCCAGGCACCAATCTTCAGTACATTCCTCAGCATACAGCAAGTTTCATACAGGCCAAAGGCCAGAGTTTGTCATTTTGGTACGAAGACCACTGGGTCTCTCCAAGCCTTCTTTGCAAATGTGCATTGCAGAGGTAGATGGATGACAGACTCATCACCAGGAGATTGGGGGATGACGAGGGGTTTGAATGTTCTTGGGATGAGGCATTCTGCCAAATGACTTTCTTCATCTGCCCAGGGAACTATTTTGCTTTCATAAAGTCTTGAGGATTTTCCATGCAGACCACTTCTTACCTGACTAATGGTAACATCTTTCTACATGGCACAACAATATTGTATGTACATTGAAGGGAACATTTCATTGAAACTTATTTAGCCTCATTTTAGACAATAGGTGCAGGAGTAGGCCATTCGGCCCTTCGAGCCAGCATCACCATTCAATGTGATCATGGCTGATCATCCCCAATCAGTACCCCGTTCCTGCCTGCTCCCCATTTCCCCTGACTCCACTATTTTTAAGAGCCCTATCTAGCTCTCTCTTGAAAGCATCCAGAGAACCTGCCTCCACCGCCCTCTGAGGCAGAGAATTCCACAGAGAATTCCATTTTTTGGGCTAATTTATTTTACAACATTTAAGGGGACCATTTGGTTCATGCTAACGCTACCAGAACAATACTAGAGAGAGAACCTTAGCATGTCATGAAATTGGCATTTACATAACCTATGCACAGCTTGATGTGGTCATGTATAAAGGTGGCACCATTCTGAAGACCATGTTGGGTACACTTCTCTCTTTCTCTCCCTCTCTCCCTGGAGAGTTATATATCACATCTCTGCAGGCATTGTTCATTTTCAAAAGTACAGATGAACTAGGCTTAATGGCTTGAATGACTGGTGCAGCACAGGCAGGAGGTACAGGTGGTTAGGGTGGTTAACTTGCATTGTGAACAGCAATGCCGAGCACACCTGACACTTGATGGCCAGTTTCTTCCTGCAACTGAGTGAATGCTTATTGCCAGTCCCAAACTCTGTTTCATCTTGGCTAGACGCCGGGCTCAGATCTTGCCACATTCCCAATATGACCCATTCTGAGCCATATTCCCAGCACCGTCAAGTAACTGGACCTGATGATATAGAAGAAACAAGTTAGGACAGTTGCTGATGATCATAGCCTCAATTTTCTCTGAATCCCAAAGCTACCTTGACTTCACCTCCTCCCATTCTGCCTTTCGCAAAGGATGCTGACTCTTATGCCCCTGTCCCACTTACGAAACATGAACAGAAACCTCTGGAGACTTTGCGCCCCACCCAAGGTTTCCGTGCGGTTCCCGGAGGTTTTTGTCAGTCTCCCTACCTGCTTCCACTACCTGCAACCTCCGGCAACCACCTGCAACCTCCGGGAACCGCACGGAAACCTTGGGTGGGGCGCAAAGTCACCAGAGGTTTCCGTTCAGGTTTCCTAAGTGGGACAGGGGCGCTATTCTCAATTTCTCAGCCTCTTCCGCTTTTTCTCCCAAGATGAGACTTTGCACTCTAGGACATTTAAATGTCCTCTATCTTTAGTAAAACGTGTTGTGGATGGACCCCCCACTTGTTTCTCCTCTGTGCCCTGCAGTTCCACTATAGCTCCAACTCCCCCTTCCTCCAGACAGAACAAGGATAAAGATTCCTGTTCCCCATCTTTCACCCCACAAGTCTCCAGATCCAGACAGATCTTCCCATCCCCACCCCTTTCTGTAAAAACCATTCTCTCTGCAACTCTTTGGTTTGATCACCATTTCCAATCTAACCCACCCTCTCTCTAGGCTCTTTCCCCCGCATCTACAGGAAATGAAATATCTGTCCCTTCTCCTCCTCCCTCACCTCCAGCCAGGGACCACAGCAGTCCTTCCGTGAGATAGATGTTCATGTAGGGGGTATGTAGAGAAGGCAGGCACAGGATACTGAGTTGGATGATCAGCCATGATCATATTGAATGGCGGTGCAGGCTCGAAGGGCCGAATGGCCTACTCCTGCACCTATTTTCTATGTTTCTATGTTTCTATGTGCACCTCGTCAAACCTCGTCTATCGCATTCGGCGCGCCCAATGTGGCCTTTTTGTCAGCAAGACTAAGCATAGACGAGGCGATCGTTTCACCAAACAGTTTAGTACTATCCACCGAGGCCTACTGGGGAAGAGCAGCACCTCTTATTCCGCTTGGATAGCTTACAACCCAATGGTATGAACTTTGAATTCTCCAATTTCAAGTAACCATCTGCCCCCTCCATTTCCCCTGCACCCCCACCACACCCCAGTGTGTGCAATACTCCACCACCACCCCCCACCTCTCTCTAACAGATTTCTGTCCCCCTAATTCATCCGCCTGAAACATCATGTCTATCCATTCCCTTCACAGATGTTGCCTGACCCACTGTCCCTCCAGCACTTTGTTTTTTGTTCAAGATTCCAGCATCTGCAGACTCCCCATAGCCTTGTGCTGATTTCAGTTCATTTTGATCTCCAAGGCGTATTGAAATGATTTCAGATATTCATCAGTCTGCGAATAAATGGCTCACCATCCAGTTAGAAGGAGGTTTTGACCTGAGTGCCTCTAGTGTTTGAGAAAGTCACTTTTCTTATGCCCGCATCCTTCCCGATGACTTCTGCAATAGAGCGCACAATCAAGACAGAGGAGAGGAGGCCGTTGCACCTAGCAACAGATTTGATCTAGAACCTTTTCATTTCTCATCCATTCATTGAGATTACAAACAGATGTCTTTGTGGAGTGGGTCACAGGCAATTACACATCCCCTCCCTAGGCTCCATTTTGGAGAGTGTATCTATCGAGTGCATATGTCATAAAGTGGCAAATTATTAAGGCAGGGTCAAAAATGCACAGTGCCATCACAATAGTAGCACAATCAAATTCAAAGGAATAAGTACTAAGATTATTTTTTGTAAATTGCAGGTTATTAAAAAGTGTAACATTAAAATATATGTGCATTGAAAGAATTTTATACATATCATCTTACTAAAATACATTTCTAATTATTCATTTCAGCATAGAAGATAAAACTAGTATCATCTCTGTACTGCAAGAATGACAGAACTGGCTGTTCAGAATTATTCCTGGAATTAAAACAGCATGTGGTCCGCTCTGCCAATCTAAGGTAACAGTGCTGAAAGCAAGAACTATGAAGTGATGTATGTCTAGCTGAGTGTATGTTGACAGTATTGGTCCTTGCAAAGTTCCACATGCCTGCAGCTAAAGGAGCCTGCAGAATGGATAAATCTGGATGTGCAAAGGCATGGTAAATAAAACTAATTTTTAAGGGTTTGAAGCAAAGTAAACCAACACGTCAAAAAAATATTCTGACCTCTTTTGTGTCCCTTGGATAATGTTTACAGGCATTTTGTATTTCATTGATTGTGGATCCATTATGTAGTGATAGTATGTCACAAGAATTCGAGATGCACAGATATTAATGCATATTGTACATATTAGGCCCAGCAGTATATTTTTTTGTTTCAACATAAATGAAGCACATTTGGCTTTGAAATTGGGACCGACACTTTGAGTGCCCTTGGAGCTCCAAAATGGTGCATAAAACATGCGCTCACATTTGCAGGGTAAATTGCTCAACGTTCAGATTTCGTTCAGACCGAAAGGTCTGAATGACAAATAAAGGATCTAAGTCTAAGTCTAAGTATCATTTTATGAGATTAAAGCCAAAAAATGCTGGAAACCCTCAGAAAGTCAGGCAGCATCCATGGAAAGAGAAACAATTATGATGAAAAGTCTTTGTCGTGATACATTAACTCTATTTCTCTTTCCACAGATGCTGCCTGAGCTGCTGAGTTTCTGGCATTTCCTGTTTTTATTTCAGATTTTTGGTTTTTAGTTGCTACATTGATGAGGGTTTGCGTGCAGCGAATGTCAATTGGAAATATGGAGAATAGATGGATTATGATGCCAATCTGATTCCATGACTGCAATTCCAGAGTATAGCATTGCAACTACATGGGCTTGAGCATGAGATTAGCAGCAGAATGGTAGTGCTCCCTCTCCAAATGTCCAATTCCGCGCTGACTAGCGATCATCCTTACTCTAGTTCTGCCCGACACACTAGGGACAATTTGCAGAGGCCAATTAACCTGCAAACCTGCACGTCTTTGGAATGTGGGAGAAAACTGGAGCACCCAGAGAAAACCCACAGCATCACTGGGCGAACGTACAAACTCCGTACAGACAGCACCCATAGTCAGGATCAAACCCGGGTCTCTGGCGCTGTGATACATCAACTCTACCGCTGCTCCACGGTACCGCCCTGAATGTGAAAGGGAATGCTGAGAGGGATGGATTAATGGAAGAGGAATGATGATGGGTAGGAGAAGGCTCTCCCACTCCTTATCCATCCAAGGAATTCAGGGATTAATTCTCCTCGCCCAACCTCAGTAAAGAATCGTACTTAAGATGCTGGTGCTCGAATAAGAATGTCTGCATTAAAATCGACAGCTGTAGCAAAAATTGGAAGGAAGGTAGGAACCACATTTGCAGGACAAATCTGCCCTAAATAGCAAACCACAGGGTTCAACTCACAGAGTCGTACAGCCCAAAAACAGATCTTTTGGCTCACCAAATGCAGCAATTTACATTAATTTTGCACTAATGCCATATTATTTGCCCCATATTATCATCGACTATCCCCAGGTTCTACTACTTAGATTCATACTAGGACCAATAGACAGCAGCCTATTCACCCCGGAATTGGAAATTCCCTCTGATGCAGAATTAAAGCAGAATACCATGAGGAAGCCATGTAGCCAGAGCAAGAACCGTGCAAACTCCACATAGGTAGCAAGTGATGGTCAAGAATAAACCAGGTAGTTGGAGATCTGCGGAGACCATACTGTGCTACTGTGCCATTCCTTTAATACTCATTGGTGTATGAATAGACATTGAAATATAGAGGTCAATGCCTGCGATCTTGCCATAATATCTTCATTCTGTAGCAGTCTGTTGCACCAGCTACATTTGAATCATAATGGTAAACTGAAGGCTGGCTATGGGACAGGAAGATCTAACTTCTGATGACATGGACGGTGACCGTGGTATGCAGTGCCATTTATGTCCAATATGCGCATATGATAAAAGGCATGTTGCCTCAAAGAACGCTGAGGAACCAGTTTCTTTACTGTTCTGGACATGTCAAACTGTATGCGGAGAGGCACCTGTCCAGAAGTGCAGTAATCTGTTACTCTTATGCATTGTTGTCCTGCGAGCAAAAGCACATGTGGTGGAAATTTAGTTACTTTCAGCAGAAGATATTGTAGATGGTCTCAGATGACCCAAAATCAATGTCGACCCAGATTTTGCAATATCTGGCCAGAGACAGCTGGCTGATCGACCACCAAGAGCACTGGTGGAATGATGGGGGTGGATGGGCAATTGGAGTATTATTGGGAGATATTGGGAGGCTCATTGTTGATGGAGAAACTGCCGTTCACACTGGCTCAGCTTTTCTAGTTATCAGTTGTAGCATAGAAGGTTGGATGAAGTGACAAAATGCTGGGCTTTTTTTAATTCATTCGGGGGACATAGGAAATATCGGGCTTTCAAACATTTCTGCACTTTGTATTCCAGTGACTGATGTACAAGGACACCTAGATCTCGTTGCACCTTCCATATCTATGATGGCAGAATCTGCTGTAAACTGACCTTGCATGGCAGCAGTCTGAGCTTTCATTCCAGCACTCAAACATTGGGTGACTACGCGCCTTGTGCTCAGATTCAGATTCAGATTCAGATTCAGATTCAGATTTTCCGTACTGTAACCGAAGCTAAGTTATAGATCATCAAACATTGCTTTGTAGTTGAAGTGAACAAAGCAAATTTGCCATTTAGAAACATAGAAAATAGGTGCAGGAGTAGGCCATTCGGCCCTTCGAGCCAGCACTGCCATTCAATATGATCATGGCTGATCATCCAGAATATGTACCTTGTTCCTGCTTTCTCCCCATATCCCTTGATTCCGTTAGCCCAAAGAGCTATATCTAATTCTCTCTTGAAAACATCCAGTGAATTGGCCTCCAGTGCCTTCTGTGGCTGAGAATTCCACAGATTCACAACTCTCTGAATCTCCTCCCATCCTTCTAAATTCCAGTGAATATAAGCCCAGTCGACCCATTCTTTCATCATATGTCAGTCCCACCATCCCGGGAATTAACCTGGTGAACCTACGCTGCACTGCCTCAATAGTAAGAATGACCTTCCTCAAATTAGGAGAGCAAAATTGCACACAATACTCCAGGTGGGGTCTCACCAGGACCCTGTACAACTGCAGTAGGACCTCCTTGCTCCGATACTCAAATCCTCTCGCTATGAAGGCCAACATGCCATTTGCTTTCTTCACTGCCTGCTGCACCTGCATGCTTACTTTCAATGACTGATGTACAAGGACACCTAGATCTCGTTGCACCTCCCCTTTTCCTAACCTGACACCATTCAGGTAATGATCTGCCTTAATAATTTCTTCAACACTGGTGGCAAGGAGCTTCACGTTCTGTACATAACATATTTTTTTGATGTTGAACAATATTAGACTCCTTCACAGTGAATATAATCTTCTGTTGGGTTTCCAATTTAATAATTTATTTGTGCATACAACAGTAGCTTCCTTATTAACCATATAATAACCATATAACAATTACAGCACGGAAACAGGCCATCTCGACCCTTCTAGTCCGTGCCGAACACGTATTCTCCCCTAGTCCCATATACCTGCGCTCCCATTTATTGTCCCATTAAAGTTCCCATCCACATGTTTCTGCAACAGGACCATACTCCCCAGTTGCCTGGCCCTATGCTATCCTGGTCCCTTGCCCCAAGGGTGAGCTGTTTAAGAAGGAACTGCAGATGCTGGAAAATCGAAGGTACACAAAAAAGCTGGAGAAACTCAGCGGGTGCAGCAGCATCTATGGAGCGAAGGAAATAGGCAACGTTTCGGCCAAAACCCTTCTCCAGTGTGATTCCAGGGTTTCGGCCCCAAACGTTGCCTATTTCCTTCGCTCCATAGATGCTGCTGCACCCGCTAAGTTTCTCCAGCATTTTTGTGTACCTTCCAGATGTGAGCTCTTGTGCCCAGTCTCTCCACATACCATCAGATTCTAAGGTCATGTCCATGAGTATGTAATTGTACAATACTCAGTGCATCATTGGCATTGTTGCAGCTTCTACACTCCCTGGCAAGGTCATAGTTGTCAGGAATGTACCATAAAAAAGACTCATGGTTTATATTGTGTTGCTGGAAAATATGTGAAGGTAGGAATTGATGCTAACACATGCTGCTGCTTGTAAATCTGAATAGTCCGGAGGTCGAGGGGGAAGTGGAATGTGAACAAATAGGATTGGGATCTGAGAAACATGCATCACTATCAATGTTTTCAGTTTTGATGTCAACAAGACGCAATAATAGGCAACCATAATCACCAGGTTTGCTTGTCCCTGTGGTTAATACCTAGTTCCCACCAGTTGTGCGTCAGCTTTCTTGGCAGGAAAAGGGAAATGTATCAGTGACTGGTGCATTCTGTGTTGGTGATGAGGCTGTCATGGTTGAATGTCTGGCATCACGTGCAAAGTGTGAAACATAAGCTCAGAGTCTGCAGCTCTGAGTAGATGTTGATGCAATGCAGCATTACAGTGTTAGGCATGACTACTATGATGCAGCAAGTGCTGTCCTCATGCCTTTAAGAAGATCGTGGTGGGGTCAAGTTCAGAAACCTGAGCAACAAACATCAGTAAAGTCCTGTGGGAGAACTAGGCAGTTGAAGGTACCATTTACCACAGGAGATGTCAAAGTGAATCCTCTCAGATGGTACAATTTTGAGGAAGATTTGCTGAACTATCCCTAGTTTCCTGTTTGTGTTTATCCCATAATCAACAGTACCAAAATAGTTGTGCTGGAAGGAACTGCAGATGCTGGTTTAAACCGACGATAGACACAAAAAGCTGGAGTAACAGCGGGACAGGCAGCATCTTTGGAGAGAAGGAACGGGTGACGTTTCGGGTCGAGACCCTTCTACCAAAATGGTTGCCTGGGCATGATCATATTGCTGCTTAAGTGTCCAGCACTATAGCCATGACTAAACTTCAGAAAATACTTAATTATCTGTGAAGTGCTGACTTAGTAAAATAGGGAATATAACTGGACGTCTATTATATTTTTCTTTCCGAATGATAGTGGTATTTGACAGGAAATGGTGAGGTATTCTCCAATCAGCTGCACCTGAGGCTGGTGTTATTGGAAACAGTTTGCTTTTAACAATGTATGGACTGACCATTACCACTTATGTGAAGGCATTCAAGTTTCTGCTCATATTCCTCGGTGTAAAAAGTTGGCATTTGTGTTTCCACTGGAGTGCATCCAGTCCTTTGTGAATGCAGGCCATCTCTCCTCCATTTCACCACTTCAGTAAGTACTTTCGCTGCTCTGATAATTTCAGAGAAAACTGCAGATACTAGGAATCTTAGCTAAAAATAGAAAATGCTGGAAATACTCGACAGGTCAAGGAGCATCTTTTGAAAGTGCTAAACCTGACAATAGTGGAGCTTCTTCTCTTCCACATGCCTTTCTTTGGCATTTCCCAAGCTAGAATTACTATCAAAACCTGCTGCAGTGACAATGGACCTCCCCTTTATGGGAGGCAAAGTAACTATCTGGTGGTCACGATTTATAGCAGCAATACAATCAACAACTCGATTTGCACAGGAAGGATGCCAAAACCATAGCAATTAGCTGTCAGTGAAATATTAACATGCTACCTGTAATGCAATGAATTTGTTTCGGCCTGTAGCAACATGCTTATAAACGTAACGTGACGAACACAAGATAATCATAATCTTATACTGTGTTGCAAATTTGCAGTCAAGGTGATGATCCACATCATTGTTATAATTCTGCATGGAATGGAATCAAAGAATTGCAGAAAGTTAAAACACAAAAGGAGGATGCTAGTCTCTACATATCACATTCCCTAAAATTATAATAATGCAGAACAATTTAAATTTTCAATAAACCTCCTTAGGACACAACAAAGATTTTAGCAACAAGTAATAAAGCTATCCGAACTGAATTGCTTATCCTATTCATAATAATTTGCGTTCAATCTTGCATCCTTTTGTCATGTATTTTAATTTATTCACTATCAACATTATACACAAATGCAATACAAAGACCTGCTATACCTGTCTGACAATGTTATGGTTATTTTTTTATAATTTACAAAACAATTTTTGCTTTACACTACCCATGTTGTAACAGTAAATTAATGTATTACAAACATTTCATTTGTATTTCATTGCGGTAATTAATTTTACATTTTCACACTGTAAGTGATGTGACATAGAACTAAACTGAAACCACACGCTTGTTTTTTTTTTGTCTCCAGTGAACAGTACCAGGATAAAACACTGAACATTTGTATTAACTTAATTAAGTTAATTGCTGACATACCTTTTTTCCTATGCAAATATGCATTTAAATTTAAATATTTTGTATTCCAGTGCTGCTATGATCATTGATGTGACAATAATTTCAGATTCAATGGAAATAATATGTCTATGGCATCTAATATAGTAATGCGAAATTTGGACTCGTGGAAAGTGAACAAAATTTGATTATTACAGTTACAGGTCAACTCCCAATTGTTTATTATTCCCACCAATGTTACAATGCCCCCCCCCCAACAAACACAGGTTATCACTATAATGAATAGCTGCTAATACTTAAACATAGATGTAAAGTTGTAAACAGAACATTTTCATTTACTGATATTACTATTATTTTAAACAAATCTCAATCTGCCTTTGGGAAAGCATAGTAATATAATGGTATTGACTAGAAGTACACACAGGCATGACTGGAAAATATTCTTTAATTAACTTCTCATCAATATGAAAATCTACAACAAGAATTTTGACAGTTCTTTAAATTTACCAGTATGAGCAGCCTGGCTGTTAATGCATTCATATCTAGATTTGAATGCACAATCGAGGAAAATTAGTAAAAGATAGGATTATAGAAGGTGTGACTGTCTTCCACACCTTTCCCCGTTATATTAACAATGTGTTTATCAGACAAACACTTCAATTCAAATATAAAATGATGCATGTTTATTTACATTCATCTTGTTGGCAGTGACTTAAGTATCAGAGCATTTGTTGGGTTGAGCAGAAGTTAATATCTAGGTTGGTAAAAGCTTTTAAGATTTATTTTCACTGTGCAGGTCAAATTTACCAAATAATATTCTTCTATTAAGATTGGAAATACTAATTCTGAAATCTACAAAATCATTGACTTGGATAATTGTTGAAATCTGAGCTCTAAAATGTTCCTGTTTTCTAATAATAAGAAATGTTTGCACATGAAAGAGAAAGGGTATGAGGGTACAATGGAAAACTGTAAACATAAAAAGACACTGCCTTCAGCCTGTCAAAACTTAGCCATTAATCATCTCTAAAATATTCACCCAAAATGGCACCCTTCAAACCAATTAAAAATAAGTTTGGGCTAAAATCAAAATTTAATGTGTAGGCCTTTATTATATGTGTGTAGTGAAGAATCTAAACAATAGAGTTCTATGGTTATGTTTCATTTCAAATAGAGAACTGTAATATGGAAATATGGAATACATTATAGCAATATTTGCCTGTTAAATCTTGATTTATCAAAAATCTTATTGAAGATTCCCACAGGAATATAGATATGACAGTAATGCAAAACACCGAAATGCAGTTGGAAGAGAGATTTGCAATATAGGGAACTGTAAATAAATTCATGAATATTAAGGAGCAAAATGTATATTTTCCTAGTATATGTATTTATTTTCCAAACCACAAAAGCAGCAAGTTATAAAAATGATAATAGTGGAAGAATTTGGGTGAAAAAAAGAGAAACGTGTACTTACAGTTGTTCTTGGTTTGAAGCTACTAGAAAAACCAATCCACACACATTGTTAGGATTGTGCATAACTACATCGCAAACCATCCTTCAAAATTAGCTCAATAATTTATGAACTGTGCATCTCATTAACACATAAATATTCTGCATTTCTTCATGATGTACATTAAGAATGAAATGCGCCTAATGCTAGAATGTTTAGAGTTGTGCAAAGAGATATGACTATGATGGTTTCATGTGTGTTCACATAATAGGTTAAATCCACAGTACATACAATTCAGAAAATGAATGCTAATGTTATTTGTTCCTTGGTATGGCCATAGTTTCTCTGCATCAAATGCAAAGTTAATTTACAGCATGCAATATATGATATGTTACCTTGGTTTGTGGTTTTGTCTGTAACGTATGCAGCTGCTATCAAGTTCAGAGATGGGGGAGGGGCACAGAGAAAGCCCAAAGCACATAATTCAGTGTCTGTAAATTGGCTGAATCTATGACGGCAGACTGAGGGCCTTGGTGCTTATTTGCATGCTGCAGAATGTAGAGGATTAAGCTGAAATGATTTTCATAGAGGATTTAGGACTGACATTTATTATTTGGTTCACGGACCTAAAGGAAAGTTTGTTTGTGTTGTAGATAAAATATGCTAGGATAGAGTATGTTTGATGTACGGGTTTCAGCAAATAAATGTTTGCAATGTGGTGCTGGGATATTTTTTATAATATATAATGCCTTAAGAGATAGCTGAATTTCAAAATTCTTAACTGTTTTCATTTTAGCCTGGTTTCACTATTATTTTACCACTTAATCAACTGTCTGCAGTTATCAATGTTAACTATTTTCAGGTCACTTCTAATCATTGTATTCCTCTTTCCCCTAATTTTATTGTTCATTCCTTTATTATTAAAATGTGATTTTATAGATGCAATAGAAATATTTAACATGCGTACGTTTTACCCATGTTTTGATCAGTATCTTTTGTTTGTTCTGATCTACATTGGGAATCTGATCAACTGTAAAGGATCGAAACAACCATACTTTTAAAATACTTTATTTATATTTAAAGCATAGGATTCATTGTAAGGTCATTCAATGTAAAAGCAGATCTTAGCTCAATTCACAAGGGTCTCGGTGATAGATATTTGCTTTTCTTAAAATATAATATAAAATATAAGTATAATTCTCAAGTTTATGTTAATTAGTGTTTCCATTTAGCACGTGACATAATGTACAGGGAAATCAATTTACGTATGGCTTATTGACGTTCGAATGAGTATGTGGCATTTTGTATGCTACAGTGGAATGGGACAAAAAAATATGTTTATTGATGCTATTAATGCAAAGATAGTCAACAGGATTTGGTACTGACTCAGCGAGGGCTGTACTGGATATTAAACTTTGTGCTGACCTGTAAACTGTGAGAAGTTTTGATAAGTTCAGATAACCGGTTTTGTAAGTATAATTGAAGATGTACAGATGCCGAACAATTATTTATTACATTTCTATTTCAATCCAAAGATTATAGGGCATAGTAATTCAACTCTGTTTTTTTTCTGTTGACCATTTAAATTAATGTCAAATATGCCAAACTGAATTTTGTATGAATGTGGTCCGCACTTACTTGGTCACTTAACATTTAATTTTGCAAGTGAACCTTCAGTGTAATCATGTTACATATGATTTCTTTCATAGGACAGTATTTTAAATTGTCATGCAAAACTTACCCAACTCTCCTAATTCCACATCAAATATGGATGAAACATATGATTTATCCTTGAAACATATTTTATGGTTCAATTAGATGCCCTCATTTCTTAAGGCCTGACAGTTTGAAACAGAGAATCATTGTTGGTCTGCACAGACATGCAAATGCACCTCGTGTGTACATGTGCTTACACAAACACACATGCACACACATATGCACACATACACTGTTTTAGTTGTGGCTTTGGGATTTTTAATAAAGGCATCAAAGAAAGATAGAAATATACATACGTAATTATTCCCTGTTAAATACCGCTTTTCATATTAGCAGTGGCAATCAGCAACTCTGGTGAAGTGGTATTTATAGTGCAATAGTGTGCAGTCTTCTTTGTTTTATGAATAAAACTTGATCCCAAGATTGTAGAGTAATAGTATTTAATTTTAATACTGTATTGAATAAGCAAGATGTTTAATCATTCATAGATCAAGTTTTATAATCAATACTATTTCTTGATAAGAAAGGCTAAAGTAAAAAATAGGTTGTAAAATTGGAACTTGTAAATATTGAAACAACCTAGTCAAGAATAAAATGTGATTTCTCTATGAATTTAGTTTTTACATGTAAGGTCTACCATGCTTTTCAGAACAAATTGAAATATATACACCCATTATATTTCATTCAAGTCTTAGGTTTAATGGAATTTCATTTGCCTGCCAGCTTTTTACCCTTTCTTTTTCTTTAAAATAAGTAAGAACATCTTATTCATGTGTGAGTTATAAAATAAATCTGTCTCACGTATAACTGTTGGCAATATAGTTGTTGTGTGTAAAAATGTTAATTAAAAATCCATGTAGTTTTAAGCTTCATCCCAGATGGTGGTTATTACATTCTATATGCACCGCTACTAATTAGATTCTAATATTGGAACTTTTAACTGAAATACGCTGACAAAACCGATTATTGTTTTTAGTAAAGTCAGTTACCAAAATCTATTAATAGCTTCACCCATTGCAGTGCTAATAGAGTACAATGCTATTCACATGCATTGTCATTGGAATAGGACAATATTAATGTTACAACATCCAGTTTACAGCTATGCCCTTTGTGTTGTATGTGATGTTTAGTATTTCTGGTTTCTATCATGCTGATGCATATCCTCATGTATTATTATTCCATTATCATCATGTCTTCTCAGCAGGTCCCACTAATTATAATCGAGATATATTCATGCTAGGATGGTTGTCCTGTGATATTGAGGTTTGGCCAATTATGTAGGTGTGACCCTAGGACTTGAAAGTTGAATTGCAGCATCTGTTTTCAAAGCTGGTATCATATTTTGTGGGAAATATAAATTGTATTTAATCCACACTGTACTGTAAAATAATGCATTTAACTAAAAGTCAATGGAGATTTAAGCACTCTCTATGGTTGATATAAATTTTGTTCATTCAAGTGGAAGCTTCCTGCAGAACATTAAAATGCAAAGAGCCAGCATATACTATTTTTACTAAAGTCAAGCACTATTAAGAATAGGTGCTGTACAATACAAATGTGCATGCTAATTATTTCTTGATAAAAATACATTAATAATGAGAGGATATTAGTAACCTAGTTTATTTCATTTGGCCAATTAATTAAATGTTATAAATAGTGAAAGTCTGGTGCATGTTTGTGTCACAGAATATGAGGATATAAAAATGAGACCCCAAATAAAGTCTGGTCAGCTGGTAGAAAACAAATGTGCCATGAAATTGCATAAAATTTGTGGCGTGCAGCACCAATCGAATGTGTTGCAGGATATTCAATCCATTTGTAAATATATCTTTCTTGTACAACTACTAAAGATTCCACAGTGTGATACCAGACGATTAACTACAGTATTTCTAATTCTGAAAAGTTCGTACTCAAGATAGTTAACATTGGAATCGCTGGGAAAAATAGTCTGCTCCCCAAAAATGATTCAAAATTCGATATGGCATTGCATTTTCAATTTGAATTTTTTATTTACATTGTGATCTCTTGGTATAAATGTATTTGCCATTTCTAATACATTGTTAATATGTTGGTAATTATACATCAATTCGTCTTTACAAAAATAACCTAAAGACATGTTACTTTATTGAACAGGAATGACAAACCTACCTAGATTCAAAGTCTGCATTTTGGGTGGGAGTAGAGAATTCTTTAAATGCAAAACCAAAAAATTCGCAAATTAATTGAAAGAGTTTATTGGCAAAGTGTTGAAAATTATTTAAGTGTATTTTGGAAATGTTATGAATATTTAATACGAGAAAATAAAGAATTAGTATTATTGCTGTTACTTCTTATTGAGGTATGTTACTGTCTCACAAATGTCTCATTAGATAACTTGGAACATTTACTGTAGAAGTCCATAAATATGCATATTCATGACACTCTTTTACATAGCGTTGGCAGCTTATTTGAGAGGGACAAAAAATAGATCTATTCAACTACGCAAAATTATCAGAAAATGTGAAAAAGAAATGGGAAATATTCTATTTTCTTTGGTAGACAGTGAGGCAGAAATCTTGGTCATTTGAATATTTTCTAAGTAGGCTTTGTGTCTGTAGCTCTTTTAACTGTAGGTTTTGTTGTTACTGTCTAAGATTATCAAGGTCAATTAAAATATTAGATGATTCAAGCCTATATTTTTTCCCGTAGTGCTCTATCATTGCCGAATTATTTGATGTTAGTTTCTCATGTAAGGACATTGCATATAACCATTTTGCATAGTGTAGATGCGATGTGCACAAATTATGCTAGTAACGTGCTTGTAAGCGTGATGAAAATTCAGACAAAGCAATACAGTAGACATAGATGTCCAAACTCTGGCTCAATAGATCTTTGTACTGGAACACAAGCAGAGTTAATAAGGAGCTCTAGAAGTAATTAACAATAGAGGTTGGGCAGGGCAAATGCTTGGGTAAACATCAATTGTTCTTAACACAAGATTCCAAACAGAAGAAACAATGCTACTATTGTCCTGTAGCTCTCATTAAGAGGACTGAGGCACAAGAGCCGAGTGCTCAGAGGCGGGTGGGAACCAAACAGACAAACTGTGTTGAACGAGTATCCCATGATCCCATTACAACAAGCTTTGGCTTTTGGCATCAGCAGTGCCAGCCAGCTGCATTGGGAGAAGCCAAGCCTGTCATAGCATTTCCACATCAAATCTTGCAACACCGAGGCAAAGACATGGTTGGAGCTTAACGAAAGTAAAAATACAATAACATGCATTAGGATTTGTTTGTGGGCAAAGCTTTTCATCAGTATAGTGGGCAACATATACAAATACCTCAGTTTTCATGCTGAGTTTTGCAAAAAATGAATAATATTTTCCACAATTTTCATGATTTTTGTCATATCTACAGCAGGTTTTATGATATCTGAGTTATATTGAATCCATTTTCATAACACTTTTTTAGCTGTAGTATTTAGCTGTCTTTGCAAAAAACAATTTTGCAGATTGTTCTATCTATTGCTCAATATCAGCCTTGGGTATTATTCCACTGTGCTATGAATTAATTTTGTCAGTCCTTTAGTCAGTGATTTATTGGCAAATTAACATGGCCCTGCTAATCACTTTAGGGCTATAAAATTCAGAAGCAAATAGTTCTGCTAACATTAATGTAAATGTGTCCCCTCCCACTTTTCATATATTTTCCCCAGTATAAAGGTAAAAAATCAATGATAAAAACAAACATCCAATGAGATATGTTAGGGGCATCAATTAAATTCTTCCATTGCTGACTGAACAGGGGATTGTAAAAAAAATGAGGCCCATATTTAGTTATGCTACAATGCAGAATTTCACAATTCAAGTAGCCACTATCATCCAATTTCGACAGAAGACAATTGGACAACATTACAGTGAGGCAATTCTATAAATGAGGATGTGTTGAAAATTACCAGACATACAATACACATCCTAGTTCAAAGTACTCTGTTGAAGTTTGATGATTATTTTCACATGCTTTTTTTAAATTCATGAAGATAAATGCAAAAAGGCAATTTGTACAACTATTTATTTGATCACTATGATTTCATTTCAATGAGAAACTTTAGTTAGGCCCACACGACGTAATTATCAAGAGTGAACATGTTAAGCATAAACTTAAAGCATTGCATTTACCTTAAGGAATGTAACTGATATGTTCAGGTGCTCCCAAACGTTCTAATAACATGACAGGTTAATTGAAAATGACTTTGCAGTTAAAAAAGCTAGATACAGTTGCTTTCTAAAAAAAAATAGATTTAAATTAGTTTCAGCTTATCTAAGTGCATTGGGTTTATCACGGAACAGTTTCCCTACCAGCAGGAATTTAGGCAAAGAAGCATTCATTTCCTTTATGTGATCTGCATAAGATGATATCCACGAGTGCTCTTGTACTAAGAATTCAATGTTACAAATGAAAAACAATTAGTTTTACCATTTGGCATGGTATTAATTATGCATTGATCACTAAATTGAGAAAAACACTATGTTTATATCTTGTGTTTCAAAAATGTAATGGCAGATTATTTGCAAATAATATTCAAATTGCACATTTATAAAGTAAGTTAACATATCGCCTAGTGCGACTCAGCTTGATTTGAACAGATCATACCAGATAATATTTAAAAATCCTGCACCAATGCCTTTTTATTTGCCATGTAATGTTTTTATTATGAAAAGATACACTGAGAAAGGTATGCAGTACAAGAGTAGATACTGCAGCTACTGATAGAATTATTTTATTTATTTTGATTATTTATACAATTAATTATACCTACTTTAAGAATAAAGTAGAAGCTGCTACTACAGATAGGAGGTAGCTCCTAATAAACCTTTTTTTTAAATTACTAAATAACATGTAAAAAAAACCGTCAAAATCACACGTTGGGTTTTTTTCACAGTTAATCAATATGAAGAATACATTTTGGATTTTGGGTGGATTTTTAAAAAGTAAAATTAACCCAACACAAGGTAAAGGTTTTTTATACAAACAACATTTTTACCTTTTTATTTTACCAAATATTTTCTTGAACCAGAATAATGTTACTCTTTGCCGTGGTAATGTTATAACACTTTGGACCAGGTGTAACCACAATCAGCAAAGAAAGGTTGGCAATCGACACTGGCCTTGAACAAAACTGCTCACAAAGATTTAGTGCCTCTGTTCTGTAGATGTTCCTATTTCAATGTGACTTTCAAGCTGGTGCTATTTATCAGGGCATAAGGAATCCGGGATAGTAAAGTTACCAAACATACTGGATAGCAAAAAGGAACTGCAAATGCCGGTTTAAAAAAAAAGACACAAAGTGCTGGAGTAATTCAACGGGTCAGGCAGCATCTTTGGAGAACATGGATAGATCACATGGATAGGTGACATTTCAGTCAGAATGTGTAACTCTCATGTCTAACAATCTAAGAACTGAAAGCACTAATTATTGTTAATCTTTTCATCCTTTCATAATAAACATCAGACAAGCAAATAGGTTTAAAGTAGAAGCTATCATAGGTCAATCTTGAATAGACTTTAGAAACATAGAAACTAGGTGCAGGAGGAGGCCATTCGGCGCTTTGAGCCAGCACCGCCATTTATTGTGATCATGGCTGATCGTTCCCAATCAATATCCCGTGCCTGCCTTCTCCCCATATCCCTTAATTCCACTAGCCCCTGTAGCTCTATCTAATTCTCTCTTAAATCCATCCAGTGATTTGGCCTCCACTGCCATCTGTGGCAGGGAATTCCACAAATTCACAACTCTCTGGGAGAAAACGTTTTTTCTCACCTCAGTCTTAAATGGCCTCCCCTTTATTCTAAGACTGTGGCCCCTGGTTCTGGACTCGCCCAACATTGGGAACATTTTTCCGGCATCTAGCTTGTCCAGTCCTTTTATAATGTTATATGTTTCTATAAGATCCCCCCTCATCTGCATGGCAGATGCAGTATAATGTGGATAAATGTGAGGTTATCCACTTTGATGTTTCTATAAGATCTCCCCTCATCCTTCTAAACTCCAGTGAATACAAACCTAGTCTTTTCAATCTTTCCTCATATGACAGTCCCGCCATCCCAGGGATCAATCTCGTGAACCTACGCTGCACTTCCTCAATCACAAGAATGTCCTTCCTCAAATTAGGAGATCAAAACTGCACATAATACTCCAGATGTGGACCTACCAGAGCCCTATACAACTGCAGAAGAACCTCTTTACAATAAACAATATATCTTTATCATAAGAGCTCTGATTTTTTTTGTCATGGAATGGAGGGAATTAGTGTTCCAGGTGAGTCCAAGGTGATTGTTCAGCAGCTATTATAACTTGGTACACTCTCAAAAACTCAGTAACACTTCATTCAATAAAACATAATGGCTTTCACTGTACAATTAATGCACGAGAAATGATGATGACATTAAATCATTGATCTTATGTCGATTGCATTGCTGTAGCTTGCACTAGTGCAACATTTAATTAAGCAGTATAACATTAACATCATCTTTTGGATTGCCATGTTTAACTGCTCTTAAGTAGACTCCACGAATTTCAAGAAATTTACACTGTGACAATAGTGACTACGATCCAGGCCAGTATTTTTAGTCACTAGTGATTAGACTTTATTTGATAGAAATTGAAGTTCATATTAATTTTTGCACTTTGACAAATATTTCATTTTCTATGATTTTAGAAAAGACACTTCATGGAGGTATAACCTTTTCTTGCATGACTTGAGACAAAAATAAAAATGACCCTAGGTTAGTTAAATATTGCCTCTCATTATATTACACTGGAACTCCTGAATTACCAGCATTTATTAGACACTGTGAATACACAATCTACTACTGTTCAGGAAGGCCCAAGTTCATCTTCCCAGATTATCCAGAACGGAATAACAATTGCTTTGTTAATAATAAGTGTATTGAAATGAACAAATGAAATATAAGAATTTACAGCTAGAATCCTGGTGTGATTAGGTTATAGCTACATAAGAGATTTTTGCCACATAAACTTCAACAAAGTTAGGAAATATTTTTGGGAAACTTCTGATGGTTTTAACTGCATGCTTTACTTTTATTCAAGAAGGCAATTCAATTCTCGAGCATTTTAAAACAGTGGAAACTGTCCTGATTATACAATCTGATTATGAGCCATACAGTCCTCATTCCCTGCCTCTAACCCAAACCCTAATGCTGTGCAAAAATTATCTAACTGGTTTATCTCTTTAAATTGAAGCTTTGTTATGCCAATATATCATGATATGAAAGTCATAAGCACAATAATACTTATCAAACTATTTAATAAACATCATAACGCATTGTAAGCCATTTCGTAGATAATGGGGATTGAATAAAATTAAATATGCGCAACATATATTAAAAAAAATATTTCTTGACCCATGGGCAAAGACGCTTTGATGGGCATGGTTCTGGAGGATAAGGCAGATTAAGTTTGTATCAATGGGGGAATTGACAGGAAATAGCAAGTATACTATTAAAGGTTTAAAATAGCCTCAGAAAAGGATATGGATCGCTTGAAGGAGATATGCAATTTCAAAAGAATGAAAAATCAAAGATTGGCAGGGAAAACTATCATCGAAGAATTGGCAACCTTCAAGGAGGAGATGATACAATCTGTCCATTCTCATGTGGGGAAAGGTAGGACAAACGAGAACCAGATCTTCTTGGTTGACAGTAAAATAAAGTAGAAAAAGGGCATATGACAGATGTCAGATTCATAACACATGAGAACCATTTGGCTATAGAAAGTCCAGAAGGTGTTAATAAGGAAATCCTCATATCTTCTTTGATGAGTTAGGAGAAGAAGTGTTGAACAAGGACAAGATGATCTATTTGTGAGATGAAGGGCATGTACTAAACATAGTCTCTGCCACAGAATAATTTACTGCTAGAATCTCAGCAAAGGAAGACATGATGGCAATACTAGATGGGTTAAAATGAAATGATAAAGTGATTTATCCACATATGTTAAATCACTCAATCCAAATGGGAACCATTCCAGGTTGCTGAGGGAGGATATCATGGAGATATTGGCTATTTGTCTCCAAACATATGCAGTTACAGGGCTGGTATTTGAGGAACAAAGAATTACAAATGTTACAAGCTTATTTGAAGAACAATGCAAGGATAAAATCAGCTACTTTAAACAGTTCAGTTTAAACTCAATGGTGGGAAAAACGTTAGTAATCAAAATTAAGGAAAGAATTAACAGTCGGTGTTAAAAACCCCCATTATTTGCTGAGGTGTTCAACTTGTCGAATAGATCTAAATATGACCTGTATGACCATTGCGATGGCATTGTGGACTCCAAGAGCCAATTCCAGGCCAAGTTAGAGCCCCAGACTAATCACACTGACACCTGTGGATTGTGGCAATCAAGGCTTGCATGCTATAATGGACTACAAACCAATATCAGGCAGAATCACTAGCAGCAGCTCATCCCTCCCTCCCTTACAAGCTTTATACATTATCTATTCATTTTGCACAGAAGATCAGTGGATGAGATCACCCATCTAATAGCCTCAAGTGCACCTGTACCCAGGGGCTACATTACAAAAGTCAGATCAATATTCCTCAGTTTGACCTGTGGAAAGTGACTAGTTCTGATGAAGTCCCTGGCTGTTTCCTCAGATTCCGCGTGGACCAGCTTTAACCTCTCCCTACTCCAATATAACGTTATCACCTGCGTTAAGAAGACGGCACGATGGCACAGCGGTAGAGTTGCTGCTTTACAGCGCTTGCATTGCCGGAGATCCGGGTTCGATCCTGACTATGGGTGCTGTCTGTACGTAGTTTATATATTCTCCCAGTGACCGTGAAATCTTCGGTTTCCACCCATACTCCAAAGACGTCGAAAGACAATTAGATTAATTGGCTTGTTGTGTGTGTAAATTGTCCCTAGTGGTAGGAAAGGTTAATGTGCGGGTATCGCTGGTCGATGCGGACTCGATGGGCCAAAGGGCTGTATCTCTAAACTAAACTAAACTAAACTAAAGACAACTATAATCCCAGTTTCAAAGAAAAACAGCAATTTACCTACCACTGCAAAAGGTTAAAAGTAAACACCATATTTCTGGTCCTATGGAACATTTGTTAACAAGGAAATCTTCTATTATTGACAAACTTCGATTATTGAGTACAACACACAATCATTCCAACCAAACTCATCTCCTGGACATAGGACTCGGCAGCTCAATCTGGCACTAGATTCTTGACCATCTGGCTAATAGACTGAAATCAGTAAGGATAGGCTATAAAAACATCCTCCATGATAATTCTCAATATTGGTGCCCCATAAGGCTGCATTCTCAGTCCCTTACAATACTCCCAACACACTCATTACTACACGGCCAAATTCTGCTCTAACTCCTTTTACATCTGCTGATGACACCACTGTAGTGGCTGGATCAATCATCCTCCCACAATCAGAGAGCAGTGCTGAACTACCATCTACCTCTTTGGTGACCCTCAGACTATCCCTGATCAGACTTTGCTGGCTTTACCTTGCACTAAACATTATTCCCATACACTGTAAATGACTTGATTGGAATCATGTATTGTCTTTCTGCTGACTGGACGCACCAAAAGCTTTTCACTGTACACGTGACAATAAACAATAAACTAAATTGGATCTTAAATGAGACAAGGAAGGAGATAGAGAGCTTGGTATCATGGTGACTAGACAACAACATCTCCCTGAATGTCATCAAAGTGAAGGAGCAGGATATTGATTTCAGGAACATGTCTCAGTCGATATCAATAGTGCTAAAGTGAAAATTGTTAAGATTCCAGTTCTTAGATGTAAATGTTGCTAAAAATGTTGTCCTGGTCCAACCATATTGATTTCGTGGCTGGGAAAACACACTAAGTTCATCTACGTCCTCAGAAAGCTAAGGGAATTCACCATGTCTCATATATACTGGATAGACTCGGCTTGTACTCGCTAGAATTTAGAAGATTGAGGGGGGATCTTATAGAAACTTACAACATTCTTAAGGGGTTGGACAGGCTAGATGCAGGAAGATAGTTCCTGATGTTGGGGAAGTCCAGAACAAGGGGTCACAGTTTAAGGATAAGGGGGAAATTTTTTAGGACCGAGATGAGAAAAACATTTTTTACACAGAGAGTGGTGAATCTCTGGAATTCTCTGCCACAGAAGGTAGTTGATGCCAATTCATTGGCTATATTTAAGAGGGAGTTAGATGTGGCCCTTGTGACTAAAGGGATCAGGGGGTATGGAGAGAAGGCAGGTACAGGGTACTGAGTTGGATGATCAGCCATGATCATATCGAATGGCGGTGCAGGCTCGAAGGTCCGAATGGCCTACTCCTGCACCTATTTTCTATGTTTCTATAGCTCTTGCTGATTTCTACAGAACTGTCATAGAAAGCAGGTACACAAAATTGCTGGGGAAACTCAGCGGGTGCAGCAGCATCTATGGAGCGAAGGAAATAGGCGACGTTTCGGGCCGAAACCTTTCTTCAGACTCCACTGCGATATCTCCTCAAGGTATGCCTACTTTGAAGAAGTTCTCCTCCTCTCTCCGGAGACAGTTTCACAACCTCCTCACTCCACTGTCATAGAAAGCATCCTATCCAGGTGCAGTTTGGAATGGCAACTGCGTTGCCCAAGACCATAAGAAAGACCACAAGTGAGCTGTGAATGCAGCACAGTCCATTGACGTAGATATTACTAATTATCTGTCATGGACTAACCATATTGAAGCAACAGCCTAGAAGAAACATAAGCACTTCTACTTCCTCAGGTGATGGAGGAACTTCTGCATAATGCATTATAGCAAGCATACTGTTGGGTTGTATTGCAGCTTGGTTTGGGAACAGCTCTGCCCAAGACCACAGGAAAATGCAGAGAGTTGTGGATGTCATCCAGTCCATCACGGAGGCCAGATTTACCACAATTGACTCCATCTACACCACGCTGCTTTAGAAAAGCAGCCAACATAATCAAAGACTTATCCCACCTCAGTAATTCCCCCTTCTCCTTGCTCCTGTCAGGCAGAATGTGCAGAAGCTTGAAAGCACGCACCATCAGATTTAGGAACAGCTGTTACCCCTCTGTTATCAAGCTTGTGAATGGACCTTCTATAAGCTAGGGCCTCATCCCATTCAGCTCTATCCCATTGCGGAAATTGGACTTTGGCTCTGGAACCTGTGCACTACAATGTTGAGAACTATATCTTACACTCTGTGTCTTTCCATTTCATCCACCTATTGGACTTGAGTTTGTCTTGACTGTATTTATGCATAGAATGATCTGATTTGATTGGATAGCTAGCAAAACTTTTCACTGTACCTTGGTATATGCGACATTGATAAACCCCCTACTATTCGTCTGAAGAAAGGACCTGACATGAAACGTCACCTTTCCATGTCCTCCAGAGATGTTGCCAGACCTGATTAGTTACTCCAGCTTTATTTTTATTTTTTACCAATTCCTGCATGTCCTGAACCTGAACATTACAGTTTGCAGGCTCCTGTACCTTCTTCCCGATGGCAGGGGTGAAATGAGTGTGTGGCCAGGGTGGTGTGTGTGGGTCTCTGTTTATGCGACATCATGTCTACATTTTCTGATGGCACAACACTTGGAAATCTCTCATCTATGAGGAGGATTTTAGTAGATTTTATAAAGATATCAACAGGATGGTGGAAACAACAAACAAATGTACAAGAAATGCACTCAGTTGCATTTATTTTGGGATAACAAAGAGAAGCAGTATAAATAAGAGGGTTCAGTTTTCTTTATAGGGATGCAAGAACAGAGAGATCTGGAGGTGAATGTACCATATAACCATATAACCATATAACAATTACAGCACGGAAACAGGCCATCTCGGCCCTACAAGTCCGTGCCGAACAATTATTTTCCCTTAGTCCCACCTGCCTGCACTCATACCATAACCCTCCATTCCCTTCTCATCCATATGCCTATCCAATTTATTTTTAAATGATACCAACGAACCTGCCTCCACCACTTCCACTGGAAGCTCATTCCACACCGTTACCACTCTCTGAGTAAAGAAGTTCCCCCTCATGTTACCCCTAAACTTCTGTCCCTTAATTCTCAAGTCATGTCCTCTTGTTTGAATCTTCCCTATTCTCAAAGGGAAAAGCTTGTCCACGTCAACTCTGTCTATCCCTCTCATCATTTTAAAGACCTCTATCAAGTCCCCCCTTAACCTTCTGGCCTCCAGAGAATAAAGACCTAACTTATTCAACCTTTCTCTGTAACTTAGTTGTTGAAACCCAGGCAACATTCTAGTAAATCTCCTCTGTACTCTCTCTATTTTGTTGACATCCTTCCTATAATTGGGCGACCAAAATTGTACACCATACTCCAGATTTGGTCTCACCAATGCCTTGTGCAATTTTAACATTACATCCCAGCTGCTATACTCAATGCTCTGATTTATAAAGGCTAGCATACCAAAAGCTTTCTTTACCACCCTGTCTATATGAGATTCCACCTTCAAGGAACTATGCAAGGTTATTCCCAGATCCCTCTGTTCAACTGTATTCTTCAATTCCCTACCATTTACCATGTACGTCCTATTTTGATTTGTCCTGCCAAGGTGTAGCACCTCACATTTATCAGCATTAAACTCCATCTGCCATCTTTCAGCCCATTCTTCCAAATGGCCTAAATCACTCTGTAGACTTTGGAAATCCTCTTAATTATCCACAACACCCCCTATCTTGGTATCATCTGCATACTTACTAATCTAATTTACCACACCTTCATCCAGATCATTGATGTACATGACAAACAACAAAGGACCCAACACAGATCCCTGAGGCACCCCACTAGTCACCTGCCTCCAACCCGACAAACACCCTCTGGCGTCTCCCATTCAGCCACTGTTGAATCCATCTTGCTACTCCTGCATTTATACCCAACAGTTGAACCTTCTTAACCAACCTTCCATGAGGAACCTTGTCAAAGGCTTTACTAAAGTCCATATAGACAACATCCACTGCTTTACCCTCGTCAATTTCCCTAGTAACCTCTTCAAAAAATTCAAGAAGATTAGTCAAACATGACCTTCCAGGCACAAATCCATGTTGACTGTTCCTAATCAGACCCTGTTTATCCAGATGCTTATATATATTATCTCTAAGTATCTTTTCCATTAATTTGCCCACCACTGACGTCAAACTAACAGGTCTATAATTGCTAGGTTTACTCTTAGACCCCTTTTTAAACAATGGAACAACATGCGCAGTACGCCAATCCTCGGGGACTATTCCCGTTTCTAATGACATTTGAAATATTTCTGTCATAGCCCCAATTGTTATATGGTTATATGGTTATATGGCTATTTCTACACTAATGTACCAAATTGAAAGGCAAAATAGTTAGAGAAAGCTGTTTAAAAAAAAAACAGTATCTATTCCCAGTCTTTATAAATAGAAGCTCAGTATACAAGTGGAAGGAAGTCATCTTGAACCATTATAAAGTAACATACAAATAGTTGGAGGAACTCAATGGGTCGGGCAGCATCTCTGAAGGGAAATGAAGGGCCAATGTTTCAGGTCAGGAGCCTCCATCGGTTTGAACAAGAGGATTAACTTGAAACATGATCTGTCCAATTCCCTCCACAGATACTGCCTCACAGTGAAATCCATCCAGTGACCTGGCCTCTGCCTAACATGCTGAGTAGCTCCAGCCCAACGGAGGCATTATAAAACCTGAAATATTTAGACAAAATAGATAGAATAGAAACATAGAAACATAGAAAATAGGTGCAGGAGTAGGCCATTCGGCCCTTCGAGCCTGCACCGCCATTCAATATGATCATGGCTGATCATCCAACAGTATCCTGTACCTGCCTTCTCTCCATATCCCCTGATCCCTTTAGCCACAAGGGCCACATCTAACTCCCTCTTAAATATAGCCAATGAACTGGCCTCAACTACCTTCTGTGACAGAGAATTCCAGAGATTCACCACTCTCTGTGTGAAAAATGTTTTTCTCATCTCGGTCCTAAAAGACTTCCCCCATATCCTTAAACTGTGACCCCTTGTTCTGGACTTCCCCAACATCGGGAACAATCTTCCTGCATCTAGCTTGCCCAACCCCTTAAGAATTTTGTAAGTTTCTATAAGATCCCCCCTCAATCTTCTAAATTCTAGCGAGTACAAGCCGAGTCTATCCAGTCTTTCTTCATATGAAAGTCCTGACATCCCAGGAATCAACTGGTGAAAATTCTCTGTACTCCCTCTATGGCAAGAATGTCTTTCCTCAGATTAGGAATGAAACTTTTCTCATTGGTATAAGCGGTGAGAACCAGAAGACATAGAACCAAAGTAAAATGAGAAATACTTTGTATGTACTGAGTCATTACAATGTGCAAAGTACTGTCAATAGGTATAGTGTAAACATCATTATTCATGATATTCAATGGAAATTGGATTTAAAATAACTAATTTGCAGAGCAATTGGAAGAGCAGTGGAACAAACTGGATCGGTGATCATTTTCCAATGTTCTCTCGACACTGGATCTGTTCCTGTGGACTGGAGGGTAGCCAATGTAGCACCACTTTTTAAGAAAGGATGGAGAGAGAAAACGGGGTATTATAGCCCAGTTAGCCTTTCATCGGTTACGGGGCACATGCTTGAGTCGATTGTTAAAGATATTATAGCAGCGCATTTAGAAATCAGTGACAGGATTGGACAAAGTCAGCAAGGATTTATGAAGGGGAAATCATGCTTGACTAATCTTCTGGAATTTTTTGAGGATGTAACAAGTAGAATGGATAAGGGAGAGCCAGTGGATGTGGTGTATCTGGACTTTCAAAAAGCCTTTGACAAGGTCCCACACAAGAGATTAGTGAGCAAAATTAGAGCACATGGTATTGGGGGTAGGGTATTGTCATGGATAGAGAGCTAGTTGGCAGACAGGAAGCAAAGAGTTGGAATTAACGGGTCCATTTCAGCATGGCAGGCAGTGACTAGTGGGGTGTCACAAGGCTCTGTGCTGGGACCCCAGCTATTTACAATATATATATTAACGATTTGAGTTTAGGAGCAAGGAGGTCCTACTGCAGTTGTACAGGGTCCTAATGAGACCACGCCTGGAGTATTGTGTGCAATTTTGTTCTAATTCGAGGAAGGACATTATTGCTATTGAGGGAGTGCAGCGTAGGTTCACCAGGTTAATTCCTGGGATGGCTTGACTGACATATCATGGAAGAATGGGTTGACTGGGCTTGTATTTAATGGAATTTAGATGAGAAGGGATCTTATGGAAAAATATAAAAATTTTTAAAGGATTGGACAGGCTAGATGCAGGAAAAATGTTCCTGATGTTGGGAGAGTCCAGAACCAGAAGAATAAGGGGTAGGTAATTTAGGACTGAGATGAGGAAAAACTTCTTCACCCAGAGAGTTGTGAATATGTGGAATTCTCTGCCACAGAAGGCAGTGGAGGCCAATTCACTGGAAGTTTTTAAGAGAGTTAGATTTAGCTCTTAGGGGTAAAGGAATCAATGGATATGGGGAAAAAGCAGGAACTGGGAACTGATTTTAGATGATCAGCCATGATCATATTGAATGGCAGTGCTGGCTCGAAAGGCCAAAATTAATTAAATTGAATTGAATTGAATAATTTTTTAATTAGCCAAGTATGTATACATACAAGGAATTTGTCTTGGTGCTTTGCTCGCAAGTAACAACACAATATACAGTAGACAATTAAAAATAAAACATCATAATATAAATACGTGAAAAATGAAATTAAAATACCAGAGCAAAAGGAGGCTACAGACTTTTGGCTGTTGAGTAGAGCTACTGCTCGTGGAAAAACCTGTTTATATGTCTGGCTGTAGCGGATTTGACAGTCCGTAGTCACCTTCCAGAAGGAAGTGCTACAAAGAGTTTGTGGCCAGCATTAGAGGGGTTAGATATTATCTTACCCGCTCACTTCCTGGCCCTTGCAGTGTACAGTTCGTCGATGGCGGGAAGGTTGCAGCTAACAACCTTCTTTGCTGATCAAATGATGCGCTGCAGCCTCCGGATGTCGTGCTTGGTGGCTGAGCCAAACCAGACCATGGTGGAGAAGGTGAGGACAGACTCTATGATGGTAGGATAAAACTGGAACATCATTGCCTGTGGCAGATTATGTTTTCTCAGCTGCCACAGGAAGTAAGTACATCTTCTGTTGGGCCCTTTTGACTGTGGAGTCGATGGTGGCCTCCCATTTAAGGTCCCTGGTGATGATGGTTCTAAGGAACTTAAATGACTCCACAGATGAGACTGTGGTGTTAGAAAGTCTTTCAATGGCCTTCATGAATACAGAGGTCAGTGCGACAGGCCTGTGGTCATTAAGACCTGTAATCCTTTCCTTTTTGGGTACAGGAACAATAGTGGAGACTTTGAAGCAGGCAGGGATAGTGCAGGTTTGCAGCAACCAGTTGAAAATGTCTGTGTAGACTGGTGCAAGTTGTTTGGCACAGAGCTTGAGGGTAGAGGGGGAAACATTGTCTGCATGCACCTATTTTTGTCTGTATGCACGTATGTGCCCCCTCCTGCACCTATTTTTCTATGTTTCTGTTTCTATGTTTTTGCATTTATCCAGCATGGACTTGGTGGGCCAAATGGCCGACTGTGCTGTGCCTTTTGTGATTCTGTGAATTGTATATCATAGTTAATGCATAATAGGTATCTCAAAATCCATTCACATTCAGAGAATCTTCAGGAGATAGTTGTGAGATTTGCTTTTCTATTTTGCATTGTTATGTGTGTGTGTGAAGTGGTCCTCTTATGAAGAGCAATCATGGCTTGTAGGTCGCGAATATGGTATCCAAGTATAAGGTAATGAAGAGAATAGCTGAGTGTTTGAGAGGAAAGTAGTATTGGCTGGCCATGAGAACCGTTACAGGAGTAAGATGGGAATCAGAAAAGGGACATTATAGCGCAATAAAGAAAATGTACTGCATTTAATAGGAAGAAATATGTCTTACAGCACACAGCCAAATTCTAAACAGTTTTACAAGCAGCGCATAAAACAGCTGGGTGAAATGGAAATAGAAAAGTTACCCTGAATATCCAGAAACATGAGAACAAAAAGTTCGGGTAATAATAGCAGGAAGTTGATGCATATAGAGATGGGAAATTTCTAATCTCTTCCCATGTAGTTGTTTATCAGTTTATTTTTGATGAGAGTAGACAAAAATGCTGGAGAAACTCAGCGGGTGCAGCAGCATCTATGGAGCGAAGGAAATAGGCAACATTTCGGGCCGAAACCCTTCTTATACAATACGGGTTTATTCGTCACATTGCACATAAAGTGCAAGTGAAATGAATTTGTCAGCAGCGATACAGTGAGAAAGAACACACAATACACAATAAAATTCTAACACAAACATCCACCACAGCATTCATCACTGTGGTGGAAGGCACAAAATTTGGCCAGTCCTCCTCCATTTTCCCCCGTGGTCGTGACCAGAGTCCAGAGCCAGTCCATAGTCGGCTCTTCCCACCGGAGACCGCGGCTTCAGGATGGTGTAGGCCGCAGGCCGGCGGTCGAAGATGTAAAGTCCCCGCCGTGCCGCAGCCAGAAGCACCGCAGACCGCAGGGCCGGCGGTCGAAGCTCCCCTCCAGGGGTGGTGGTAAGTCCATGCCGGGCCCACGGTAGAAGTTGGCCGCGGGCCGGCGGTGGAAGCTCCTTCTTCCCCCGGGTCCCCCACGAGGGATCCCGGGCTGCAGATGCCGCGCCAGCTGGAGCTGTGCAGACCGCGGCTTCAGGCTGCCGGCTGCCTCGGACCAGCGAAACGGAGCGCTCCCCTCCAGCGAGGGCTCACCCGCTCCACGACGAGAGTCCATGCTGCGCCCGCCGCTGAAGCCCCAGGCGCGACTTCGGGAAAGGCCGCGCCGATCCTCGTTGTTAGGCCACGGGGGAGGCGACCTGGAAAAAGTCGCCTCTCCATGGAGGAGGCGACCGAAGCGGTTTCCCCCTTACCCCCCCACATCACCCCCCACACAAAACACACAAAGAACCATTAAAAACATACTTCAAAACATACTAAAAAAACTAAAAAAGTGAAAAAAAACAGACACGCTGCTGACGGGGCGCCGGCTTGCAGCGCCCCCACCGATCATATTAAGACATGTTGCCTATTTTCTTCACTCCATTGATGCTGTTGCACCCGCTGAGTTTCTCCAGCATTTTTGTCTACCTTCGATTTTCCAGCATCTGCAGTTCCTTCTTAAACATAAATATTTTTGATGAGATATCATTTCAACCTTCCTTTGGTTGCTCACTTAAGTCATCATTTTTTTATGTGTAATAGGCAGACAGAGTGTTGAAGGACCAGCAATCCATGAAGGATGAAACAACCAAGTTTTAACTAGCATCTCAACACCTCTGCTTTCTGCATGAGTACCCGTTACCTGTATGGATCTAGCTTAATTCATCCTTTAGTTAAAAGATGTTGAGTCACGTACCAGCATCTGAAATGAAACGGAAAGTATTGTAAATGTCTGCAGGGTAGGCATCATTTATGGAGAGAGAAAATGCACTAACATTTCAAATTGATGATCTTTCATTTGATCTTCTGTTGTGATCGGATCTGCTAATTCAATGCCAGTGGTGAAGGGCTAAAACTCGGGACTTAGGGTTTCCAATGAGCGCTCATTCCCTCCACTACTAGTGCTTAGTTACTTAGCCCGTACCTTTTTCAAAATGCACTGCAGATACTGTGTCAGATGACCCCGGCAGGAGCTCCCAAACCTGCAAACTCCTGCCACCAAAAAAGAGAAGAGCTTCAAATACAAGGGAACGCAATCATCTATGTTCCTCTCCAAGGCAACATTGTCCTGACTTAGAGGTATATTGTTCTTCCTCCATCACCACTGCATCTGAAACCCAAATAGTCTACTCAACAGGAGGTCGTAGAGACGTAGAGACTAATAGATTTTTACAGCACAGAAATGGGTCCTTTGGCTAACCTTTAGGATGTCAACCACGTCAACCTTTTTGCACATCTACAGTGAATCTGTTTGCCTGCATTTGGGCCATATCATTCTAAACTTTGCCTAGTTAAAGACCTTCTAAAGAAGGGAGGTTAACAATGGTTGAAGAAGGCAGCTCGCCACCACCTTTGGCTCTCCACCATCACTCTGAATTACAAAGGTGATAGTGGAGATAAACAATAAGTAGAGATCTTTCTAACAATCTCCAGATTCTCCATAATCTCCAGTGAATAAATTAAAAATGAAGGAAACATTTTATTTGATTTAGTTTTCCAATTTGTCAAAATATGATATGAGCTTGCATCTCCAAATGATAGTCCAGGCCTCTGGACTGCTAATCCATTAACATAAACAATTATTAGTAAGATATATTTTTTAAATGGATACTTTACCAAGAAATTGGAATAATCTGCCAAAATACCATTAATGTCTCTGTATGATTGAGTTAAAGTAGTTTATGTACAGATGCTTATAAAAAATACCAGCGTTGGTAATAAGCTGAAGGCGGTCTGAAGAAGGGTCTCGACCAGAAACGTCACCTAATCCTTCGCTCCATAGATGCTGCCGCACCCGCTGAGTTTCTCCAGCATTTCTGTCTACCTCCCATCTTTTCAGCATCTGCAGTTCTTTCTTAAAGCTTTGGCAATAAAATCATTTTCTTTGTAAGTTGGATCAAATAAGTGTCATTTTTATAAAGGAACAGTTTCCTATTGCAAACAAGAAAATAAATGATTATAATTTATTAAGTTGTGGTGATCTTAGATTGGGGGATAACGGAATTTAGTGGAAATCTGACTGTAACTTAATCAGCACTGTTTCAAAAACAATTTGGATAAAATTTCAGACTGTGCCAATGGGGAAAACCTCATTCCATTGCTAACAGTAGTGGCCAGAGGTATATATGTGGATGTTATTCAGATGGACATGAAAGGCATTTGATAAAGTCTCTCACCAGAAACTGACAGCTAAAACTGAGGATAGCAGATGATTAATTCACCAGGTCTGGAAATGCAGAGTGGCAGTAGACAGAGAAGTGATGTAATGGGTCAGTAATTACATTGACAGATTGTGACTAGTGAGTGCTTACAAGATCTTTTTTGGGGGCAATCCTATTCACCATATTGGTGACTTTGATGTGACTTTTTCAAACTGCCAACATGATCACAAATTGATTTAGCGTTGGCAAATATTAAATCTACATTGAGCCTACAAAGGATAGAATATCGTGCAAAAAGGCTTGGACAGGGTGGAACTTTCCTTAATCAATAAAGTGAGGGCATTGCTAGCAAAGGCACAGCAATGGACCTCCCCTCAGGGAACAAGGCAGTGCAATTGACTGAAGTGCCAGGGGGGGAGCACTTTGGGATTGTGCCCATAAATCTATGAATTTTTAAATAGTTATTTAGATAGATAAACTGGTCCACAAGTTAAGGTCTTACAGTGCAGCAAGGATAACTTTGGAGAAATTAGATAGGAACGTGCAGAGTTAATTAGGTGAGACTGTTTTCAGGTAAAGGGATGTCTGGCAAGTCGAAGGTTTTTAAAAGTGTGATAGCAAAGGTTCAAAAGATGGCACATTCCTGTTAGGGTGAAGGGCATGGCTGACAAGCACAGAGAACCTCGGTTGATGACTAAGATGCCATCTAATATAGCTAATATAAATGATAACCAGAGGATGGGAATAATGCCATTGGCTTATAATACCAAGGATAGACCATACCTGGAGAACTGACCATTAGATACGCTCAAAATGCTGGAGTAACTCAGCGGAACAGGCAGCTTCTCTGGAGAGAAGGAATGGGTGATGTTTTGGGTCGAAACCCTTCTTCAATGAGCATTTCTGGTCATATCTTATTGTCCTTGGAGAGAATGTAATATTCATTTATCTGGATTCCAGCTGGACCAAAGGTTGCATTTCCCAGACTTTTGAAAATTATGGGTTAATGGACTAATTTTGTCCAATATATTAAAGTCTATTTCTAGATCTCAAGACCCTATTGGTTATTGTATCTCAGATTGGTGGGGTGGGATGGGGATTTGAGTGGCGGAAAGTCTTTGCCCAAACATTGGAGCCAGACCTCTTGGGATTTCTTAATGCAGCTACACGAAGACACAGGTAAAAATTTGAGATGCTTTTGTGGAATTGCCAAATGACGGTAGGTCAGTTGTCTGGAATCGATTGCATTTTGTTCGAGATATTTTGCTAAACAAAAGATTTGGAGAAACGGCAGGCATTAAGGTCATGGATCAGCCGTGTTCTTAGTCAATGAGGGGATTCAATTACCTGTTCCTATATTTTGTTTTAAATATTCTTTGAAGAGGGGCAGAGGAAAATGAATGACATACAGTGACTGGATAGGACATCTGGATGTTGGGTCAAAGCGATGGGTTGTAAGAAGATTCTTCTGAAAGGATGGGAAGGTGGGAAAGTTAAGGAAGGGATTTTCTATTGCAGGGGATAGCCATATAACCATATAACCATATAACCATATAACAATTACAGCACGGAAACAGGCCATCTCGGCCCTACAAGTCCGCGCCGAACAATTTTTTTTCCCTTAGTCCCACCTGCCTGCACTCATACCATAACCCTCCATTCCCTTCTCATCCATATGCCTATCCAATTTATTCTTAAATGATACCAACGAACCTGCCGCCACCACTTCCACTGGAAGCTCATTCCACACCGCTACCACTCTCTGAGTAAAGAAGTTCCCCCTCATGTTACCCCTAAACTTCTGTCCCTTAATTCTGAAGTCATGTCCTCTTGTTTGAATCTTCCCTATTCTCAAAGGGAAAAGCTTGCTCACATCAACTCTGTCTATCCCTCTCATCATTTTAAAGACCTCTATCAAGTCCCCCCTTAACCTTCTGCGCTCCAGAGAATAAAGACCTAACTTATTCAACCTATCTCTGTAACTTAGTTGTTGAAACCCAGGCAACATTCTAGTAAATCTCCTCTGTACTCTCTCTATTTTGTTGACATCCTTCCTATAATTGGGCGACCAAAATTGTACACCATACTCCAGATTTGGTCTCACCAATGCCTTGTACAATTTTAACATTACATCCCAGCTTCTATACTCAATGCTCTGATTTATAAAGGCTAGCATACCAAAAGCTTTCTTTACCACCCTATCTATATGAGATTCCACCTTCAAGGAACTATGCACGGTTATTCCCAGATCCCTCTGTTCAACTGTATTCTTCAATTCCCTACCATTTATCATGTACGTCCTATTTTGATTTGTCCTGCCAAGGTGTAACACCTCACATTTATCAGCATTAAACTCCATCTGCCATCTTTCAGCCCATTTTTCCAAATGGCCTAAATCACTCTGTAGACTTTGGAAATCCTCTTCATTATCCACAACACCCCCTATCTTGGTATCATCTGCATACTTACTAATCCAATTTACCACCCCTTCATCCAGATCATTGATGTACATGACAAACAACAAAGGACCCAACACAGATCCCTGAGGCACCCCACTAGTCACCTGCCTCCAACCCGACAAACAGCCATCCACCATTACCCTCTGGCTTCTCCCATTCAGCCACTGCTGAATCAATCTTGCTATTCCTGCATTTATACCCAACAGTTTAACCTTCTTAACCAACCTTCCATGAGGAACCTTGTCAAAGGCCTTACTAAAGTCCATATAGACAACATCCACTGCTTTACCCTCGTCAATTTCCCTAGTAACCTCTTCAAAAAATTCAAGAAGATTAGTCAAACATGACCTTCCAGGCACAAATCCATGTTGACTGTTCCTAATCAGACCCTGTCTATCCAGATGCTTATATATATTATCTCTAAGTATCTTTTCCATTAATTTGCCCACCACTGAAGTCAAACTAACAGGTCTATAATTGCTAGGTTTACTCTTAGAACCCTTTTTAAACAATGGAACAACATGCGCAGTACGCCAATCCTCGGGGACTATTCCCGTTTCTAATGACATTTGAAATATTTCTGTCATAGCCCCGGCTATTTCTACACTAACTTCCCTCAATGTCCTAGGGAATATCCTGTCAGGACCTGGAGACTTATCCACTTTTATATTTTTCAAAAGTGTCAGTATTTCTTTTACTTTGAAACTCATAGTATCCATAACTACTCTACTCGTTTCCCTTACCTCACATAATTCAATATCCTTCTCCTTGGTGAATACCGAAGAAAATAAATTGTTCAATATCTCCCCCATCTCTTTTGGCTCTGCAAATAGCTGCCCACTCTGTTTCTCCAATGGACCAATTTTATCCCTCGTTATCCTTTTGCTATTAATATAGCTGTAGAAACCCTTTGGATTTACTTTCACCTTACTTGCCAAAGCAACCTCATATCTTCTTTTAGCTTTTCTAATTTCTTTCTTAAGATTCTTAAGATTATTACATGAAATACATGTAATAATTGTTCTCTGCCATCCTAAGCTGAAAATGAATATGGATGAAAATTGCGATTCGAAGACAGAAAGCCCAATACATGAAGCTCTATCATTATAACAGTAATAACTGCATCCCCTTAAAAGTGAATTAAAGAAGGTAAACAAGACAATATCACTGAGCATTATTTTCAATATTCACTTGCAAAGACTTATGTTGTAGCTTTAACAACTGCATTATACTATATGTTTTGGTCATTATAACCAGTTTCAGCATGGCATCCATGCAAAATGTTTATGCAACTTTGATATAAACTTATCTAGTTTAATTGTAGGTAAATATTATGAGCATGGACTGCATGGGCTTTAATAAACAATCAGTAAAAAGCAAATTTGAGAAGCTGGTCATCAGGCCAGAGCAGACTCTTTTTCCTCAGAAGGCTCAAATCCTTCAATGTGTGTAAGGATATGCTGCACATGTTTTACAACACAGTGGTTGCAAGCGTTATTTTCTACGCTGTTGTCTGCTGGGGCAACAGCATTAGTGCAAAAAACAATAGGAAGCTGGTCAAACTGGTTAAACGAGCTAGCTCAGTGCTGGAGGGGAGAGTAGACTCTGGGATGGAGGTGCTTGAGAGGCGTATGAGGCACAAGGTGCAGGTCATCCTGAAAAACCCCGGGCATCCCCTCCATATAATTCTGGAGAGTCAAAAGAGCACTCGGAACAACAACCGGCTCCTCTCCCTGCCCTGTAGAACGGAGCGGTTCAGGAGATCCTTCACCCCTGCAGCCATTAGATTTTATAATTCGGACCGCTAGGCTGTAGGGGGATGCATTTTGCAATTATTAATTTTTAACTGTTAATTATTGGTCTTTTTAAGTATTTATTGCTCTCAGGTAGTGTCCACATTGTATTCTATGTATTTTCTATCTGCGTTCGTTTTGAATCTGTGGGTTTGTTGGTTGGGAGCTTCTGGACATCTGAATTTCCCTGAGGGGATCAATAAAGTATTTATTATTATTATTATTATTATTATTATTATTATTATTATTATTATCTGAGAATCCGGTCAACTGACAAGATATTCCCTAGGACATTGAGGGAAGTTAGTGTAGAAATAGCAGGGGCTATGACAGAAATATTTCAAATGTCATTAGAAGCGGGAATGGTGCCGGAGGATTGGTGTACTGCGCATGTTGTTCCATTGTTTAAAAAGGGGTCTAAGAGTAAACCTAGCAATTATAGACCTGTTAGTTTGACGTCAGTGGTGGGCAAATTAATGGAAAGGGTACAGAGAGATAATATATATAAGCATCTGGATAAACAGGGTCTGATTAGGAACAGTCAACATGGATTTGTGCCTGGAAGGTCATGTTTGACTAATCTTCTTGAATTTTTTGAAGAGGTTACTCAGGAAATTGATGAGGGTAAAGCAGTGGATGTTGTCTATATGGACTTCAGTAAGGCCTTTGACAAGGTTCCACATGGAAGGTTGGTTAAGAAGGTTCAATTGTTGGGTATTAATGGTGGAGTAGCAAGATGGATTCAACAGTGGCTGAATGGGAGATGCCAGAGAGTAATGGTGGATGGGTGTCTGTCAGGTTGGAGGCCAGTGACTAGTGTGGTGCCACAGGGATCTGTGTTGGGTCCACTGTTGTTTGTCATATACATCAATGATCTGGATGATGGTGTGGTAAATTGGATTAGTAAGTATGCAGATGATACTAAGATAGGTGGTGATGTGGATAATGAAGTTGATTTTCAAAGTCTACAGAGAGATTTAGGCCATTTGGAAGAGTGGGCTGAAAGATGGCAGATGGAGTTTAATGCTGATAAGTGTGAGGTGCTACATCTTGGCAGGACAAATCAAAATAGGACGTGCATGGTAAATGGTAGCAAATTGAGGAATGCAGTTGAACAGAGGGATCTAGGAATAACTGTGCATAGTTCTCTGAAGGTGGAATCTCATGTAGATAGGGTGGTAAAGAAAGCTTTTGGTGTGCTGGCCTTTATAAATCAGAGCATTGAGTATAGAAGTTGGGATGTAATGTTAAAATTGTACAAGGGATTTGTGAGGCCAATTCTGGAGTATGGTGTACAGTTTTGGTCGCCAAATTATAGGACAGATGTGAACAAAATAGAGAGAGTACAGAGGAGATTTACTAGAATGTTGCCTGGGTTTCAGCAACTAAGTTACAGAGAAAGGTTGAACAAGTTAGGTCTTTATTCTTTGGAGCACAGAAGGTTAAGGGGGGACTTGATAGAGGTCTTTAAAATGATGAGAGGGATAGACAGAGTTGACGTGGATAAGCTTTTCCCATTGAGAATAGAGAAGATTCAAACAAGAGGACATGATTTGAGAATTAAGGGACAGAAGTTTAGGGGCAACATGAGGGGGAACTTCTTTACTCAGAGAGTGGTAGCTGTGTGGAATGAGCTTCGAATGGAAGTGGTGGAGGCAGGTTCGATTTTTATCATTTAAAAATAAATTGGATAGTTATATGGATGGGAAGGTAATGGAGGGTTATGGTCTGAGTGCAGGTAGATGGGACTAGGGGAGAATACGTGTTCGGCACGGACTTGAAGGGCCGAGATGGCCTGTTTCCGTGCTGTAATTGTTATATGGTTATATGTTATATGGAAAAAATTTTAAACTGGAACTTTCACCACTTAGGACTAATCTTTTCATGCTTTGTCACTGTTAAAATGCAGCAAGTATTCAGGTATTTGTGAAGAAATCTCTGCACTGGCACATTATATGAGCATGACGACTGATTTCCTCCACCAGGGAGTGATGTAGAAACTATATTCAAGGACTGGACAACTGTTTGAGCAGCTTTTATTCTATTGTGTTAGAGAAATACATTTCTCCGCAGAAAACGAGAATAAAAAATTATCTACTGTTTGATGAGATCAAGGAAGGTCAAACCAGTACGCGAAGAACCGCTGCATCCTATCCCAAGGTGGTTGAAAATCAGTACTCTTTTATCATATTATTTTGCATTACATATTATTATGGCATTCAATTTTGAATAAATGTAATCTCATAGCATGCAGGGTGACTTTGACAGGTTGGGTGAGTGGGCAGATGCATGGCAGATGCAGTTTAATGTGAATAAATGTGAGGTTATCCACTGGAAGGCAGATTACTATCTAAATGGTATCAAGTTGGGAAAAGGGGAAGTATAATGGGATCTGGGGGTCCTTGTTCATCAGTCACTGAAAGTAAGCAGGCAGGTACAGCAGGCAGTGAAGAAAGCTAATGGCATGTTGGCCTTCATAACTAGGGAGTTGAGTATAGGGGCAAAGAGGTCCTCCTACAGTTGTATAGGGCCCTAGTGAGCATGGGCGTAGATCCCGGGGGAGATGGGGGGGACACGTCCCATCCATGTTTTGAGAGGTGGGGGACAATCCCCCCCGTATTTTGTAATCCGGATTTTGAAATTCAGTGAAAAAATCTATTAAAAATCTCCGCTTTACGCGAGACAGTGGGGGTCGAACTGATGATGGAGGGCGCTGATTGGATGAGAGAGACGTCAGTCGGCAGTGTGGGGGGGACGGTACATGATGATTCAGCGCGATGATTGGAGGAGGGAGTTTTCGGTCAGAGTGGGAAGTAGGGGGGTGGGACTGAGGAGAGAGCATGGTGATTGGAGGAGGGAGACATCCTGGTGGAGCAAAGATCATAGAGCGGAGCTTGAATCAACCAGTTCACGGGGCCTTTCATTGCCCGGTGCGGCTTGAAATCGGCCACGGGATCTTCCATCGCCCCGCGGCCAAATTGCTGCAACAAGGCAATCGAGGCTCCCAATGTTGAAGCCCCTGCCGGGCGATGGAAGATCCCGCGGCCAGTTTTAAGCCGCGCCGAGCAATGAAAGGCCTCACGAATGGGCCGATTCAAGCCCCACGATTCGGGGTGGATGAAGCTGCTGTTCTTAGAGTTCGGAGTTGGTCACCAACCAAGTCTGTTCCCGATATTACCATCCACAGGGCCCACGGCCGAAGCCTCCGCAGCCTCGCGTGTGTGCGCGTGCGTGTGCGACCACCAAGAAATTGTGTCCCCTCCTATGTTTTGATAGCGGTTTCCGCCCCTGCTAGTGAGACCACACCTGGAGTATTGTGCGCAGTTTTGGTCTCCAAATTTGAGTAAGGACATTCTTGCTTTTGAGGGAGTGCAACGTAGATTCACGAGGTAAATTCCCGGGATGGCGGCACTATCATATGTTGAAAGAATGGAGCAACTGGGCTTCTATACACTGGAATTTTGAAGGATGAGAGGATATTTTTTGAAACATATAAGATTATTAAAGGGTACACAAAAATGCTGGAGAAACTCAGCGGGTGCAGCAGCATCTATGGAGCGAAGGAAATGGGTAACGTTTCGGGCCAAAACCCTTCTTCAGACTGATAGGGGGTGGCGGGGAGAAGGAAGGAAAAAGCAAGGAGGAGGAGCCCGGGGGCTGGGGGATGGGAGGAGACAGCTCAAGGGCTAAGGAAGGGGAGGAGACAGCAAGGGCTAACGAAATTGGGAGAATTCAATGTTCATGCCCGCCGGATGCAGGCTCCCCAAGCGGAATATGAGGTGCTGTTCCTCCAATTTCCGGTGTTGCTCACTCTGGCAATGGAGGAGACCCAGGACAGAGAGGTCGGATTGGAAATGGGAGGGGGAGTTGAAGTGCTGAGCCACCGGGAGGTCAGGTAAGTTCTTGCGGACCGAGCGGAGGTGTTCGGCGAAACGATCGCCCAACCTCCGCTAGTCTCACCGATGTAGATCAGCTGACATCTAGAGCAGCGGATGCAGTAGATGAGGTTGGAGGAGATACAGGTGAACCTCTGTCACACCTGAAACGACTGTTTGGGTCTTTGAATGGAGTCGAGGGGGGAGGTAAAGGGACAGGTGTTGCATTTCTTGCGGTTGCAACGGAAAACACTTTGTCCACTCCACTGCGATATCTCCTCAAGGTATGCCAGCATCTGCAGTTCCTTCTTGAACAAAGATTATTAAGGGATTGGACATGCGAGAGGCAGGAAACATGTTCCCGATGTTGGTGGAGTCCAGAACCAAGGGTCACAGTTTAAGAATAAGTGGTAGGCCATTTAGAACGGAGATGAGGAAAAACCTTTTCACACAGAGAGTTGTGAATTTGTGGAACTCTCTGCCTCAGAAGGGAGTGGAGGCCAATTCACTGGATGCATTCAATAGACAATAGGTGCAGGAGTGCATCATTCAGCCCTCAGAGCCAGCACCACCATTCACTGTGATCATGGCTGATCATCCACAATCAGTATCCCAGTCCTGCCTTCTCCCCATATCCCCTTACTCCGCTATTTTTAGGAGCTGAATCTAACTATCTCTTGAAAGCACCCAGGGAATTAGCCTCCACTGCCTTCAGAGTCAGAGAATTCCACAAATTCACAACTCTCCGTTTGAAAAAGTTTTTCCTCATCCCCTTTCTAAATGGCTTACCCCTTATTCTTAAACTGTGGCCCCTGGTTCTGGACTTCCCCAACATCGGGAACATGTTTCCTGCCCCTAGCATATCCAAACCTTTAATTATCTTATATGTTTCAATGAGATTCCCTCTCATCCTAAATTCCCGTCTCCCCCGGCCAGTGATGTGATGGATGAGGGGTTTGGACCAATCGCTGACAAGGTCTCGGACAAATTCCGTCCCCGGAGATGCAATGTCCGTTCGGCGGTTTTTCGGCATCATGTCCTTTCGGCGTGGAGTCTGTTCGGGTTTGTATCCTTTCGACGTAATGCCCTTTTGGTTATTTGGCTTTAGGCGTTATGCCCTTTCGGTTATTTGGCTTTAGGCGTCATGTCCGTTCGGTTATTTGGCTTTTTGGCGTTGTGTCCGTTCGGTTATTTGGCTTTTAGGCGTTGTGCCCTTTCGGTTATTTGGCTTTAGGCGTCATGCCCTTTCAGTTATTTGGCTTTTAGGTGTCGTGCCCTTTCTGTTATTTGGCTTTTAGGCGTCATGTCCGTTCGGTTATTTGGCTTTTAGGCGTCGTGCCCTTTCTGTTATTTGGCTTTTAGGCGTCATGTCCGTTCGGTTATTAGGCTTTTTGGCGTCGTGTCCGTTCGGTATCTTGGCTTCCACTTCTTCGCTTCGGCTTCTCGACCTTCGACGTCCCGTCCGGGTACCAGCTGATCTGTTAAATCACTCCAGCACTTTATAGTTTGCTGAAGATTCCATCACCTCCTGTTCCTTATGTTATCAATGCTTCTTTAACCAAGTTTCCAATGCAGAATGTACAGGTGTTTAGTTCATCTTTTACTGCAACATTTTAATGAGATATTTTACCTTCCAAATGAGCACGTATGTAAGCAATGCATGTTACTGTTAAAGTGTTGATTAGCTTTGCGTGACTTACCAGTAAATATGACACATATGGACCATATTATATTTTGTTTTCAGCCCTTCAATATGCATATTAAAAATAAAATTGTACGCATAAGTTAAGGAATGCTGTGTAATACAGATGTGATCGTTACTGTTCTATATTTTTAATAATTCTTGACTTGAAACATATCTTATTGATTATGGTACTGGCAGCAACATTAATACCTTGCATTTGAAAGCAAGAAGAAAAAATCCTTGAATGGAGTATGCCATCATATTGCAGAGTACCATGGTTACCTTTCATTGAAAATACTCATGCAAAGCGTAATATAAAGCACAACAGATTATTGAGTTCTTCTAAGCTCCTTATACTTAACCTTCTTTATCTTGCTGACTGCTTTGACAGTTTTCAATGGTGATGTAAAAAAGCAAATTAAAGCTTTAAATATAATTGTATATTTATAGTTATTAGATAATAGAGACATAGAGAAATATTTCTCGTTGGGCGCTTTAAGGATGGAAGGATGCTGTTGAGACACTGGAGGGAAGATGAAAGGGATGGTGGGGATGTCCATCAGCTGTGCATATCTAAAGTCTTAGCAAAGTCAGAAATGGTGAAAATTGTTATGGTTCAATGTCAGCTGTCAGAACCTATAATGCGGAGGAGTCTTCCCTTCACTGACATATCTAAGAATATTTTATGCCATCTACTGAGCAGCAATCAATGAATGCTATTGCACTTTAGATGCATGGACTCTGATGCATATGGAACATGATATTGATGGAATTGTCCAATATTGATTCACATTATGCCCTCCTCGTGTTATTTAAGCAAAGGAATTTTGGAAGAACATCAAGTGTAACCATGATAAAAAATAAAGGAAAAAAAGTGTATTCATCGATGTTTAGAAATGCCTCTGGAAAGTGCTAACATAAACTTGTAATGACTTTATTTTGAGACAACCCAACAGTTTGAACACACAAAATAAACAGAACTGAGGGAAGAAGTGGTAAAATAATATTTATCTTCTCACAGGTTTCATAAAGAACCTAGGGAAGTCAAATTGCTCAGAAATGATATAAGACTGTGCAATGAAAAGAAGTGAAATGCAAGTCTAGGTCAGGGTACCAATGGTGATTAGGTCCATTGTTTAAGGCACTTTGAGCTTCATTGGTCCCAAATAAAACAGCACTCATGAATCTATCTATCTGTCAGAATTTTGCATTGAAGGCAAGTTTTACTGTTTTTTCACAGCACTGGGGTATGCAGTAAGTATATAAAACATTTGTGTACAATTCCATTTAGCCTCCATTTACAAGAATAGTTTTTGCTAGTTTTCCATCAATGTCTTATGTGAAGATTACTATAGCAAGAGGGAAAATGGTACGAACAGTTACTGAAAGCAGATTACTATTTAAACAATAGAAAAATGGTGGTTCAAGTTAAAACAATTGCCATCAAAATGCAGAGTGGATTTTGTTTGTGACACTTTATCAGTTCTAATAAAGGCCTTTCACTGAAATGTTAACCTACTTTTATATTTCAGTCCTAATGAACATTTAGTTGGGTCACAAAATTAGTAGAAGTCTGGCATTGTTATCAGCCTTACCGATAGAAACAGTTTTTCTGTCCAAAACTATTTCTTCATAATGTGCATCTTTGATTATAACTAATAAAACCATTACATGATTACAGGGGCCACCGTTTAAGAATAAGGGGTAAGCCATTTAGAATGGAGATGAGGAAACACTTTTTCACACAGAGAGTTGTGAGTCTGTGGAATTCTCTGCCTCAGAGGGTGGTGGAGGCCGGTTCTCTGGATGCTTTCAAGAGAGAGCTGGATGGGGCTCTTAAAGATAGCGGAGTCAGGGGATATGGGGAGAAGGCAGGAACGGGGTACTATTTGGGGATGATCACATTGAATGGCGGTACTGGCTCGAAGGGCCGAATGGCCTATTCCTACATCTATTGTCTATTGTGTTTGATAAAGTTTTCTTCTCTTAAATGATCCAGAAAACACTGAGTACTTTTAGGAGACTGCATGCTTATACAATTTATTAAAGCAATATTTTAACAAAACACATAGAAGTGTTATGATATTAATGTAAATGTGGGACTATGTGGATATTAATGTAAATGTGGGACTATTTTCTAAAATTGGAAAATGTGCTTAAGTTAAACAGTTGCATTTAAGCCATATCAGATTTCACATGTTCTAAGCTAATATTTGGAATAAAACTTGGAAACTGCACTGGCAGCCCTTCTGTGAATGTCTGATGTTTAGTTTATCTCTGATATTTAGCTGAAGAGACATCTTCTCTGAAATCTGTAAGAAAAACCTGTGGGCAGTGTAGAAGGCAACAGAGTCTCATGCAATCATGTCTGACATGTCACAACTTTCTTTCCCTGCCCTTCCCCCAATCCTTCAAACATCAGCAAACCAGAAGATCCAATTTCTTGTCTAACTCTTAATTCATTATAAACTGCAACTTTTCACTATTCCACTAAATATCTCCAAATAAAGCCACACAAAAAAAGGAGAGGAATACAACAAGGTAAATCAACTTGAATTTGAAATCCACTGCAGCATATTAAGTGGTGCAGTCTCATTGTAGGAACGGGTGACCCTACGGCTTCTTGCAGTTTGAAGCTAATTGTTTTGGTCAGGATGGGAACTTCTGGAAGACCATTGCCGTGTCCCACCAGCACAGCTTCAGTAACTGAGCTGGTCTGCGGAGAATGAGCCCACTTTGTACCAACACAGAGGGCTCAAACACCACCTATTCTGCTCTCAAAACTGTCATGCATAACAACTTCATTGTGCTAAATTGAACTTGAAAGCAACCAAAGGCTATGAGAAAGAGGCTATGAGAAAAGCGTGCTGTCAGTGTTGACTGAGGCTGACCTGGGGAGAAGATGCTGAGACAGGAGAATAAAAGACCAAGCCCCATGAACACAACATATTGGTTCATTTTAAAGTATGATTCCCATACAAGTGAAAACAGAAAATGCGATGTAAATTTATTTAAATAGATTCTGCTGCTCCAAACTTTGCCAGACAGTCTTGCTTAACTTTCCCAGCTCCCTGATTCGTTGCTTACAGTGGGAATATAATGACATATAGTCATCATTGTAACAGCTCCTTTGCAGGGGCACAATAATGATTAATAGGCAGTAACACATTTTCACATGGACTTTGAGCCACTGTGGCACTAAGCATACCAAGCACTCCCAAATCCCCTTTTCTGTCCCAATCAAAAGTCCTTTCCTTGTACCTTGCAGTTATGAACAAAGCCTATCGTAATTCCAATCAGCTTTCCTTAATTCAGAGCAGATCTCCTTCTCTGATTGATTCATGTGCCCCTTTTTTTCCCTTTCACTCCCTTTCACTTTGTGCTGCTGGAGGCATGGTGACAATTCTTTATTTTTTACATACATTTGTTCCCAGGATTACTTTGCAGTTCCTTAGAAGCCCTTCACACCGTAAACTGTAAACGCCTGTAAAGAGAAGGCTGTAAATAGAATTTAAAATTAAAACACATTTTCTCTCTCTCTCTCTCTCTCTCTCCTGTTTTCAAATCCTTTGACCAGCAACCACCAAGTTGTAAGGAGCAGCGAGCCTGACAGACATAAATCTGGGTTTGTCCAGAGTACGCAGAGTTACAACAATAGATAGGCTCTATTCATTGTATCACAGCTGGTTCCCACGAGAGACTAACAACTGAGAATAGAGATCAGTTTTCCTGGACGGGATGTTTATTCATTTTATAATAGCAGTCACTTCTAAATGAAAAAGATTCACGTTAAATTTGATGTGTATGACATATATTCATAATGAATCCCAAATTACAGTAAAAAGTAAAACGCCTGGGTGCAGAGAGTGTATACTTCAAAGACCTTTCATTTTAACTCTTGTCACAGAAGGGTAACAAAATATCTGTACCTAATGTCTTTGTACATGTAATTTCATACTATTGCTCACCAATAACTCTCTGGTACCGAGCATACATCTGTGACTTACATATTCTCTTATCAGTTTATAAGGCTGACTACAAATGTTGAACACAGATGAAGTTTGCATAATTTAAAGATAAAGCTTTTTAATGTGATTACACAGGAAATCCTATACAATATTAAGTAGTCACCCGAGGGACAGATAGTCTATGAATGCTTGAAACAGGTGGCTGTTTAATGCGTGTACAATCCGTGTACAGCTGAGCTCCACTTCAGGTGAGTTAGTGCAGTGAAGTAATGCACTTTAAACACAAATAAAAAGTTTTCATGCGTCTTTAATATATTTCCTTTTAAAAGCATTATTTCCCACCAATTACTTTTTTTGCATTTTCTTTCTTAAATTTCCTTATGGCTAATTTTCATCTACTCTGAAAGAGTACGGAAATTGTGATTGCAATTAGTCCACACACGCACAGCATCTGAAGCAGGCATCGTGCCAAGTCCATGGTGTCAGCTAATTAACATCCTAGCTGTGAGCGGCTAATGTGTTGTTGAGTGGCTGCACTTCTCAGCAGGAGGTCCAAACTGTGAGAGGCTAGCACCACTTAATACTAGCCAGTCTGCGGCTCTTCGAGGTGTAGAGTGGTTGGAGCAGGTGGTGGGCTTCTGTTGAAGGTCTTCTTCCTGAAAAGCAGATGTTTGGCATATTGTTCTCACAGAGATTTGGGCAGGAGAATCGCTTCCAGTACAGTCTTGAGATTCTGCTGGGGATTAATCTCTGTCAGTTCCCCCCCACGTGACATCTGTGCATTGTTATCTTGAGCTAGTGATCTCTGGTTCTAGACAACCACGATGGGAAATATCTTCTCTGCATCCGTCTTGTCAAGTCTGTGAAAATGGTGCATGTTTGATGCGAATCCTCCCTCACTCTCACGCAACAGCTTCATCCCCCAGGCCATAAGATTACTCAACAATCAACAAAACCGAGGCTAGAACTTTTTAAATATCGACACTTTTTAAAAACTTTTTATATATATTTATTTTACAGAACCATGCACATGAGGCATTTGCTTAATCACTACTCATAAGATTATCTCCTCCCCATCCCGGGAAATAATCTTTGTTGCACTCCCACTTGAACATGTATATTCATATTTAGAGATATAATATAATATAGGTGAGGGGTGGTGGGGTGGGGGGGGGGGGGGGGGTGGTGGTGATAGACAGATGGTTGGACAAAGGCCAAAGGCAGAAAGACAGAAGGTATGAGAAAAGATGATTGAAGAGTGGCAAATGTTGAAGCTAGAAGTATTGTAGATGGAATATTGTGAGGGGGTTGGGAGAAGTAGTTGCAAGTCCAGGTGGTGCACAGGAGAGGTAGGGAAGGGAAGAGCGGAAGAGGTTTGGTAGTTACAGGTACCTAAAATTGGAAATTTCAATGTTGATACTTTTGGATTGTAAGCTCCCCATGCAGAATAGAAGGTGCCATTCTTCCTGTTTGCATGTGAGGCACAGCACAAGCACAAGCACAAGCCCAAGACAGAAAGGACAGCATGGAAAGGGAAGAGGAGTTGAAATAGTTAACAACCGGGAGATTCAGTAGGCCTTTGCGGACAGAGCACGAGTGTTCAGTGAAACATCACCAAGTCTTTCTACATGTCATTGAATGTAGTTGAGCGTGGCATTCTTTGGTAGTGTGATTTCTTCTGATTAGGAAACCAATTGCAGTATATCTGAAGCAATTGTTTTAACCAAGTATCAGTTATCAGTATTGACATTGATATTTTCAGTTTGATCCTGGTGTTTGTGTGGAAAAAGCATGCAAATCATTCAAACAACATTCTGAATGGAAACTGATGCAGCTGATTCGTTACACTCCCACTTTAACATGTATATTCATCTTTGGGTGGAGATAATAATAGTTTAGGCATGGTCATACCAAAATCCTATGTCATTGCAGTAAGACATATTTATCTTTGCACTCTAATCCTTTTGCAATAAAGAAAAACAGGCAATTTGCTTTCCCAGTTGCTTGCTGGATGTACATAATAATGGTACACAAAATTGCTGGAGAAACTCAGTGGGTGCAGCAGCATCTATGGAGTGAAGGAGATAGGAAGAAACCCTTTTTCTGACATAATGATATTCAGTGACCCATGTAGAATCCCTAAGCACCAACATTTTTTGGTCTCTCACCATTCAGAGAATACTATGGATCTATATTTTCCAACCAAGTGGATGACTTCACATTTACCCACATGGTTTGCTGCCTCACAGTGCCGGCTATCCGGGTTCGATCTTGACTTGGAGGCTGTCTATGTGGAATTGGAACATTCTCCCTGTGACCACATTGGTTTCTCTTGGGTCTCTCAGTTTCTTTCCACATCTCAATGATGTTCAGGTTTGTAGATCAATTGTCCTCTGCAAATTCACCCTAGTATGTTGGTGGACGAACCAGGGGCAGGACTTATAAAGAGCTGCTATCTCACTGCACGAGGAACCTGAGTACAATCCTGACACCCGGTGATGTCTATGTAGAGTTTGTACATTCTCCCTGTGGCTGCTTGGGTTAATTGGCCTCTGGAAATTGCCCCTAATGTGTAGGGAGTGGATGTGAATGTGAGATAACATAGAACTGGTGTGATTGGATGATCGATCGTCAGAGTGGACTTGGTAAGCTGTAGGTGTGTAGGGAAGAACTGCAGATGCTGGTTTAAATCGAAGGTAGACACAAAATGCTGGAGTAAATCAGCGGGACAGGCAGCATCTCTGGAGAGAAGGAATGGGTGACGTTTCAGGTTGAGACCCTTCTTCAGACTGAGATAAGCCGTAGGGCCAGTTTCCATGCTGTCTCTCTAAACTAAACTAAACTAAACTATATCTGCCCTTTCCAAGGAGAACATCTCCTACTGTACTCGGGTCTTGGCCATTTGTTTTGTGTAAAAGCTTTGACCAAGTTATGTCCTTAAGCACCAACCACTTCCCTCTTTGCAGATTTAAAGGAACACCAGACGCATGTAAACTCTGAAACATCTGTAAAACAAAAACAATCAGTTGCTGACATAAATTGATGATACCTTACAACTAGAGAGTTAACCACAAGTCAGAGAAATATTAAAACCTGCCTCTGTAAGTGTTGTTAGTAATGTTTTCTTCATATATGCCCACACATAATAAAAATACATAGAAATGCACACACACAAATAACCACAAATAGACATATATAGATACCGTACGTACATAGACACGAGGGGATTGAAGGGCTTTGTGGCCGTTTGCAGATGATACAAAGGATAGGTGGAAGGGCAGGTAGTGTAGAGAAAGCAGGGACTCTGTTAATCTGCAAGTCAAATCACAAATAGGAAAGAAAGCAAACTCAATGCTAGCATTTATTTCAAGAGGGCTTGTATACAAAAACAGGGGTGTTATATTGAGGCTCTATAAGGCGCTGGTGAGGCCGCATTTGGAATATTGTGAGCAATTTTGGGTACCATATCTGAAGAAGGATGTGCTGGCTCTGGAGAGGGTCCAGAGGAGGTTTACACGAATGATGCCAGGAATGAGTAGGTTAACTGTTGATGAGCTTTTGTCGACACTGGGCCTGTACTCGCTTGAGTTTAGAAGAATGGGGGGGACACCTCATTGAAGACTAGAACAAAGGGTCACAGTTTAAGGATAAGGGGAAAGTCTTTTAGGACCGAGATAAGAAAATAAATTTTTACACAGAGAGTGGTGAATCTGTGGAATTCCCTGCCACAGAAGGTAGTTGAGGCCAGTCCATTGGCTATATTTAAGAGGGAGTTCGATGTGGCCCTTGTGGCTGAATGGCGGTGCAGGCTCGAAGGGCCGAATGGCCTACTCCTGCACCTATTTTCTATGTTTCTAAACATACAGAATAGTGAAAGGCTTGGGTGGAGTGGATGTGGAGAGGATGTTTCCACTAATGGGAGAGTCTAGGACTAGAGGTCATAGCCTCTTTTGAGGACGTTCTTTTAGGAAGGAGATGAAGAGAAATGTCTTTGATCAGAGTGTGTTGAATCTGTGGAATTCTTTGCCACAGGAGCCTGTGGAGAACAAGTCAGTAGATATTTTAGGGCAGAGATAGATAGATTCTTGATTAGTACAGGTGTCAGAGGTCATGGGGAGAAGGCAGGCGAATGGAATTAGGAGGGAGGGATAGATCGGCCATGATCGAATCGCGGAGTAGACTTGAGCCGAATGGCCTAATTCTACTCCTATCACTTATGACCTTACGACCTTATAACATGTGCAGGCAAAGAGACAAACATCTATACAAAGATGTACAACTATACTGCACGAAGCATGACATTTTCAACAGAGATTTTCAAAAGCAGGATGCACTGATTTTTATTTATTTTAGATGATGAGGGGCACTGAGAGAAATTGTAAAATCCATACTCCCATTTTAGCTGAGATAAACTAGCCATCATCAATGAATCATGGATTAAATTGAACATATCGTCAGTAGAAGATATTCAGCAGGGCCTCTACCATTAGTCACAAGGGCTGCTGGTTGGGACAGACTGCAACAGGTATTCATATAAGGTATCTACTATGGCCTACACTTGTCTATTAATACAAAGCATTTGGCTCATTGAAGATGTTGTAGTCCTGTGTTTATCTTATATTTGATATTATATAAATTGAGAAATTATTTTCCAATAGTTGCGAAAATATTGGAACTCATTAATGGTGGAAAATATTTAATTGTTATCTAGTGTGTGGTAGATTCATCAATATGCCTTTTATTTTATCTTGAATTGCTGAAAGTAACTTTGATATATTTCTCCATGAAGTGATTATGATCTTATATATTACTGACTAATACATTGTATTATGTAAAAGTATGTTTAGTCAGTAATATATGCAGCACAGTTAGAAGCTCACATAGAAACATAGAAACATAGAAAATAGGAGCAGGAGTAGGCCATTCGGCCCTTCAAGCCTGCACCGCCATTCAATATGATCATGGCTGATAATCCAACTCAGTATCCCATACCTGCCTTCTCTCCATACCCCCTGATCCCTTTAGCCACAAGGGCCACATCTACCTCCCTCTTAAATATAGCCAATGAACTGGCCTCAACTACCTTCTGTGGCAGAGAATTCCACAGATGTGTGAAAAATGTTTTTCTCATCTCGGTCCTAAAAAGATTTCCCCCTTATCCTTAAACTGTGACCCCTTGTACTTGCTCACAGTACTTGTAGGTTGGGAAATTTGTACAATTGAGGTTTAGATATTCATAATGTCAATCAATAATTTAAAAAAGCTGCCAATAACTTAAATTAATTGTTTTTTTTAGAATTAAATTTAATTTGCAAATTAATTAATCGTTTTGTTTGTGTGATTTACGGACATCTCATTGTTCCATTGCACTTCCAGCATTAAAGGCTAATAAAAGTTTTATCTTTGCATGGAACAGCAAGTCACAGCATGCTGAATTCTGTTACTTATACTATAAAGGGTAATTTTGCCATCTCATAAACAATGCAAGTAACATTTTGCATGACATCATCTGTATGTGCATGGACTATGGGTACAGCAACAAAAAATAAAGTTAAAACAGGTTAACAAAAAAGAGTTTTAGGTACAGTACATAAACATTACACAATTTTGTTGAATTTATATGCCTTACTTACAATAGTTATTTTATTTTTTTTAATTCTGTTAAGGAAATAAAGCTTGGTAGGCCACCAATTTATAGTCATTCTGAAATTTAAAAAAAGCTGAATAGTAGGATTTTATCTTAGGTTTTTAAAAACACTATTTCTGGTTTATTTAGCTACAATTTAAAAATACCCCTATTTAAACTGGTTGTACGTGACACATTGATAAATGTCATCACTTCATGGACAATTTATAAAATTATTGTCTCAAATAACTAGCTCTTCCAGTTGAAGACATGATTTACAGAATGTGTGAACCTATTTATTAATGGTTCTCATTTTTATTAATTTATCAATAACACCTTCCCAGTAAAAGTATTGATTTTAAGAAAAATACTAAGTGTTTATTTAATATTTAGAATTATGCATATTTTTTATCCTTTCTCAACAAATATTTCCCCATAATGGACAGAGGTTAAGGGGAAATATCTATTGAGCTAGCCAAGACATGTGATTTCAGGAGAAAGTCAGAAACCAAGGCCTCCAGTGAAAGTTGTCAATTTGGTCTCATATTACAGCGAAAACTGATCAAAACGAATAAGATTACCTGCATTTCAGCTTTTTGATGAGCTCTTCATCCAATGAGCTGGTTTTATACCTTGTGGAAGATTTGCCATTTTTCTGAAACATATTGTAATACAGGTGCACAACATTTTATCCAAACTTCCAAATAACGAAAAGCTCCGAATAGCGGACATTTTTTCGGTCCTTGAAGAAAGGTCCTTGAAGACGTTCACCGAGGGCGGCCCGCAGAGGTGACAGCGGAACCTCCGGTCGGTCCTCGAAGAAAGGGGAACTCAATCCCCATTCATAAAAGAGAAGGTGAGGGTATATTGCGCGGGAGGGTTAATAATTGACAATCTGCTGCTGCCTGCCCGCTGAGTTAAAAAGTTCCCACGGTAGACTCACGATACACAGTGTATCGTGAGTCTTGCGTGGGAACTTTTTAAATCAGCGGGCAGGCAGCAGCAGATTGTCACTCCCTTCAGTTTCACCCCACCTACACCCCTCTGCTTCCCGGCCATGTGTGTGACCCCTTCCCTCCCCTCTCCAGCTCCCCGCCCATTGCACCGGCGCGGGGGCTTTGCACTGTCTTCACGTCGGCGATGCCAGCAGGTCAGTGCCAGTCACCGGAGACGTCAGGACCAATGGGACACCGACCCCCAGGCCCACTGCAAGCACGGAGATCCCAGAGACCCACAGCCAGCAGCAGCCCAGTCCCGTTCCAACTCCAGAGGAACACGCTCCCCGTAGGGACAGAAGCTGATGGTGTGCAAGGTACGTCTTGTTCTTGGGGTTGCGGATGAGGGGGCGCTGCTCGGGCTGTGATGTCTCCGGCCACTGAGACAGGACAGGAGCTGAGACTGGGAACTGTACCGCCCTTGCAGGTGAGCAGGAGAGTGGGGTTGTTTGCAGTTGCAGAGGGAAGGGGCAAGGGCGGTACAGTTCCCAGTCTCAGCTCCTGTCCAGGGGGGTGGCCGGAGACGTCAGGACCAACGGGACACCAACTACAAGCACGGAGATCCCAGAGACTCACAGCCAGCAGCAACTCTAGCCCAGCCCCGTTCCAACTCCAGAGGAACCCGGGTTGCGGATGAGGGGGCGCAGCTCGGGCTGTGGGCGAACTGCCACTTGTCGCTGTAGCGGCCCATCGGGGAGTGGGTTCCTGTTGGTCCTGACGTCTCCGGCCACCCCCCTGGACAGCGGCTGAGAGACGTCAGGACCACCAGAAGCCGCAGTTCGCCCACAGCCCGAGCTGCGCCCCCTCATCGGGACACCGACCCCAGGCCCACTGCAAGCACGGAGATCCCAGATCAGCAACTCCAGCCCAGCCCCGCTCCAACTCCAGAGGAACACGCTCCCCGTAGGGGCAGAAGCTGATGGTGTGCAAGGTACGTCTTGTTCTTGGGGTGGCGCAGCTCGGGCTGTGGGCGAACTGCCACTTGTTGCCGTAGCGGCCCGTCGGGGAGCGGATTCCTCTGGAGTTGGAGGGGGAGGGGGGTATTGTGCTGTTTGATCGCCCCCTGCTATCCCAGGGACAGGGAGACACAGCGGCTTTTGAGAATGGTGGGCAATCACTTCCAAAGTTCTGCCCACACAGTCAGTACACCTCTCCTACACTTGTCTCCCGCACTAAGATCATCTCGCAGAGAATGATCCCAGCCTAACCCTCCCTATTCTCTCCTATTCTGCAAGAAAAAACTACATTGAAGACTCAAACTCGCGATCGAGTAACTGCCGGGATCGAGGCGCAAACTCGCGACCTTGCGGATATGAGCCGAGCACTCTACCACTGAGCCAGCCGTTAAAATCTACGCTAAAAATCTTCCATTCCGAAAGCCGAAAAATTCCGAATTACGAAAAGTGTCTGGTCCCAAGGCTTTCGGATAAAAGGTTGTGCACCTGTATAGTGTTCAATGTCATTGCAGTACAAAGCATACCAGACAATGGTACTTCAATATAATAATAATAATAATACATTTTATTTAATGGGCGCCTTTCATACATCTCAAGGACACCTTACATAGTAATCGGAATAAAAACATATAATCGGAATAAAACAAGTAATTAAAGACATCACAGTGACACAAATTAAAAACAGAATTCAATCCAAAAACAGAAAATCAAAAACACAGTGTGAAAATATGAAAGAAAGCATTACACTGTGGCAACCCAGTGTTCATTTCAACCCAATAACTACATAATATTAGCAGTAAACTTGATAGACCTGTATCAAATGTGGGCAACACAGCTATCAATGCATTTTAAAGATGTTATATATACTTTTTATTTCCTTTCCCCAGCTACGGACAATTGGATTGCCAATATCTTTCCCCTCACTCAGATCAGTTAATCCAACACAAACTATGACAATTCCAATAATCTTTTCAGTATTCAGTATTCAGTATTTACTTTAATGTCATTTTAACTGAGTACTTACATACACAGATGAAACGAAAGCATTGTTTCTCAATTGTTTCTGTTTGGTTCTAAGTTCCTGTGAAACTTTGTGGACTTACATTGGACTTTTTACAGGAATCCAAAAACACTGAAGTTTTAGTCTTTTTATATCACAATCTTAGCTTGTCAATGATCATTATTTGGAAAACTATTGCAGTTTTGTTTCAATTATCATTTTAATTAAACATTGTATGAACACATGTATCAAGATCCTGAACCATTGGCTCTTAATTTTTGGTAGTTAAAACATGAAGAACATTTTTGAATAAAGTAGAGAAATGATAATAAACAGTAAATTTCGTTTTATTATAGGCAATTGGTAAATAAACTAATAAATGACAGAAATAGACTTTAAATAGTTACATAACATGTTAATTATAGAAGATAGATACAAAATGCTGGAGTAACTCAGCGGGACAGATAGCATCTCTGGAGAGAAGGAATGGGTGACGTTTCATGAAGAGAACCTTCTTCAGACTGATGACAGGGGAGTGGGCGGGACAGAGAAATAATGTAGGCAGAGACAGTAAGACTGGCGGGAGAACTGGGAAGGGGGTGGGGATGGAGAGAGAGGGAAAGCAAGGGCCATTTGAAGTTAGAGAGGTCATTGTTCAAACCGCTGGGGTATGTCAGGACTTTCATATGAAGAAAGACTGGATAGACTTGGCTTATACTCGCTAGAATTTAGGAGAGTGAGAGGGGATCTTATAGAAACGTACAAAATTCTTATGGGGTTGGACAGGCTAGATGCAGGAAGATTGTTCCCGATGTTGGGGAAGTCCAGGATAAGGGGTCACAGCTTAAGGATAAGGGGGAAATCCTTTAGGACCGAGATGAGAAGAAACTTTTTCACACAGAGAGTGGTGAATCTCTGGAACTCTCTGCCACAGAGGGTAGTTGAGGCCAGTTCATTGGCTATATTTAAGAGGGAGTTAGATGTGGTCCTTGTGGCTAAAGGGATCAGGGGGTATGGAGAGAAGGCAGGTGCAGGATACTGAGTTGGATGATCAGCCATGATCATATTGAATGGCGGTGCAGGCTCGAAGGGCCGAATGGCCTACTCCTGCACCTATTTTCTATGTATCTATGTATCTATGAACAATGACCCAGCGACACATTATGACATCCACCTACGACAACCTATGTCTACCCGCGACAAGCTACGACCCTGTCGGCGACAACTGAAGACAATTCAGTCGCCGGTACCTTTCGCCGGTTGATGTAGGTTGACAAAGGTAATCGCCAATAGAATTCACCGGTCAGCACCGGCGACAACCTACGTCACCCGGCGACAACGTACGTCATCTTGGCGACAACCTATGACAGCACCTACGTCAGGAGAAGTCAAACTACGCACATTGGCGTCAGGCCCACTGTCGCCGAAAATTTTTGAACATTTCAAAATCCAGCGACGACCAGAAAAAAGCTACGACTCTTTGGGCGACTGAGGAGACAACTCACGGCACACCATGAAACCCTGGCGACCATGTGGCGACAGCCTAGTCGCCTGTAGTCACCTAAAAAACACCTAAGTGGGACAGGCCCTTTAAAGTGCTGAGCAACCGGGAGATCAGGTAGGTTAAAGTGGACTGAGCAAACGATCGCTGAGCCCGCGCTTGGTCTCGCCGATATACAGGAGTTGACACCTGGAAGAGTGGATACAGTAGATGAGGTTGGAGGAGGTGGAAGCGAACCTCTGCCTCACCTGAAAAGACTGTCGGGGCCCTTGGATGGAGTTGAGGGGGAGGTAAAGGGACAGATGTTGCATTTCCTGTGGTTGCAGGGGGAAAGTACCTGGGGAGGGGGTGGTTTGGGTGGGAAGGGACGAGTTGACCAGGAAGTTGCGGAGGGAACGGTCTCTGCGGAAAGCAGAAAGGGGTGGAGATGGGAAGATGTGGCCAGTTGTGGGATCGATTGGAGGTGGCAAAAATATTGGAGGATTATATGCTGTATGCGATGGTTGATGGGGTGGAAGGTGAGGACAAGGTGGACTCTGTCCTTGTTTCGAATGGGGAAGGTGCAGCAAGAGCAGAGCTGCGGGATATCGAGGAGACCCTAGCGAGAGCCTCATCTATAATGGAAGAGGGGAACCGCCGTTTCGTAATGAATGAGGACATCTCCGATGATCTGGTATGGAAACCCTCATCCTGGATGCAGATGCGGCGTAGACGGAGGAATTGGGAGTTGGGGATGGAGTCTTTACAGGAAGTAGGGTGGAAAGTAGTGTAGTCTAGATAGCTTTGGGAGTCAATGGGTTTGTAATAGATGTCAGTCAATAGTCTGTCTCCTGTGATGGAGATGTTGAGATCCAGAAACAGTAGGGAGTTGTTGGAGATGGTCAAAGTGAATTTGAGTTCAGGAAGGAAATTTGTCCTGAAGTTGATGAAGTCAGTGAGTTCTGCATGGATATAGGAGGCAGCACCGATGCAGTCGTCAATGTAGCGGAGGTAGAGTTTGGGGATAGGGCCCGTGTACGCCTGGAACAGTGATTGTTCGATGTACCCAACAAAGAGGCAGGCACAGCTGGGGCCCATGCGAGTGCCCATACTTATGCCTTGGATTTGGAGGAAGTTGGAGGAATCGAAGTAGAAGTAGAAGTTGTTAACCGTAAGGACCAGATCTGCTATGCAGAGGAGAGTGTATCAACAGAGCGATCTCCATCATCAAAGACCCCTACCACCCATCGCATCACATATTCTCCATCCTGCCATCTGGGAAGAGGTACAGGAGCATTAGCTGCAAAACCAGCAGGATGCTCCTCAGCTTCTTCCCGCAGGCTATAAGACTGTTAAACGGACTTTGCCCCCTGCCAAAGTATCGCGCACCAACCACCAACCTGGACAGAGCCACTGTCGTGCCGCTGCCGATCGGAATGCTTGTTGATGTTTAGTTGAGAGTAGTGTTAAACTTGTTCATGATATATGTATTTTTATTTCTATTTATTTTTTACTGCACACTGAATGGACACTGGTTTGAGTAACGTTTTTTTGTTACCTCTGGGTATGTGAGTACTCAGGAAAATGACAATAAAGGTATACAATACAATACAATACAATATAGTAGACGGAAATTGGCTGGTTCTGTGGTCAAGGAAGAAACTGAGGGCTTTAAGACCTTCCTGGTGGGGGTGGAGGTGTAGAATGACGGCACAAAATCACTCTAAAGTCCATCCTCAGCGCAGAGGGAGAAGAGGAGGGAAGAGACTGCAGCCCTAAGATATTTGCCTCCATCACAGTGAGGAGGTGCTTGTTGGACTCACTGTGGTGGATGTTAATTTGTGTTTACTGTTGTTTATTATTGTATTGTTGTATGTATGACTGCAGGCATGAAATTTCATTCAGACCGAAAGGTCTGAATGACAATAAAGGAAATTCAATTCAATTCAATTCAATTCAATTGTCAGAGTGAGGCATAGTGGAAATTGGGGGAATAGCACCTCATATTTCGTTTGCGTAGCTTACACCCCAGAGGTATGAACATTGTCTTCTCTAAATTCAAATACCCCTTGCTTTCCCTCCTACTGTCTTACTGTCTTTGACTACATTCTATCTCTGTCCCGCCCACTCCCCTGACATCAGTCTTAAGAAGGGTCTCGACCCGAAACATCACCCATTCCTTCTCTCCAGAGATGCTGTCTGTCCCGCTCAGATACTCCACCATTTTGTGACTATGTTTGTGACAAGGAATTTGCCTTGGTGCTCCGCCCACAAGTAACAACATGACATCCAGTGACAGTTACGAATGACTCAGAAAACACTAAACATTAATAATAATAAAACATTAATGATGAAACACCATTGATCAAGCATGTGAACCAACAAAATACCAGATCAAAGGGAGGCTACAGATTTTTGGCTGTTGAGTAGAGCAACTACTCGTGGATAAAAAACGTTTTTATGTCTGGCTGTGGCAGCTTTGACAGTCCGGAGTCGCCTTCCAGAGGGAAGTGATTCAAAGAGTTTGTGGCCAGGGTGAGAGGGGTCAGAGATGATCTTGCCCGCTCGCTTCCTGGCCCTTGCAGTGTACAGTTCATCAATGGAGGGAAGATTGCAGCCAATAACCTTCTCTGCTGATCGGACGATTCGCTGCAGCCTCCAGGTGTCGTGCTTGGTGGCTGAGCCAAACCAGACCATGATGGAGAAGGTGAGAACAGACTCTACGATGGTCGTATAGAATTGGACCATCATTGCCTGTGGCAGATTGTGCTTTCTCAGCTGCCGCAGGAAGTACTTCCTCCGTTGTGCCTTTTTGACTGTGCAGTCGATGGTAGCCACCCACTTAAGGTCCTTGGAGATGATGGTGCCCAGGAACTTAAAAGACTCCACAGATGTGACTGTGGTGTTGTTGATGGTGAGTGGGGTGAGGGGAGGGGGAGCTCTCCTAAAGTCTACAATCAATTCCACTGTCTTAAGAGCATCTAGGTTGTTGCGACGGCATCAGGACGCCAGCTGTGACACTTCCTGTCTGTAGGCAGATTCCTCCCCATCCTGGATCAGTCCAATCAGGGTTGTGTCGTCCACAAACTTGAGAAGCTTGACAGAGGTGTCTGTGGAGGTGCAGTCATTGGTGTAGAGAGAGGAGAGGAGAGGAGAGGGGAGAGTACGCAGCCTTGCGGTGCTCCTATGCAGAGCGTTGTCTGCTTGTCTGCTGCTTCTGATGTTGATTATGTGGTAAATTGCTCGAGAGAAGTGGGCATGATATAGCGTGGATGATGTCCCTTCCATTCTTGTCCTTTGCATATTTGTTAGGTGTTTCACGTGTGGAATGAGGGTGTATGTTTTGCAGCAGTGCTATGTGTGGTTCAGATGTGTACAGGCACTTAAATGTTTGAAAATATATGTGATTGACAGAGATTGCTGTTGGATTTCAATTGGGCATGATTACATAGAACAGCGGTGTCATTGTTGGGAGATGTGGTTTGGGGAACAACTGATTTCAGTCTCACCTCTGAGGCTATTAAAGTTTTTGAAGCATTCCACCGATGAACTTGCAATGTGCTGACACCTTCCATCTGCGACTTGATTATGATTTTGATTTTTTTGTCGGTCCCAATGCACAAAGGACCTCTGACTTCCTCTCTATCTCCTCCAGTAACACATCCAAAAGCCAAGGATGAAAATCAAGGACTTCTTGATTTCTTTACGATCCTTCATTTGATAGACTCTTTTCCCACTATGGAGCGAAATATTTTCAATGAGTTGTTGACGGAGAGGTGGCTCCTGAAAAATGGAAAATGGTCCATTTTTCCAGGGGTCTTGCTGTGAACTTTTATTGTTGGAGGACACTGGGGTGCAACAGGGACTGTTTGGTAAAGGACCCTTGTCTTGTGAATATTGAGTGTAAGGGCCAACAGCTTGTTTGCTTCAGTGATTGAAACATAGAAACATAGAAACATAGAAACATAGAAACATAGAAACATAGAAAATAGGTGCAGGAGTAGGCCATTCGGCCCTTCGATTCAATATGATCATGGCTGATCATCGAACTCAGTATCCTGTACCTGCCTTCTCTCCATACCCCCTGATCCCTTTAGCCACAAGAGCCACATCTAACTCCCTCTTAAATATAGCCAATGAACTGGCCTCAACTACATTATGTGGCAGAGAATTCCAGACATTCACCACTCTCTGTGTGAAAAATGTTTTTCTCATTTCAGTCCTAAAAGATTTCCCCCTTATCCTTAAACTGTGACCCCTTGTTCTGGACTTCCCCAACATCGGGAACAATCTTCCTGCGTCTAGCCTGTCCAACACCTTAAGAATTTTGTAAGTTTCTATAAGATCCCCCCTCAATCTTCTAAATTCTAGCGAGTACAAGCCGAGTCTATCCAGTCTTTCTTCATATGAAAGTCCTGACATCCCAGGAATCAGTCTGGTGAACCTTCTCTGTACTCCCGCTATGGCAAGAATGCCCTTCCTCAGATTAGGAGATCAAAACTATACGCAATACTCCAGGTGCGGTCTCACCATGACCCTGTACAACTCCCTGCTCCAATACTCAAATGAGATGAAGGATTAACTTATCCCATATATTAAGAGCAAGCATTGACAGTTCCCCATCCACAGAGAGCTTTGACTCATGAACGTTGATTCTTTGAACTTTAGGCAACGGCCCTACCAGCTTCACCACTGCACCATCACTATTGTTACCAAATGGAATAAAATTTGTCCCGAGTCTGGATTTCTATTATCATTGTTCCCATAAATTTTCATTGAATTGGAAACTCATATTTTCCTTATACACAGAAGCATGGGCACAAGAATACTTGGGCACACTGTATTGCATTTTGTCGACGTCCATTCCCAAAATGTACCCATGTGCGTATAACATGTAAAAATAACCCTTGACTGTATTAGTAATGAGTTTTCTAAATCAGTAACTACTGTTAATAAACAGTAAATATTGATTGTAATCAACTTTGCAAAAATTTGTGCAACATAAATTCATGTGACACAGAAATGCATCTGATGACTAAAGTCTCGGTTCAATTTTGAACCACAATAGAGAGAAATGACAACAACAGGAATCCAAGAAATTAATTATGTTATTGTGCCCAACAAAAAAAACCCATATCTGTAAAGGGGAGAAGGGGAGAATGAGTTTGAGAGGGAAAGATAGATCAGCCATGATTGAATGGTGGAGTAGACGTGATGTGCTGAATAGCCTAATTCTGCTCTTACAACGTATGAACTTATGAACACATGTCCATGGGTTGGGAGAAGGAAAAGCACCCAGAGGGAACCCACATGGTCTCAGGAAAAATGTGCGATTTCCACACAAAGGGCACCAGAGATTACGATTGGAGATGGTTCGCTGGAGTTTTAAAGCAACAGTTCTATCATTGAACCACCCTTATCAGAGGAGTTGGGGGGGGGGGGGGGGGGGGGGAGATTGCAACCGTCCCTGTTTCGACGAATGCAATCAACCCAGTGTACGCAATCAAATAAGATGAAATAGAACAAGTTGTCCTACAACTTTAAGCTGTGCACGCCATACGCAGGAAGAAGAAGCTCAGAGGTGTTGTTTGTTTGTAAGCAGTTGGTAATTTATATTTAGCATTTGGCAATAACTTTAAATATCTTCATGCACATAAAATAAAGTTTACAGAATTCGATCTTTCATTTGTTTTCAAAGATGATGATTTTGGTCCCTGCTTTCTCTGTTTCTTGACTCAAGAAATGACTCATCCATGCTGATGGTTCTATTTCTGAGTGGGTTGGTAATTGGACTGAGATTTATTACTATAGGTTAATAGAAACATAGAAAGTAGGTGCATGAGTACGTCATTCGGCCCTTCGAGCCAGCACCGCCATTCAATATGATCATGGCCAATTATCCAGAATCAGTACCCTGTTCCTGCTTTCTCCATATATCCCTTGATTCAATTAGCCCCAAGAGCTATATCTAACTCTCTCTTGAATACATCCAGTGAATTGGTCTCCACTGCCTTCTGGGCCAGAGATAGGCATTTTTAACATAAATAAAACCCTGATTCCATTTGTGAACCTAATTATTTGACATTAGTGATTGACAAGTCCTGTCCCTACTCCAAGGAATAAACAGCCATTCAGCAACAGCGTTGTATAATTACTCATTCTGGTTCCCACAAAATCAGCGGCAATCTTCTTGTCTTAAAATGTCCCTACTCCCATGTCCATCTCTGTCTGAAGAAGGGTCTCAACCCGAAACGTCATCCATTCCTTCTCTCCAGAGATGCTGCCTGTCCCGCTGAGTTACTCCAGCTTTTTGTGTCTATCTTCGGTTTAAACCAGCATCTGCAGTTTCTTCCAACACAATCCATCCCAACCCAACTGCTTACACTCTGCCTGTGGTACACCTTTTAGCATTTCTTTGCTAGTATGCTCACACAGTAGGTCACCAAATTCTCCTTCACTCCATCTCTCTGTGTGCAACCTGTTGAGTAAAGGAGATCCATACTGAGCTGCATCAGATAGGTTTGTCTTACTTTATTTGGAAAGAGCGTTCACGTCGCGACCCTGTTTCCACCAATAATTCCACCGCCGCACAGAAGGTGGTTAGCCCAATTCTTAGAAACATAGAAAATAGGTGCAGGAGGAGGCCATTCAGCCCTTTGAGCTAGCACCGCCATTCATTGTGACCATGGCTGATGGTCCCCTATCAATAACCCATGCCTGCCTTCTTCCCATATCCCTTGACTCCACTAGCCCCTAATCTAGCTCTCTCTTAAATCCATCCAGTGACTTGGCCTCCACTGCCCTCTGTGGCAGGGAATTCCATAAATTCACAACACTCTGGGTGAAAAAGCTTTTTCTCACATCAGTCTTAAATGACCTCCCCTTTATTCTAAGACTGTGGCCCCTGGTTCTGGACTCGCCCAACATTGGGAACATTTTTCCTGCATCTAGATTGTCCAGTCCTTTTATAATGTTATATGTCTCTATAAGATCCCCCTCATCCTTCTAAACTCCAGTGAATACAAGCCTAGTCTTTTCAATCTTTCCTCATATGACAGTCCCGCCGTCCCAGGGATCAATCTCGTGAACCTACGCTGCACTGCCTCAATCACAAGGATGTCCTTGCCTTGAAACATTGTAACCACTCTAGTAAATATACTGAGAGTATTGTTTGTTTATTGTTCATTGTCACGTGTACCGAGGTACTGTGAAACGCTTTTGTTGTGCGCTGTCCAGCAGAAAGACTATACATGATTACAATCGAGCCATTTACAGTGTACAGATAAATGATAACGGAACAACATTTAGTGCAAGGTAAAGCCAGCAAAGTTCAGTCAAGGGTCACCAAAGAGGTAGATAATAGTTCAGCACTGCTCTCTGGTTGTGGTAGGGTGATTCAGTTGCCTGATAACAGCGATTGTTGGTTTGATAACAGATAACGGGGTTTTGTTGGTTTGAGACTGCCAGGATTTAGATCTAGTGATGATGAAAGAAATGTGATATATTTCTGAATCAGAACGGCAGAACCTGCGGTTGTTGCTGTTCTCATCCACCTGCTTTCCCTGTATGTTGGTGGGAGAAGTCAAAGATTTGGAGGGTGCAGTGATTTTGTTGATCACCCACATTGCATTCCTGCTCTGCTCTTGGTGGAGAAATCAATATTGTATTTTAAATATCAGCCCGTGTTTGCACAATGTCTAAATCATGCCACATGTTGGTGGGAGTATAGGAGCAGGGAGGTTCTACTGCAGATGTACAGGGTCTTGGTGAGACCACAGCTGGAGTATTGCGTACAGTGTTGGTCTCCTAATCTGAGGAAGGACATTCTTGCCATAGAGGGAGCACAGAGAAGGTTCACCAGACTGATTCCTGGGATGGCAGGACTTTCATATGAAGAAAGACTGGATAGACTCGGCTTGTACTCGCTAGAATTTAGAAGATTGAGGGGGGATCTTATAGAAACGTACAAAATTCTTAAGGGGTTGGACAGGCTAGATGCAGGAAGATTGTTCCCGATGTTGGGGAAGTCCAGAACAAGGGGTCACATTTTAAGGATAAGGGGGAAATCTTTTAGGACCGAGATGAGAAAAACATTTTTTACACAGAGAGTGGTGAATCTCTGGAATTCTCTGCCACAGAAGGTAGTTGAGGCCAGTTCATTGGCTATATTTAAGAGGGAGTTAGATGTGGCCCTTGTGGCTAAAGGGATCAGGGGGTATGGAGAGAAAGCAGGTACAGGATACTGAGATGGATGATCAGCCATGATCATATTGAATGGCAGTGCAGGCTCGAAGGACTGAATGGCCTACTCCTGCACCTATTTTCGATTTTTCTATGTTTCTATGTAGGCATGGACTGCTTCAGCTTTGGTGAAGTTTCAAGATTTCAAGGGTTTCAAGGTTTCAAGATCAGTTTATTGTCACATGAACCATTGTCACGTGAAATTCGAGTTACCGTACAGCCATACTACGTGAAAAGCCACAAGACATACAAACTCATAAAAGTTAACATAAACATCCACCACAGTGGATTCCACATTCCTCACTGTGCTGGAACGCAATAAAGTTTCAACTTCTTCCTCTTTGTTCTCCCGCGGTCAGGGCAGTCAAACCATCCGCAGTCGGGGCGATCAAAGCCCCCGCAGCCGACGATTGAAGCCCCCGTCGGGGTGATCGAAACTCCCACGTCGGGGCGGTTGAAACTCTCTCCGGGCATGGAGCTCCCGAATCGGCCTCTTCTTACCAGAGACCGCGGATTTCACGATGTTAAAGCCCACAGGTCCCGCGGTTGGAGCTTCGATCCCCGACAAAGGGATTGCAAGCTCCACAATGTTAGTCCCGCAGACTCCCGTGGCTTGGAGCGCTGGAACGGTCTCCAAGAAAGGCCGCCAACTCTACGATGATAGGCCGCAGTGAGGACAGAGATATGATATGGGGAAAAATGGCATCTCCGTCGAAGTAAGAGATTGAGAAAAAGTTTCCACCAACTCCCCCACATAAAACAACCCAAGGAACACTAAAACATACTTTGAACACATACTAAAAATAACATAAAAGAAGAAAGAACAGCCACTGCTGATGAAATTAATACATTTATAGTGCTTGACATACGATAGAAGACTTTTCTGCTTGATGCCCATTATCCAGTCTTACCAAATCACCTCGATATTGCCCCCAGCCAAAACCTGCCAATGTCGAAGGCACTCACTTTCACCACAATGCTACAGTTAAGATCATGGGCTCATTTAGATTAAGGTTGTAATGCAGTGTGGCGTAGAGTGGTCGCGGTGAAACTAAATACAAGCACAATGAACAGATTAACAGTGAGTAACTACCACTCGAGATACTGCAACGATTGTTCTGCATTTACCATAAAGGCAAGAGCAAGAGCAGGCAGCCAGTTCTGTCATTCAATAAGATAGAAACAAGGAACTGTAACTCCTCAAATGTTCACCACGTCTAACTTAAGGTCCGAAGAATGAATTATATTTATGATGTTCACCCTTTCGTATTTCTAAGCTCTATCCATAGTACATCAGCGGACAAACCCTTCACCCTTCATAGCAAAAGGATTTGAGTATAGGAGCAGGGAGGTTCTACTGCAGATGTACAGGTTATTGGTGAGACCACACTTGGAGTATTGTGTACAGTTTTGGTCTCCAAATCTGAGGAAAGCCATAGAGGGAGTACAGAGTAGGTTCACCAGACTGATTCCTGGGATGTCAGGACTTTCATATGAAGGGAGACTGGATAGACTCGGCTTGTACTCACTAGAATTTAGAAGATTGTGGGGGGATCTTATAGAAACTTACAACATTCTTAAGGGGTAGGACAGGCTGGATGCAGGAAGATTGTTCCCGATGTTGGGGAAGTCCAGAACAAGGGGTCACAGTTTAAGGATAAAGGGGAAATCCTTTAGGACCGAGATGAGAAAAACATTTTTCACACAGAGAGTGGTGAATCTCTGGAACTCTCTGCCACAGAAGGTAGTTGAGGCCAGTTCATTGGCTATATTTAAGAGGGAGGTAGATGTGGCCCTTGTGGCTAAAGGGATCAGGGGGTATGGAGAGAAGGCAGGTACAGGATACTGAGTTGGATGATCAGCCATGATCATATTGAATGGCGGTGCAGGCTCGAAGGGCCGAATGGCCTACTCCTGTACCTATTTTCTATGTTTCTATGTTTCTATGTATGTCCTCTCTGTGCCGCCGTGATAGTCTCCCTGATTAGTAGCACAACTCCTCCAGCTCTATTGCCTCTCTCTCGATCACGTCTGTAAAATCAAAACCCCGCAACATTGCACTGCCAATCGTCCCTCTCGCAACCACGTTTCTGCAATGGCCATAACCACATACTCCCTAAATAAGCATTCAGGAAAACCATATCAACAAGTACACAGCAAACTCAACAAGAGTCAAGGAAGCAATGAGCAAAACACAAAGCACTGGAATCACTCAGCGAGTCAGGCAGCAAATGTAGAAGGCATATCTAGAGAGGTGCTGTTTTGGGTTGGGACCCTTCTGCAGTCTGAATGGATAGGCAACATGGACAGGTGACGTTTCGGGTTGGTTTGAAGAAGGGTCCCAACCCAAAACATCGCTGATCCATTTACTCTACAGATGCTGCTGGACCCACGGAATTGCTCCAGCACTTTGTGTGGTGTCAACAGGTCCAGACTCAACTTAATTTAGGAATTAACCTAGTCTAGTGGATGAGGTTATTTGACGATCTTATTTGAGGTAGCATTGGTTAAGCTGGATTTAACATACTATGAAAAAGGCTAAACATAGAATATGTGCAAATGCTCTCAATTGAGGTAATATTTTGCCGTGGCTGACATTTTATTAGGTGATCCTGACATTTTAATTCTCCATCCCACTCCCACTCCGACCTCTTTGTCTTAAGTCTCTCGCACTGTTTCACCAAAGCCTTGAAAAGCTTGAAAATCTTAAATAATTTCCCAACCAGGTAATTTGTAAACACTCAGTCCACAATGTTGTATTTGGCAATTTCAGGTGGCCTGATGAATGTTCTTCTATCTGAAATGTTAGTTCAGGTTTTCTTTCTCCAGACACAGCCTGTCATTCTGGACATCTGCAAAATTCCCTTTTAATTTAAGTTTCCAGCATCTGCAGAATTTTACCTCCCATAGTTGCAGCTTTTCCTTTTAATTCCCTCATTCATCTCCTTTGCTGCATCTCCTCCAGGCAGATCAGCAATGAATAATCACCCACTCCTTACCAGCACCGTCACGTTTTGTGTCATTCCCTCTCTCGCAGCCTCCTTTACACACAATCCCTTTTGTTTCCTCCTCTCACCCCATTCCAACAATTTAAAGCATGTTTCATTTTTAACTTTTCCTGGCTCTGATGAAATATCAATGACAGACCATTAATTTTCTTTCTCTCTGCATGAATTTTGCCTGATTTAGTGTTTCCAGCATTTTCATTTTTTTAATTTCAGATACCTAGTACCTGTTTTTTATTTGTTTATTGTTAGCTAGGTTTTACTTTGATTCAGCAAATGTGGACTGGGAAGAATTATGTGAGAGTAATCAGGAGCAGAGCTGTGGGATGCATTTAAAATGGAGATTGTCAAGTTTGGAAGATATATGTTGTCTTTATATTCCCTAATTGTGAGCCCAAGAAACCAAAAAGTGAGGTTTAAGGCTTGATAATGTGACCTTAACAGTAGAGATAACTTGGATGAGGTGAGATAGTGCAGGGGTGAAATTAATTAAGTAAGTAAGTAAGTTTATTGGCCAAGTATTCACATACAAGGAATTTGCCTTGGTGCTCCGCTCACAAGTAACAATATTAGATTAGATTAGATTAGATAGCCTTTATTGTCATTCAGACCGAAGTCTGAACTAAATTGAAGCAGTCATACATACAATACAATACAATAAAAAACAACAATAAACACATATTAACATCCACCACAGTGAGTCCACCCAGCATCTCCTCACTGTGATGGAGGCAAAAGTCTTAGGTCTGCAGTCTCTTCCCTCCTCTTCTCCCTCTGCGCTGAGGCGATACCCCACCGGGCGATGTTAAAAACTGTCCCGCGGCTCAAACACCGCGGCCCGGGGTGGTCGAAGCTGCCGCCCACCAGTCCTGCAGACGCAGCCGCTGGCCCGCGGCCGAACCCCGGACTCAGGCCACCACCGCCAGAACACCGTCCCAGCCACCCTCACGTGAGTACCGTGCCGTCTTCAGCCTCGGGCTGGGCCGCCCCCGACATGGGCGCCGTACCTCCCTCGGGCTGGGCCGCCCCGACATGGGCGCCGTACCTCCCTCGGGCTGGGCCGCCCCCGACATGGGCGCCGTACCTCCCTCGGGCTGGGCCGCCCCGACTTGGGCGTCGCTTCTTCACCGGGCCGGGCCGCCCCGACATGGGCACCGCTCCTCCCTCGGGCTGGGCCGCCCCGACATGGGCGCCGTACCTCCCTCGGGCTGGGCCGCCCCGACTTGGGCGTCGCTTCTTCACCGGGCCGGGCCGCCCCGACATGGGCACCGCTCCTCCCTCGGGCTGGGCCGCCCCGACATGGGCGCCGCTCCTCCCTCGGGCTGGGAACGCCATACCTCCCCGAACTCGGCCACTCCGACGGGAGCACCGTTCTTTCCTCGGGCTAGGCCGCCCTCACGGGAGTGTCACAGCCTCTCACGGAAGCAATGTTCCAGCCCCGAGCCGGGCCGCCCTCGCGGGAGCGAGCTCAGTGCGAGTCCTGGCGGGCTCTGCCTCCTGAGCCTCGAGGTCGCCAGCTCCGCCATTAGGCCTCAGCGCAGACGGAGGCAGAGAAGGGGAATACGACAAAAAAGTCGCATTCCCCCGCAGGGAGAGACAGGGAGAGACAGCAAGCCCCGTTTCAACCCCCCCAACACAAACTAAAAACCAAAACTAGACTAACCAAAACGAAATAAACAACACAAAAAACACAAAACAAACAGGACTGCCGGTGAGCCGCTGCAGCCAGAGCCGCGCCGCCACTCCGAATATGACACACAGTGACAGTTACGAATGACTCAGAATGATTAAGAATGAAATTGGAAGGTACATCAAAATTTTGGAACTAAAGTCATAGATGACCCGAAAGTTCTATATAGATGGCTTGAATGTTAAGAAAGAGAGAGTGTGAACTTCTGAATGAATATTTGCATGTTTTCACAGAGGAGGGGATGATGTATGCATTGATATTAAGGCGGATGAATTATAAACATTGTGAAAGAGGGTTAAAAATCGATCCAAAATTACCAGCCTTGACAAATGTATCCCAAGATCTTAACAAAATAAGGAGATTGGCCATTATTTTCCAATGCTATTTAGCTGCAAATGTGGGGCAGATGATGGGAAGCATGCTGATGAAGTATTGTTGGTTAAAAAAAGAGTAAGAGTAAGAGATGGACCTTGTACCTTCAGCCTAGTTATTAATGGTGGCCAAACTGTTTTTAAAGGCCCACTACTAGGCCCAACCTAGATCCACTTGTACTGAGGAACAGGCTCATCCAAGATGGTCAATAAAGTTTTGTTAAGGGAAGGTTTGGTCAGTCTAATTTGATTGAATTTCTTCTGAAAATAACAAGAATTATTGATGACAGTGTTGTATTTGATCCAGCTAAAGCAGATTTTAGTACATCATTTGACAAAATCCCACAATAAAATTGCACTGGACTCTGGAGGTGACGTAAATTGGATGTAAGATTGGTACTCGGTGATAATGCAAAGAGTAATAGTTGACTGAATATTTAGAGACTGATGGGTTGTATAAAAAAAGAGTTTCACGTGGATCAATATTAAACTCCTTGTGGTATACATAAATTATTTGAATAAATCTAAAGACCATGATTAAGAAGTTTAATGACGATACTAAATTTGACAGTTCGGTTACAAGTGTTGAAGGATGTTCTGGGCTGCAGAAAAATAACTATGGAGTGGTTGTACAAGTGGTGAATGGAGTTCAATTAACTCTCCAAGTTCAATGCAAGCAATTGCACAAAAATGTTGGGTTGCTAACAAGTCAGAGAGTGAGGTGTCATTGGAGAGTATGTCCATAGACTCTTGAATGTAACAGGATAGGGCAATAAGGTAATTAAGAGGGGCTTTCTATAGCTGCCTTTAATGGCTGAGATATAGATTACATGAGTGGGAGTTAGGCCAAAGTTAGAGCAGAGGATTGATAATGAGAAAATTTGCAGATTCTATTTATGAGACTTATGACAAGGGGAATGATAGTTAAGTGGAGAAAGTGGCTAGGCTTGGCTTGGCTTGTTTTATTTCAAATAAAGAGAATGTGGGAAGATAGACACAAAATGCTGGAGTAACTCAGTGGGTCAAGCAGCATCTCTGGAAAAAAGGAATAGGTGTCATTTTGGGTCGGAACCCTTCAACAGACCCGACCTGAAAACAACAACTATTCTTTTTCTCCAAGGATGCTGCCTGACCCACTGAGTTACTCCAGCATTTTGTGTCTATCT